>NC_056438.1:31699707-32299707 GCF_018296145.1 Oncorhynchus tshawytscha
CCAGCAGAGCGTCGACACCGGCCTCAGGGACGACCCAGAGGGCGAGGTGCAGGGCGATCCGGATGGAGACGGTGAAATTCTGATAACATGGAAGGATCTAACACGTCCTCCACCGGAACCCAGCATCTCTCCTCCGGCCCGTACCCCTCCCAGTCCACGAGGTACTGAAGGCCCCTCGCCGGAAGTCTCAAATCCAAAATGGATCGAACAGAGTATGCCGGGACCCCCTCAATGTCTAGAGGAGGCGGAGGAACATCACGCACTTAGCCTCCTGTAGCGGGCCAGCCACCACCGGCCTGAGGAGAGACACATGGAACGAGGGGTTAATACGGTAATTAGTGGCAGTTGTAACCTATAACATACCTCGATCACTCTCCTCAGGACTTTAAACGGCCCCACAAACTGCGGACCCAGCTTCCGGCAGAGCAGGCGGATGGGCAGGTTTCGGGGCGAGAGCCAGACCCTGTCCCCTGGTGTGAACACCGGGGCCCCACTGCGAGGACGGTCTGCACAAATTTTCTGTAGCCTTATGGCATGCTGAAGGTGGACGTGGGCTGCCTCCCAGGTTTCCTCAGCGCGCCGAAACCAATTGTCCACCGCAGGAGCCTCGGTCTGGCTCTGATGCCAAGGAGCCAGAACCGGCTGATACCCTAATGCACATTGAAAAGGGGTAAGGTTGAGGTGGAGGAGTGACGTAGCGAGTTCTGAGCCATCTCTGGCCAGGGCACGAACTTAGCCCACTCCCTGGCCGATCCTGGCAATAAGACTGCAGAAACCTACACACATCCTGGTTAACTTTCTCCACCTGCCCATTACTCTCGGGGTGAAAACCTGAGGTAAGACTAACCGAGATCCCCAGACGCTCCATGAACGCCTTCCAGACCCTTGATGTGAACTGGGGACCCCGATCAGACACTATATCCTCAGGCACACCATAGTGCCGGAAAACGTGTGTAAACAGGGCCTCTGCAGTTTGTAAGGCTGTAGGGAGACCGGGCAAAGGGAGGAGACGACAGGACTTCGAAAACCGATCCACAACTACCAGGATCGTGGTGTAACCCTGTGAAGGAGGAAGATCAGTCAAGAAATCCACCGACAGGTGCGACCACGCCCGTTGAGGAACGGGTAGAGGTTGAAGCTTACCTCTGGGCAGGTGTCTAGGAGCCTTGCACTGGGCGCATACCGAGCAGGAGGAAACATAAATCCTCATGTCCTTAGCTAAAGTGGGCCACCAGTACCTCCCATCAAGACAGCGCATCGTCCGACCTATCCCAGGATGACCAGCGGAGGGTGACGTGTGAGCCCAATAGATCAATTGGTCGCGGACAGCAGACGGAACGTACAGACGACCAGCTGGACACTCAGGGGAGTGGGCTCTGCACGTGACGCCCGCTCAATGTCCGCTTCCAGCTCCCACAATACTGTCGCCACCAAACATGAAGCTGGGAGTATGGGAGTGGGATCCATGGACCGATCCTCTGTGTCATATAGCCGAGACAATGCGTCTGCCTTTACGTTCTGGGAGCCTGGTCTGGAAGAAAGAGTAAACACAAAACGAGTGAAAAACATGGCCCACCTTGCCTGGCGAGGATTCAGTCTCTTCGCCTGTCGGATGTACTCCAGATTGCAGTGGTCAGTCCAGATGAGAAAAGGGTGTTTTCCAATGCCTCCACGCCTTCAAGGCTTCTACGACAGCTAACAGCTCTCGGTTACCCACATCATAGTTTCGCTCCGCCGGGCTGAGCTTCTTCGAAAAGAAAGCACAGGGGCGAAGCTTCAGTGGCGCACCCGAACGCTGAGAGAGCACTGCTCCTATCCCAGCTTCGGATGCATCCACCTCCACTATGAATGGCAAAGAGGGATCCGGATTAGCCAACACAGGCACCGAGGTAAACAGAGTCTTCAGGTGTCCAAAAGCCCTGTTCGCCTCAGCCGACCACTGCAAGCGCAACGGGCCCCCCTTTAGCGGTGAGGTAATGGGAGCAGCCACCTGACCAAAACCCCGGATAAACCTCCGGTAGTAATTGGCAAACCCTAAAAAACGCTGCACCTCCTTTACCGTGGTTGGAGTCGGCCAATTACGCTCGGCTGTAATGCGGTCGCTCTCCATCTCCACTCCTGAAGTGGAAATCCGATGCCCTAGGAAGGAGATGGATTGTTGGAAGAACAAGCATTTCTCAGCCTTGACGTATAGATCATGCTCCAACAGGCGACCAAGCACCCTGCACACAGGGACACATGTGTGTGCGCGTGTAGCGGAGTATATCAGAATATCATCGATATACACCACTACAGCCTGCCCGTGCAGGTCCCTGAAGATCTCATCTACAAATGATTGGAAAACTGATGGAGCATTCATCAACCCATATGGCATGGCAAGGTACTCATAATGACCTGAGGTGGTGCTAAATGTCGTCTTCCACTCATCACTCTTCCGAATGAATACACACCAGATTGTACGCACTCCTGAGATCCAATTTTGTGAAAAAGCGTGCCCCGTGCATTTACTCAATAACCGTATTTATCAGAGGTAGCGGGTAACTATATTTCACTGTGAATTTATTTAGACCTCGATAATCAATGCACGGGCGTAAACCGCCATCCTTCTTTTTCACAAAAAAGAAACTCGAAGAGACGGGTGAAATGGATGGCTGAATGAACCCCTGATGCAGGGATTCAGAGACATATGTCTCCATAGCCACCGTCTCCGCTTGCGATAGGGCATACACGTGACTCCTGGGATATGCAGCGTCTACCAGGAGATCTATCGCACAATCCCCCCATCGATGGGGTGGTAATTGAGTCGCCTTCTTTTTACAGAAGGCGAGAGCCAAATCGGCATATTCGGGGGGAATGCGCACGGTGGAGACCTGGTCTGGACTTTCCACCGTAGTAGCACCAACGGAAACTCCTAAACACCTTCCTGAGCACTCTCGCGACCACCCCGTGAGAGCCCTCTGTGGCCAAGAAACAGTGGGGTTATGACAAGCTAACCAGGGTAGGCCTAGCACCACAGAATACGCAGGAGAATGAATAAGGAAAATACCAATCTTCTCCTTGTGACCCTCCTGCGTTATCATACACAAAGGTGTGGTTACCTCCCTGATAAACCCTGACCCTAATGTTCGACTATCTAAGGCATGAATAGGGAAAGGCATATCCACAGAAACAATAGGGATCCCTAAACTATGAGCTAAACTTTTATTAATGAAATTCCCAGCCGCACCTGAATCTACTAGCGCCTTATACTGGGAATGCAGGGAAAAAAATCAGGAAAAGAGACCAGAGACAAACATTATTGCAACAGAGGGCTCTGGATGAGAATGGTGCCTACTCACCTGGGGTGATGCCAGAGTGCCCTGCCTGCCTTCTCTATTCCCAGATTAACCAACCCGGCACCGACCAGCAGTGTGCCCTCTGCGACCATGAATGGTGCTCGAGCGGGAACCCCCTCCGGTCTCCCTGCGCACCATCCCTCCCAATTCCATAGGTTTGGGAGAGAGGGTGCGGGAGGATGGAACAACCAGACCCCGATCTAGACGTCCACGAGTAGCCAGCATGTTGTCCAGCCCGATGGACATGTCCACCAGCTGGTCGAAGGTGAGGGTGGTGTCTCTACAGGCCAGCTACCGACGGACGTCCACGCGTAGACTACAACGGTAATGGTCGATCAGGGCCCTGCCCATCCAGCGCCGGCAGCCAAGGTCCTAAACTCCAAAGCAAACTCCTGTGCACTCCTCGTCTCCTGCCTCAGATGATAGAAGCGCTCACTCGCCGCTTTGCCTTCAGGTGGATGGTCGAATACTATCAGGAAATGGCGGGTGAACTCCTGAAAATGGTCCAACGCCGTATCATCCTCTCTACACACAGCGCTGGCCCACTCCATTGCTTTCCCAGTGAGGCCTGAGATGAGGGCGCAACTCTTCTCACGGTGAGATGGTACTGGGGAGACCGTGGCCAGATACAAGTTCAGCTTAAGGAGGAAACCCTGGCAGCCGGCAGTATCTCCGTTGTATCCCATGGGTAGGGATAAATGGATCTTCGGTTCCGGAGGGGAAAAAGCGTTCAAGGGAGATTCCGGTTGTGGAATGAACAAACTACCAAACAATAAATGTGACAAAACCGAAACAGCCCTATCTGGTGCAGCAAACACAAAGACAGGAAACAACACTGACAATAAAACAATCTCTGACAAAAACATGAGGGGAAACAGAGGGTTAAATACACAACAGGTAATGAATGGGATTGAAAACAGGTGTGTGGGAAGACAAGACAAAACCAATGGAAAATGAAAAATGGCTCAATGATGGTTAGAAGACCGGTGACGTCGAACGCCGAGCAACGTCCGAACAAGGAGAGGCCACGACTTCAGCAGAAGTCGTGACATCCCTTAAACCACTTGAGTGTTGCTTTAGCAGTATGCTTAGGGTTATTGTCCTGTTGGAAGGTGAACCTCCATCCCAGTCTCAAATCTCTGGAAGACTGAAACAGGTTTCCCTCAAGCATTTCCCTGTATTTAGCACTATACATCATTCCTTCAATTCTGACCAGTTTCCCAGTCCCTGCCGATGAAAAACATCCCCACAGCATGATGCTGCCACCACCCCCTTCACTGTGGGGATGGTATTCCTGGGGTGATGAAAGGTGTTGGGTTTGTGCCAGACATAGTGTTTACCTTGATGGCCAAAAATAGTATATTTTTCCATATGTTTGGGGAGTCTCCCACATGCCTTTTGGCGCACATCAAACGTGTTTGCTTATTTTGTTCTTTAAAAGCAATGGATTTTTTCTGTCCACTCTTCCGTAAAGCCCAGTTCTGTGGTGTGTACGGCATAAAGTGGTCCTATGGACAGATACTCCAATCTCTGCTATTGAGATTTGAAGCTCCTTCAGGGTTATTTTTGATCTCTTTGTTGCCTCTCTGATTAATGCCCTCTTTGCCTGGTGTCATGACGTTGGACTGGGGGTAGGTTTATGACCCCACCCATAAATACCTTTCTCCCTTGACTCTACAGACGGACTCTTGAAGAGCCTTTGTTAAATATATAGACTCTGGAAACATCAAAAGGAACCAAATTTCAGTAATCCAACCAGTTGAAAATATGCATTGAAAGGACTTGCCAGGAGCTACTTCTTGTGGCCTAACATGGACACAGACGTTAAAAGGAAGGTAAAGTCATGCACCACATGCCAAGCGCACAGGAAAGAATCTGCAAGTGCACCACCCTGGGAGAGGCCAGACAAGCCATGGAGAAGGCTACACATTGACTATGCAGGTACTTTGAAGGACAACATTTTTCTGGTAGTAGTAGACGCACACTCAATGTGGATGGACATAATTTATCCAGTAAACACTGATAAACAGCTGCAGTCACCATTGAGTGCCTGAGGAAGAGCTTCAGTACAGTAGGTATTCCTGAAATGTGTGTGTCTGACAATGCAACATGTCTCGCAATTGACAGTTTCAGATATTTCATGTCTTGGAATGGAATCACTCACGTGACATCTGCCCAATTAAATCCATTGTCGAATGGATTAGCCAAAAGGGGGGTGAAAACTTTCATAGCACTGATAAAAAAAAGAGTTCAGGAGACCCACAGGACAACAGACTAAGTAGAGCCTTGTTCAGTTACAGGGTCACTCCATAGGCCAACTACAGGACTGTCACCAGCAGATGCTGCAGGGTAGAAAATTTAGGTCAACTTTCGATTTGATTCACCCAGATATTAATAGCAGGGAGCTCACAAGATACTACAAATGGCATTATACATATAATATGACATTTAGCAGACACTTTTCTCCAAAGCGATTTACAGTCATGCATTCATACATTTTACATTTGATATTTTACATTACAGTAGAGTACAGTAAAGAAAATAGAGTATAGTACAGTACAGTATAATAGAGCGCAATACAGTTCAGTACACAGTAGAGCAAACTAGAGTCTGAGTACACAATAATGTACTGTGCTATACTACACTGTACTGTACCGTACTCTACTGAGCTCTAATGTGCTGTACTTCGATGTCCAAACTTGTGAAACATACTGTAGTTGTGTATGATTGGTTCAGATTTGGTCTGGTCCGGACCAACCAAATTTGGTATTGTTTGATGGCGTAGCTCATAAAAAAATTGCCAGTGTGTAGAATAATACCCAAATATGCCCTAAAAAGGAGGATATTACACATTTATACCTTTGTGTACCTATTTAGGATACATCACCATGAAGAGAATGGCATTCATATGCATAATTATGCATTTCTGTATAGTGCAGATCAAGGACCCATGATGAAATACCACAATTCTGTTAAGAGCTGTAAATCCACTTCCCTTACTTTAGTTCAATAACCAATATAGATTTTTTTTAAACTCAAGGTGTCATGTCATAACTGACACCCCATTCTTTCTACAGTCATGTTTGAGTCTTAATTTGGATCAGATATTGAACATTGTTTTGAAAAAACGAGTGAGATTTTACAAAAAAAATCTGTTACCAAACTTGGCATCTGCACAGTTCTTCCAGTAAATTTGTTTTTGTTAAATGTTTAGTGTAAATTGTTACATGTAGTCATATTGTTGTGTGGTTTGTTAAACTTTGTTTTTTGTTTGGCACACTGTTCAAGTAAAAATCTCACTACAATTCCATTACTGTGGAATTGCCCATGGCGAAAGCTGAAAACAGCAGTTGGTGGAAGGCCCCTCAAACATTTTTGTTGCTGAGCATGGGACAAATTGCCAGTAGAAAGGTGCAGCAAGCTCATTGACATCTATAAGAAGTGTTAGTATGCAGTTATTTTGGCCAAAGGCTGTGCAACTAAGTACTAGCTCCAGGGTGCCAATAATTTAGTGCATACCATTTGTCTTTATTTTCTAAATTAAAACTGTAAGCTTAAGTAAAAATACAATTCATTCTGCAATCTTGAAAATCGAATAACAAGCTTATTTAGTAGAAATAGGGACTTATTCAAGAAAACTGCAAGGTGCCAATATATTTGGTCGCAACTGTACATCGGATGATACCCTGCAAATATTATTCTCTCCTCTGCAAACACTATAAATCAGAGGGTTTCGGCAAGCATTTAAACAGCCATAAATTCACTGCAGTACATTTTACAGCTTGAAATGAGAACAGTAAAATCACAGGAAGGTGACAGACATTGTACATCATATAGCAGACACTCTTACCCAGAGGGATTTAAAGTAAGTAGTGAAGGAATACATTTTCATCCTGGTCCCCCATGGGAATCAAACCCACAACCCTGGCATTGCAAGCACCATGCTCTACCAATTTAGCCACACAGGCCAATCAGAAACTCTCAATATAGCTAGAGTGCCTTCCGAAAGAATTCACACCCCTTGATTTTTTCCACATTTTTTTATGTTACAAAGGATTAAATAGAGGTTTTGTGTCACTGGCCTACAAACAATATTGCATAATGTCAAACTATTATCCTAACTGACAGAGTGAAAACAAGGAAGCCTGTACAGAATACAAATATTCCAAAACATGCATCCTGTTTGCAACAAGGCACTAAAGTTTAACTGCAAAACAAGTGGCAAAGAAATTAACTGTATGTCCTGAATACAATGCGTTACATCACTGAGTACCACTTCTCATATGTTCAAGCATAGTGGTGGTGGCATCATGTTATGGGTATGCTTGTCATTGGTAAGGACTAGGAAGTTTATTTAGGATAAAAATGAATGGAAAAGAGCTAAGTACAGGCATAATCCTAGAGGAAAACAGACACTGCATTCCAACAGACACTGGGACACGTATTCACCTTTCAGCAGGACGATAACTTAAAACACAAGGCCAATATATACACTAGAATTGCTTACCAATATGACATTGAATGTTCCTGTGTGGCATAGCTACAGTGTTGACTTATATCATCTTGATAATGTATGGCAAGACTTGAAATGGCTATCGACCAATGATTAACAACCAATTTGATAGCGCTTGAAGAATTAAAAAAATTATAATTTGCAAATATTGTGCATTCCAGGAGTGCAAAGCTCTTACAGACTTACACAGAAAGACTCACCGCTGTAATCACTTCCAACTGTGATCCAAATGTATTGACTCATGTCATCTTGGTTATGTTCCTGTATTTCATTTTCAATAAATGTGCAAAAAATTCTAAAAAACAGTTTTTACTTTGAAATTATGTGGTATTGTGTGTAGATGGGTGAGATTGTTGTATTCATTTCATCCATGTCAAATTCAGGCTGTAACACAACAACATGTGGAATAAGTCAAGGATTATGAATACTTTATGAAGGCACTGTACACTCCAGCGTGAGGCATTTGTTGAAAAGATCAGGATGAAGTTAACAGTGTCATACTGTATATGATTTCACAGTGGAAATGCTGTTCCTCACCTTGACACGAGAGAAGATAAAAATGTGTGAAGGTGTAAAGGCAGGCTGCTGTAGTTTTATTTAAAAAACTGCAGCTGAAGCTTCCTCCTATCTGTATCAAGGTGTAAATTACTGTGAAACATCCTTGCACTAAATATTGCACAACTGTGTGACATACCTGTAGAGAGAGCAATAGGGATATGTGTGTGGTGTGTTTGTGTGCATGTGGCTGTGTGTGTGCATGTGTGTGTGTATGGGGGTGTGGGGGGTGATAAATTGGGTGTGTCCGAGCCACTTAATGCAGAAAACACATCACCTGCAATTTTGTGTGTGTTGCTCTGGCCCCAGAGCCAGAAGTCGTGGGAGGGAGTCTACAGGGAAGAATGGGATTTTGAAGGGCAATTCTTTATAACAAACAGCTTCATATTAGCTTCGTAACCAAGTCAACTCTCACAGCCAAATCAACACACAGTTAGCTTTCCAGTTTCCGCTGTGCCCAGGCTTCTAACATTGAAAAGATTTCTAAGGTAGACGTGAGACTACCAATCCAGTTAGAAGTATTTGAAATGACACATTCTGCATTGGGACAATTTAATCAATGAAACAAACAAAATTATTCTATAAAGCCCTTCTTACCTAACCAGTTGTGGGTCATTTGAAGTGGAAATCTATTTGCTCTCTGTGATGCCTTGTCTAAGAACTCAGGATTTGTTATGTGTATGTTTGCAATACTATGTGTCCACTGGGGGGCTTAGTCCAGTCTGGATCAGGTCCACACTGTCCTTGGCATCAGGAGAGAGACAATATAAAGGAAAGAGTAAAAGATAAGCACGCCACCTTGTGTTGACTGATTTGACCCCCCTATTGTGTTTTTTTTGTTATTGTCAGATGTTCTACTGTGTATCTTTTGGTTTGATTTATGTGTTTACACTTTAGCAATTCCAGTGATGCTGAGATTCAGATTTTTCACTTTAAAATTTATGACGTAAAGTTGAACACACCATAAACCTCGGTGCACAACGACTACATTGAACAATTTCCACTAAACATTTTACAAAACACATTTACTTGAAAAGTGCAGATGCAGAGTTTGGTAAAAGACCGATGGCACAGACTGTCATTTTGTTACCAAACTTCAAATCTACACTATTCTTCAAGCATAATTATTTGCCTCCCATACTATAGTGGAAAGCTTTAACTTCAGTTTTCAATCTTATGATAAGTGATAAGAGCATATTGAAAGCTATTCATAATTGTACACCATCAGTGTGTGCATTTATGCTTTATGATGCTTCTGAAACAATCATCTGTTACATGTTTGTGCCTTCCAGCATTTAAAGCCATTCAGCACTCATACTCCCACACCATCTAAGGGAATCACCAGCCTCTCTATGGGTATCATTCACATTATAAAAGTTTCTGTCAACCAAGACCAGGTATTAGATCCAGCTGTTTCTAACCTCTATTCTATGCTATTTAGAGGAGGTCTACAGCCTGCTAAGAGACCCACCACCATATCCCAATTTCAGCTTGACTGAAAGGAGGGGAGCTGCGTGGAGAGTTGCGACGGGAGTGTGCGAGCATGTTCCCAAGGGGAATAGGACAAACAGTGACCTGAGTGAACTCATTCTAAATCTGTCCCTTACCCAAATAGGAAAACAAACAAGCTAGCAGGAACCGGAGACAAGCCCTGCTCAACATGACAAAGAAAGAGATAGAGGGGAGGGAGGGAGGGAGGGGGAGAGAGAGAGAGGTAAAAAAAGGGAGAGAGCAGCGATGAGAGAGGTGGGGACTGGGAGAGAATGCGAGGGAGGAAATGGGGAGGGAGAGAAAGAACTACTTTAAACATGGCCTTGCTCATTAAGCACATATACCTTTTCACAGCCGGCTGGGCTTATATGAGGACAAATAATTAAATAGAAAATCACAAGGTAAGTTTCAGTGGTCACCCCAGACCACTGAAACAAACCTGTATTTGTCTATACTGTAATGAAACAAGCATGTAGCAGGTATCGAACCCTCAACCTTCTAGCCGGAAGTCCAGCACGCTATCGACTGTGCCGCAAAAGCATTCTCTGGTGGATATCCACACTTATAAACCCAGGGTCGTTACACTACTCGCTCCTTTCAAAGAGCGCGTCCTTGCTCTAGCTTGCGACTCAACATCTTATAGGATCGCGCTCACCGGCCAAGAACACGCACTGTCAGGGATGCAAGGTCCGATCACTTCTGACACCAATGTAATGAAACAGCAGGAAGCAGGTCTCGAACCCTCGACCTTCTAGCACGCTATCGACTGTGCCCCAAAAGCATGCTCGAGCGGCAGAATCGATATCCATGCTTATAAGCCCAGGGTCGTTACAATACATTCAAAATAAATGCTGATGTAAAATATGTCAAATTACCCATACATTTTTTTCCAGAGGTTGTTGCAATGCTGTAAAAAACAGCTGTACTGCACTAGAGTGCAAACAAATATATAGATATTTCCAAAGTTAAGCATGTGTTTGCAGGGAACTCATAAAAATAAAAATTCTGCAACTGTGCTGCTAGGAGAAGGGCAATCAGGACTCTACAAAGACTGGTGCACCATAGCCAATCAGCGCTACAGTAGGCCTATGTGCAAATAACCCATTTGCCACATGGGCCTGCCATCATTCACTTTGAACTGGACTGTGTATTTACAGGCAGTAGCAACAGTGTAACTTTAGAGCATTGGAAAGTATTCGCCAAAAGCCACAAAATACACCTGAATGGATTTTGGCAAATATACTGTATATTAATCATGCATTGAATTGCATGAATCTATTCTGCCATCAATGCCTTACTATACTTAATGGGAATTTGAGTCAAATAGAAGCTATTTTTAAAACCTATGAAGTTGGTTTTGTAGCATAAACTGGGAATATTGATATTGTTGACTGATGTTACAATTGTCTGTTTGTTTCATATCTGCAAAGTTTCACCTTAAAGTAAAGCTTTACCTGATATTGTCAAGTTGACTGACCAAGTTGGAAAACCTGTTGACATTGCCAGGGGCTAGCTACTAGTGAGTAATGGGGAAATGCTAGCTAGCTTTACCACACTGTGTTAGTAAGTTTTACTCACGTAGATAGTTATTGCTATGAGTCTGAAATGGGGAATTGAATTTTAATGCTTTGAATATGAATTCTTGTAAATCGAAAATCTAAATGAAAAATGTCAATTGTAGGATTCTTCGGCAATAGGACCATGCCCCAGGACTACCTGACATGATGACTCCTTGCTGTCCCCAGTCCACCTGGCCATGCTGCTGCTCCAGTTTCAACTTCCACCTGACTGTGCTGCTGCTCCAGTTTCAACTGTTCTGCCTTATTATTATTCGACCATGCTGGTCATTTATGAACATTTGAACATCTTGGCCATGTTCTGTTATAATCTCCACCCGGCACAGCCAGAAGAGGACTGGCCACCCCACATAGCCTGGTTCCTCTCTAGGTTTCTTCCTAGGTTTTGGCCTTTCTAGGGAGTTTTTCCTAGCCACCGTGCTTCTACACCTGCATTGCTTGCTGTTTGGGGTTTTAGGCTGGGTTTCTGTACAGCACTTTGAGATATCAGCTGATGTACGAAGGGCTATATAAATAAATTTGATTTGATTTGATTTGATGTCCTTAGCAATTGTTTTATGTTCCAGCTCCATCAGGAAAAAGTGTTTTTGATAAGTGAGGCACGTTTTAATGCTTTATGAATGGGAAATAGAAATTACATGACATTGACTACATATAATTCAGACATAGAACTGTAATGTTGGTGTAATAAAAAAAAGGTTCATCTTTATTTAAATAGGCAAGTCAGTTAAGAACAAATTCTTATTTAAGATGACTGCCTACACCGGCCAAACCCGGAAGACACTGGACCAATTGTGCGCCGCCCTATGGGACACCAAATCACGGCCGATTGTGATACAGCCTAGAAACATACCAGGGTGTGAGTGCCTCTAGCACTGAGATGCAGTGCCTTAGACTACTGCGCCACTGTTATAGGTCAGAGTGGCAAACTGCACAGTTAATTACATGGAAGTGCTCAGCTATAAATGCTTTATGAACGGGAGAATAGATTTGACTTGACTTTGACTACATATCATTTATACATAGACCTTTCACATGTGCATTATAAACCAGTATAACCAACTTAATTGTGATGTGGAGGAGGGCTGTTAATGAGTTACGAAAGAGTTTTGATATGAACCTCAACAACACATTTTGATCTGTAGAATCTACCTTGAGGATTCAACCCTGTCAGGATTTTCATTCACCATTGACCTCAGCGAGAGGAAGAAAGGATGTCACGGGCCTATACTGGCCAGTAGCATAATTTTGGCCATTTGGTATATTCACTAATAACAGGTATGGCAGAAGCACAACTTTGAGAACAGCCATAATGATAACACTACGCTGTCATTGTAATAATGCATCTATTAAGACACCTAAATATGAGCTCTTGCATAGCATGGTGTGAATGCGCTGTAGATATGCTAGGGATATATTTCATTGACCCCAAATGAGCAGTTACTGCCTTTTTGCTTGGTAGGGCAGAATGGGGGAACCTAATAATATTCCACATGCCCACACACACACACAGTAGGTGGACAGAAAGCATGGTACTTTGTTGAGACTAGCATGATGTAAGGCTATGTGTGTTTGGTCCCCCTTTACCTGTTGGTGCTTAGGTGTGTGTATTTACATAGTTATACAGGTGATGTAACCAATGTACATTCACATGACTATGAAATAATCCATAAGCTCATTTATATCGTGCTTACAGTGACCAACATTTACATTTCTATTCGGGCTCTCCCATTGGTCAATTTCTGATGGGCCGAGATGAATTTTCCTCTTCAATTAAATCTCACGTCTGTGTCAAAAGGGGGCCTTTGAGCAGATACATTTTCTATTGTAACAGCACATTACCGGGCTATCATTTCCTATAGCCCTTTACACTCGCACCAGAATACGGGTTGAAAATGGCAGATTTGGACACTGATAAGCGCCTAAATTGGAATGCAGTGGCTGTAGAGTAACATGCTATACATGCCGTTAGAGCTCAGGGTCTTCACTTCACAGATCTGTATAGGTTGACTGACAGCCTTTCTGAACTTGAGAAGTGTGCACAGCAAGATGTTGACCCCATCCCTCCTGCTAATTGGGCATCTTTTGCAAATGTTCTGTTGTCTGAGTGAGAAGAATTCTGTAAATTATGAGGACTCTATGTATTTTGAAAGGTGAGATGTTGAGGATTACAATAAATACCACTTTGATGTCATACAGCCTAGGCAAAAATCCGTCCAAATGTGCACGTCACATTTCCATATCATAAAACGGGTAATATACAGTGTCAACATTTATGTTTGATGTACTGTTACACAATTACATGGCATTGTCCTGAATAGAATGTTGATTGTGAAGAAAATATGCCATGTACCACGCATCTAGATGCACTAATGACTCATTATTTGCAAACCAAAATTATGATCTAATTCTCTAAATTGCCTTATGAAAGCCTAACTGTAACGGCTTTCTTCTATCTCCTCCTCTGACGAAGAGGTATAGCAAGGATCGGACCAAAATGCAGCGTGATGATGATTCATGATATATTAATGAAGGAAAAAACTATACATGAAGAAACTACAAAATAATGAAATGTGAAAACCGAAACAGCCCTATCTGGTGCAAAGACAGGAACAATCACCCACAAAACACTCAAAGAATATGGCTGCCTAAATATGGTTCCTAATCAGAGACAACGATAAACACCTGCCTCTGATTGAGAACCACTCCAGACAGCCATAGACTTTGCTAGATACCCCCACTAAGCCACACACCCAATACCTAACAAAACCCCAAGACGAAACACACCACAATAAACCCATGTCACACCCCGGCCTGACCAAATAAATAAAGACAAACACAATATACTTCGACCAGGGCGTGACACTAACACTGTAAGATCATATTTTATAATTTAGCTAGTCATGTTGGCAATAGAACAAGCTTTCAAATTATGCCAAAAAAGATCATTGTGGAATACAGGAAAAGGAGGACCGAGCGCGCCCCCATTCTCATCGACAGGGCTGTAGTGGAGCAGGTTGAGAGCTTCAAGTTCCTTGGTGTCCACATCCACCAACAAACTAGAATGGTCCAATCACACCAAGACAGTTGTGAAGAGGGCATGACAAAGCCTATTCCCCCTCAGGAAACTAAAAAGATTTGGCATCGGTCCTGAGATCCTCAAAAGGTTCTACAGCTGCAACATTGAGAGCATCCTGACTGGTTGCATCACTGCCTAGTACGGCAATTGCTCGGCCTCCGACCGCAAGGCACTACAGAGGGTAGTGCGTACGGCCCAGTACATCACTGGGGCTAAGTTGCCTGCCATCCAAGACCTCTACACCAGGCAGTGTGAGAGGAAGGCCCTAAAAATGTTCAAAGACCCCAGCCACCCAAGTCATAGACTGTTCTCTCTACTACCGGAGTGCCAAGTCTAGGACAAAAATGCTTCTCAACAGTTTTTACCCCCAAGCCATAAGACTCCTGAACAGGTAATCAATTGCTACCCGGACTATTTGCATTGTGTTCCTCTCCCCAACCCCTCTTTTACGCTGCTGCTACTCTCTGTTTATCATATATGCACATTCACTTTAACTATGCATTCATGTACATACGTACATACTACCTCAATTGGCCCGACCAACCAGTGCTCCCGCACATTGGCTAACCGGACTATCTGCATTGTGTCCTGCCACCCACCACCCGCCAACCCCTCTTTACGCTACCGCTACTCTCTGTTCATCATATATGCATAGTCACTTAAACCATATCTACATGTACATACTACCTCAATCAGCCTGACTAACCGGTGTCTGTATGTAGCCTCACTACCTTTATAGCTTCACTACTGTTTTTCACTGTCTTTTTCATGTTGTTTTTATTTCTTTACTTACCTATTGTTCACCTAATATATTTTTTTGCACTATTGGTTAGAGCCTGTAAGTAAGTACGTAAGCTTGTAAGTAAGCGCACGTGATAAATGAACTTGATTTGATTTGACCTAGATTGCAATTTATAATGGGATAGATTGCATAAACATCCACACTAATTGTGTAAAGGTGGAATGCAGGGCTGTGTTCCAAACAAAACAACTGCTAGTGTGCTTGCTCTAGTTCCTCAACGGAAAAGGTAGGAGAGCTCAAAAAAGCACCTTACTGTATAGTTGAAGACTCTTCCTTGAGTGATGTGTGGCCACTTGGAAACACCAGTTAGACCTCTCACTCACTATAATCTAATAATTTTACCATAATCTCCCAACTGTTCCCTTTTAATTGCTACCATGGTTATGCATATACTTTCCATATTTCTTCAATTAGAAATATTTCAATTTAGACCTATCCATATAGGCTAAATCCCACGAGTGTAAGGGGTTGATTAATTTATTCAGTGCCTTCATTTGCATGATACCAATAGAATGTCAGTGCATCTCTCAGAGGACTAAAGGAAGCAATTGGACACTTATGCAGGATTATTTGCAGGGGTTGTGGTCTTGAGAAGTGGTGAAGATTAGCTGAATTTGATCCATTACAATAAAGAACAGTTATGTCGAGTGTGTGGGAACTATTTTAAATAGATGGGTGTCTGAATATGAGCAGATAATACAAACATTTCCAATTAAGTAAACCTTGCACACCCCACTCCCAACAGCCCACTCCCTGAACCAAGGTCTTCCAAAGCATCAATCCAAACTCACAGATCCAACAGACTGACTTCAAATTGGAGAATGTTTTTGCAGTGAAATCCAAGAAAGCCTCGCAAAATGAAAAAATGTTGCGCAATCTGCCACTCCATCTCCCAATATCAATCCTTTTTTTGTTCTCTCTCCCCATTACTTCTCTTAACACAATGTTGGATCACACTGCTATTTTAGCAGTATGAAGCCCATAGGCTTGTACCTCTCCAAGGCCAGCAAAACAGTGCTATCATAGAAAGATGAGGTTTCTGGGATCAGTGCTAGGTGGTAATGAGCAGGTGCTGGAATCACGTCTATTTTATACATCTATGCATCTATGACTGTATGGCCTTCACCCACACATATCAACTCAGTACTTTGTGTCCCCTCACAATGTTGTTTGATTGAGTGGCTCTGGCAATAATATAAGCGGGAGTAGAGCGTGGACAGGATAAAGTGGTGTGTGACGTGTGTGACGCTCCTTGAGGTATCTTCCAAGGGGGGAGTGGGTTGACCTTCTTAATTAAGTGTGTGTGTGCGCGTGTTACACGATAGGCTTACAGGATATTTACAACCTACAACTAACTAACTGCAATCGTTTTCCATTATAATGGACACAAATACATTTTTGGTAAAAACCTATTTCTCAAAGAATTTAGCTAGCACTGACTGGGATTGGTGGGGAGGTGAAAAGGGGAAACTAGCTGTTATTGGCAGAGAAGTTTGGAACTCTTTGTTATTGGTCTATAAACTAATTTACAACCTGGTGATGTCACTAGGCATGCCAAAACTCCACCCATGCAAAACCTGCTGATTAGAAGGTCCTGTTTAGATTGTATTTTCATCCAGTAACTATCAGGAAATAATAGGTGCTATGGTCAGATGACATGAAATAAGAGCTATTTGGCCGAGCATAACAGTGGTGATTAGGCGTCGAGAAACGAAAGCATATGCAGAAAAGTACCTCATACAATATATATACAAAACTATGTGGACTCGGCTATTTCAGCCACACCCGTTGCTGACAAGTGTATAAAATCGAGCACACAGCCATGCAATCGAGCAGACAGCCATACAACAAGTCAGTTCGTAAAATTTCTGCCCTGCTAGAGATGCCCCAGGCAACTGCAATTGCTGTTATTGTGAAGTGGAAACGTCTAGGAGCAACAACGGCTCAGCCGCAAAGTGGTAGGCCACACAAGCTCACAGAACGGAACTGCCGAGTGCTGAAGCACGTAACGCATAAAACTCCCCTGTCCTCAGTTGCAACACTCACTATCGAGGTCCAAACTGTCTCTGAAAGCAATATCAGCACAATAACTGGAGCTTCATGAAATGGGTTCTTGTCCAAACAGTCAAATAAGCCAAGAGATCACAATGCACAATGCCAAGTGTTGGCTGGAGTGGTGTAAAGCTTGCCGCCATTGGACTCTGGAGTGGTGGAAACGCGTTTTCTGTTGTGATGAATCACGGTTCACCATCTGGCAGTCCGACGGACAAATCTGGGTTTGGCGGATGCCAGAAGAGCTCTACTTGCCCGACTGCATAGTGTCAACTGTAAAGTTCCAGTGAAGGGAAATCTTATTGCTACAGCATACAGTGGTTCCTCCTTTAACTTCTTGATGACAAGGGGGCAGTATTCAGAAGCTTGGATGAATAAGGTGCCCAGAGTAAACTGCCTGCTACTCTGTCCCAGCTAATATATGCATATTATTAGTAAATGGATAGAAAACACTCGGAAGTTTCTAAAACTGTTTGAATGATGTCTGTGAGTATAACATAACTCATATGGCAGGCGAAAACCTGAGAAAAATCTACCAAAAAGTGGGTAATCTGAGGTTTGTAGTTTTTCAACTCTTTGCCATTCCAATGTACAGTGTAAATAGGGTCATATTGCACTTCATATGGCTTCCACTAGATGTCAACAGTCTTTAGCACATTGTTTAGCGTGCTTCTACACCTGCATTGCTTGCTGTTTGGGTTTTAGGCTGGGTTTCTGTACAGCACTTTGAGATATCAGCTGATGTACGAAGGGCTATATAAATAAATTTGATTTGATTTGTTTCAGGCTTCTACCGTGAAGTGGGGGCGAATGAGAGCTGATTGAGCATTATGAGAGTTAGCTCTCGTTCCATTGCTTGTCTACAGACAATGGAATTCTCTGGTTGGAACATTTATGATTAAAACATCCTAAAGATGGATTCTATACTTAGTTTGACAAGTTTCTACCGGCTGTAATATAATTTTTTTAACTTTTCGTCCGACGTTCGACTGGACCTGAACGTGCGTTTGGATTTGTTTACCAAACGCGCTAACAAAAGAAGCTATTTGGACATAAATGATGGACATTATCGAACGGAACTGGGATTTCTGGGAGTGCATTCTGATGAAGGTCATCAAAGGTAAATGAATATTTATAATGCAATTTCTGACTAATTTTGACTACACAATATGGCGGATATCTTTTTGGCTGCATGCTGTACTCAGATTATTGTATGGTTTGCTTTTTCCTTCAAGGTCTTTTGAAATCTAACACAGCGGATGCATTAACTTCTTGAACCTAGGTGGCACCATTTTCATTTTTGGAAAAATAAAGTTCCCAAAGTAAACGGGCTATATTGTCAGGACAAAATGCTAGAATATGCATATAATTGACAGATTAGGATAGAAAACACTCTAAAGTTTTAAAAATGGTAAAAACATTGTCTGTGAGTATAACAGAACTGATATTGCAGGCGAAAGCCTGAGGAAAATCCAATCAGGAAGGGACTCTTATTTAGAAACCTCTGCATTCCTTTGCGTCCCCATTGAGCAGTGAATGGGATATCAACCAGATTCCTTTTTCTATGGCTTCCCTAATGTGTCTAGTGTCACAAGACATAGTTTCAGGCTTTTATTTTTTAAAATGAGCGTGAAGGACAACATTGCGTCAGTGGTCAGCTGGTGGCTTGTGCGTAATAGACAAAGGCGGCCATTGTGCCTCTCCCTCCTACTGGGAAGCCAACTGTCCCGGTTTAAATATTATCGAATAGATATTTGAAAAACACCTTGAGGATTGATTATAAAAAACGTTTGCCATGTTTCTGTCGATATTATGGACAGAATATTTTTCTGCGTTGTCGTGATCGCAGTTTCGGTGGATCGGCCTCCAAACGTGAAGAACAAAAGGAGGATTTTGGGTATAAAAATGATCTTTATGGGACAAAATGAACATTTGCTGTCTAACTGGGAGTCTCGTGAGTGAAAACATCCAAAACTCATCAAAGAGGGGGCAGGGTAGCGTTGGACTGGACTTCAAATCCCCGAGCTGACAAGGTACAAATCTGTCGTTCTGTCCCTGAACAGGCAGTTAACCCACTGTTCCTAGGCCGTCATTGAAAATAAGAATTTGTTCTTAACTGACTTGTCTAGTTAACCTCTAGTGACTCCCCATCCCGGGTCCGGGAGCGTAATCATCGACTGACACTAATTAGCATAACGCAACGGACATAAATATTCCTAGAAAATATTCTTATTCATGAAAATCACAAGAGAAATATATTGAGACACAGCTTAGCCTTTTGTTAATCACCCTGTCATTTCAGATTTTCTAAATATGCTTTACAGCCAAAGCTAGACAAGCATTTGTGTAAGTTTATCGATAGCCTAGCATAGCATTTTGTCCAGCTAGCAGCAGGTAACTTGGTCACGGAAATCAGAAAAGCAATCAAATGAAATAGTTTACCTTTGACGAGCTTCGGATGTTTTCACTCACGAGACTCCCAGTTAGATAGCCAATGTTCCTTTTTTCCAAAAAGATTATTTTTGTAGGCGAAATAGCTCCGTTTGTTCTTCACGTTTGGCTGAGAAATCGAAACCGAAAAATGTTCCAAATTAGCTCCAAAATATTGACAGAAATATGGTAAACGTTGTTTATAATCAATCCTCAAGGTGTTTTTCAAATATCTATTCGATAATATATCCCCTGGGACAATTGTTTTTTAGTAGGACCGATTGGAAAAATGGCTACCTCCTGTATTTTATGCGAGAATCACTCTGCGAGCCATCAGGTGACCACTTACGGGTATTCTTTAACATAAATGTGTAAAACTACGTCACAATGCTGTAGACACCTTGGGGAATACGTAGAAAAAGTAATCTGGTTGATAGCCCATTCACTGCTCAGTAGGGACACATTGGAACGCAGAGCTTTCAAAACATGAGGCACTTCCGGATTGGATTTTTCTCAGGCTTTCGCCTGCAATATCAGTTCTGTTATACTCACATGACAATGTTTTTACAGTTTTGGAAACTTTAGAGTGTTTTCTATCCTAAGCTGTCAATTATATGCATATTCTAGCATCTTGTCCTGACAAAATATCCCGTTTACTATGGGAACGTTATTTTTCCAAAAATGAAAATACTGCCCCCTAGTCACAACAATGGGACAAACTGAACATTTGCTGTCTAACTGGGAGTCTCGTGAGTGAAAACATCCAAAGTTCATCAAAGGGGTGGCAGGGTAGCCTAGTGGTTAGAGCGCTGGACTAGTAACCGGAAGGTTGCAAGTTCAAATCCCCGAGCTGAGAAGGTGCAAATCTGTTGTTCTGCCCCTGAACAGGCAGTTAACCCACTGTTCCTAAGGCTGTCATTGAAAATAAGAATTTGTTCTTAACTGACTTGCCTACTTTTAAATAAAGGTTAAAAGATAGATAAACGATTTAATTTGATTGGAACATTGGCTATCTAGGAACATTGGCTATCTAGGAACATTGGCTATCTAACTGGGAGTCTCGTGAGTGAAAACATCCGAAGCTCGTCAAAGGTAAACTATTTCATTTGATTGCTTTTCTGATTTTCGTGACCAAGTTGCCTACTGCTAGCTGGACATAATGCTATGCTAGGCTATTGATAAACTTACACAAATGCTTGTCTTGCTTTGGCTGTAAAGCATAATTTCAAAATCTGAGATGACAGGGTGATTAACAAAAGGCTAAGCTGTGTTTCACTATATTTCACTTGTGATTTCATGAATATGAATATTTTCGAGTAATATTTTTTGTCCATTGCATTATGCTAATTAGTGTCAGTTGATGACAATTCTCCCAGATCCGGGAGGGGTAGTTCTAAGAGGTTTTAATTAAGGAGAAGTATATCTCTAATTCCATGTATAACACTTGTATTTTCATGAACATTTATAATGAGTATTTCATGTAAATAGATCTGGCTCTCTGCACATTCACCACATGTTTTAGAACTACTGAACGTAACACGCCAATGTAAAATTAGATTTTTTTTTTTAAATATGCACTTTATCGAACAAATGATACATGTATTGTGTAACATGAAGTCCTATGAGTGTCATCTGATGAAGATCATCAAAGGTTAGTGATTCATTTGATCTCTATTTGTGATTTTTGTGACTCCTCTCTTTGGCTCGAAAAATGGCTGTGTTTTTCTGTGAGTTGGTGGTGACCTAACATAAACGTTTGTGGAGCTTTCGCTGTAAAGCATTTTTTAAAATCAGACACTGTGGCTGGATTAATGAGAATTGTATCTTTTAAATGGTGTAAAATACTTGAATGCTTGAGGACTTTTAATTATGAGATTTTTGTTGTTTTGAATTTGGCGCCCTGCACTTTCACTGGCTGTTGGCGAGATGGAACGCTACCGTCCTACATATCCCAGACAGGTTAAAAGTTGCGTCATACTGCGACACACCTTGCGGGCTGCTGCAGCATTCTGTGGCACGTCATCTATTTGTCAGCCATTTTTTCTGTTAATGCAAGTTATTGCTAAGTGGACCAGCAGAGGGCATCTTTGAGAAGCATTTGATAGTCTTCCATAGTGCAGGCACGAGGGAAACCGGGTTTCAATCCCTCAATGGGGAGGAAGAAGTAGGCTGTCCTTGTAAATAAGAATTATTTCTTAACTGATTCCATATGTGTCAGTTCATAGTTGTGATGTTCTCATTATTCTACAATGTAGTAAATAGTACAAATATAGACAAATCATGGAATGAGTAGGTGTGTTGCTTGATTAATATTATGGTGTTTCTATTCCATGAAAAACAAAAAACCCTCTGGTTTTCCGTTAGGATAGATTAGAACATATGGCGCTGTACAATGTGACACTCATAAATTCAGAGCGTTGTCAGATTGTATATTCAGACCGTTTCGCTCTCGGAGCGCACACCAGACGTTCGGGCCGAGGAGTAGGGTTGATTTGAGCGTTCTGGCCTTACAACGGTATTCAAGCACCCAAGCTAACGTTCGCAACCTTGCTAGCTACTTCCAGACACAAATGAGACCACTGTGACCATTTTACTCACCCTAGCAGAGAAAGTTAGGCAGTTTTCATGTTAACCAGAGTGTTGGTGACTGTAAATGTGCTACTGGAAACAATTTAATTACGCTTTTTTTGCCGACGTTTACTGACACCAGCCATATTCAACGTGTGTTGAGCACTCGTAAATTCATTATTCTGCGCTCTGGTACACTCAGACGAGAGTGCTCTGAAATCTGTGTGGATAGCCAGAGCAAATTTACGAAAGCACCCGAATGTCCATTGAGAATGCACAAGGACTATACAATTTAGCTACGCTAAGAATGACAGAAATAATCAAGTCAATAAACATTGGGTAGCTAGATAGCGTACAGTTAATATACTGGCAAGTTTATTGTATAACTACTAACATACCAGTACATACTGTTGTAATGATATGCTATGTGGTTCGTAAGGACAGAGTAGCTAACAAATTGTCAGCCAACATAACGTGTAAGGTAACTTATTTGAAAAATCATTACTTTATTATATTGAGTAGCAAGCTACCCCTTAGTCGTTAGGGCAAATCTGGTCTGTGATAGGAGGAGGGGGGGTTTTCACACCTACTGTAGCTCAGCTATTAGCTCCCCCCCCAAACTTGCAACAAATTGTTGTTACTCTGGTTATTCACAGGCAAATTGTTATATGCTATGGGTTACATTTGTGTCTTTTTGTCGAGAGCAAAACTGTTTTATTTTCAATCAAAAATAATTGTTCTGAAAGCTACTTTTTTCCGACACAAAGGAAGTCATAGCGGACACCTACGAAGAAGGACTTTGTGATGATGGAATTTCAGGTAAGTGGCACTGGGCGTTCTTCCATTCATCTTTTAAATAGCTGGTTGTTAGCTCCTACGATTCCTGGTCAGTTCATAACATTGCATGATTTGTCATTCTGCGGAATGTAATTACTATTCTCAAGTTAACCAAAAGCATTTAGCTAAGAAACCCTGTTCTATTTTTAGTTGAATTAATCTAACTTTCTTTCATGGCAATTCATAAGCAGGCTATGTCATATTTGTTTCATAGTCGAAATATAATCATATTTCATGACAGTGTACCGGTTAGCTACTTTTACAAGCGGCATGTATGTCTAATACTGACAGTATCTTCTATTGTTTGTCCTCGTGTTTGTTTTTCAGCATAATGTAATCTGTAGCCACTTAGTGTGGACACCAGGTGAGACCACACACACACACAATAACAGTCTCTCTCCATCACTTCATCCCTCTCCCCCTTCTCCCTAAATCCTCTAGGTTATATCAGGTGTGTTGTTGAACCCCTTCCGCATCTGACCTGGCTGACACAGAGGGCACAGAATGATCATAGGTGAGAGGTCACTTGTTCAGGTCAACAGGAAGTATTAGTAAAGAGATGCTTTACAATGAAATACAGATAGAGATGTAGTTGTCTCAGAGTTAATAATCCAAGGTCAGTTTTGCATTTTACCTCCTGATGATTATGATGACTGACCGTGTTAGAATAAAAAAACAAGGCTTAATCATGCTCTCTCTCTATCCATCTATCGCTCGTCTGCAAGTATGTTTTCAGGTGAGAGAGGAAGCCAGTCCGGTCATTGCCACCTCACCCACTCTTAACCTTCGGGCCAACTTGGGGCATAAGGCTGGTTAGGAGACACAGCTAAAGACACTGTAATTGTGATGAACTGAGAGAATATTAGGGTAGCACTGTAATTCATTAATCATATGCTCTCTGCCTCTGTTCTAACCTCTTTCCCTTTCTGTCTTCTACACTTCTCTCCCCACCTTGTCTATATTCCTCATTTTATAATGCACACAATATGAGCATTGAAGTACAGCTTGAACATCTATGTATAATATATTACAATTATCATAATCATAATGCATGTATTATGTATTTATAACACCTGGATAATGAACTTCTTTCAATAAAGCGTTTCACATTCTCCACTGGTTGAAATTCAGTATCTCATTGAAATACTATCCTGTGTCCTCAGATTAATGCAGATAAAGGGAGTTAGTTAATGCATAGTTTTTTTCTGGATAAATGAATTACAAATCAGCCTTTACTTAAATCACGTATTTAGGCTATTGCAAAGTTACAATGTGTAATCATTGATGTCCCAGAAGCAGGAGTGGTTGACACCGTTGAAGTGTATAATTGTAATACATAAAGTTGAAGTCGGAAGTTTACATACACCTTAGCCAAATACATTTGAACTCAGTTTTTCAGAATTCCTGACATTTAATCCGGAAAAAAAAATCCCTGATTTAGGTCAGTTAGGATTATCACTTTATTTTAAGAATGTGAAATGTCAGAATAATAGTAGAGACAATTATTTATTTCAGCTTTTATTTTTTTCATTCCCAGTGGGTCCGAAGTTTACATAAACTCAATTAGTATTTAGTAGCGTTGCCTTTAAATTGTTAAACTTGGGTCAAAAGTTTCAGGGAGCCTTCCACAAGCTTCCCACAATAAGTTTGGCCCATTCTTCCAGACAGAGCTGGTGTAACTGAGTCAGGTTTGTAGGCCTTGCTCACACACACTTTTTCATTTCTGCCCACAAATGTTCTATAGGCTTGAGGTCTGGGCTTTGTGATGGCCACTCCAATACTTTGTTGTCCTTAAGCCATTTTGTCACAACTTTGGAAGTATGCTTGGGGTCATTTTCCATTTGGAAGACCCATTTGCGACCAAGCTTTAACTTCCTGACTGATGTCTTGAGATTTTGCTTCAATATATCCACATAATTTTGCTTCCTCATGTAGCCATCTATTTTGTGAAGTGCACCAGTCCCTCCTGCAGCAAAGCACCCCCACAACATGATGCTGCCACCCCCATGCTTCACGGTTGGGATGGTGTCTTTGGCTTGCAAGCCTAATTTTTCCTCCAAACATAAAAATGGTCATTATGGCCAAACAGTTCTATTTTTGTTTCATCAGACCAGAGGACATTTCTCCAAAAAGTACGATCTTTGTCCCCATGTGCAGTTGCAAACCGTAGTCTGGCTTTTTTATGGCGTTTTTTGAGCAGTGGCTTCTTCCTTGCTGATCTGCCTTTCAGGTTATGTCGATATAGGACTCATGTGGATATAGATACTTTTGTACCTGTGTCCTCCAGTATCTTCACAAGGTCCTTTGCTTTTGTTCTTGATTTGCACTTTTTGCACCAATGTACGTTCATCTCTAGGAGACAGAACACGGCTCCTTCCTGAGCAGTATGACGGCTGTGTGGTCCCACGGTGTTTATACTTGCATACGATTGTTTGTACAGATGAACGTGGTATCTTCAGGCGTTTGGAAATTGCTCCCAAGGATGAACCAGACTTGTGGAGGTCTACAATTTTTTTCTGAGGTCTTGGCTGATTTGATTTTCCGATGATGTCAAGCAAAGAGACACTGAGTTTGAAGGAAGGCCTTGAAATACATCCACAGGTACACCTCCAATTGACTCAATAAGAAGCTTCTAAAGCCATGACATAATTTTCTGGAATGTTCCAAGCTGTTTAGTGTATGTAATCTTCTGACCCACTGAATTATAAATGAAATAATCTGTCTGTAAACAATTATTGGAAAAATGTATAGTGTCATGCACAAAGTAGATGTCCTAACCGACTTGCCAAAACTATATTTTGTTTACAAGACATTTGTGGAGTGATTGAAAAAAGTGTTCTAATGGCTCCAACATAAGTGTATGTAAACTTCTGACTTCAATGAATTGAGTTTGATGCACCTGGCAATGGATATGCCTGAAAAAGAATGTCTCACAGAGATTCATACCTGAACCCCACTTTTATTTTCCAAGGAAGAGTACATGATCAGTGAATATATTCAACATACAGGCTACAATGTAAGGATCTCATGCGTGGTAATAACAAAAGTACATGTATATAGGACTTGCATCCTTGACACTATAAAGTTATTATATTCTACTCTATCCATAGGCTTCCTTAATGCCATTCAGACTTGATGTTTTTACAACAACTATGATAGCTGAGGTTCATAGATTGTTATGAATATTAGTTCAGAACCTAACGTTTTAGTGTCCATACACAGATCGGCTACATACTGTAGCTAGCAACACATCCAAAGGCATACAGTTATTTTTATCCTCCACTACACAATAAGCAAGTAAATAGTTAGCTAGCTATGTTACCTCAGCTGCATGGCATGACAAGGCAAGCTAGCTAGATTCTTTACATCCACTGTTTCCCAAGACGACAGCCTGGTTTGCTGGTTTTCTCAGGAGTCCCTAAAACATTAAACAACATGAATCACAATGTCATACTGTATTCATGTCATAACACCAGCTAGCAAAATCGCGATTTTTAAAAACTTTATGACAAAACAATATGCACAATCCTTTGTCTCTACATTAACTGACATATTCCTCTCAACTGTACATTTTTAGCTTGAATCGTTATGACGTCATTACATGTTTTGTCAGCCATCTTTGCTGACAAAAGTCACCAGGGACAGGAGTCTCGCGTCAAATTTGTCAATGGAACCACTCGATAATATTGGTCATATAAAAACCTTGGGACCCAAATGCATAATGAGTGCTCTAACTCTCCCTTGTGGTAGTCTGGAGCAATGAAGCCTTGAAGCTGGGTACATCTGAGTCCTGCGGTGTAAGCTCACAACTTTTAAAGAAGGAAACACTGTACAATGACATTCTATACAATTCTGTGCTTCCAAATTTATGGCAACATTTGGGGAAGGCCTTTTCCTGTTTCAGCATGATAATGCCCCCATGCACAAAGCGAGGTCCATACAGAAATGGTATGTCGAGATCGGTGTGGAAGAACTTGACTGGCTTTCACAGAGCCCTGAGTTAAACCCCATCTAACACCTTTGGGATGAATTGGAATGCCGACTGCGAACCAGGCCCAATCACTCAACATTAGTGCCCAACCCCACTAATGTGCTTGTGGCTGAATGGAAGCAAGTCCCCGTAGCAATGTTCCAATGTCTAGTGGACAGCCTTCCCAGAAGGTTGCAGGAAAGGGGGGATCAACTCCATATTAATGCCCATGATTTTGGAATGAGATGTTTGACAAGCAGGTGTCCACATACTTTTGGTAATGTAATGTAGCTACTGTTAAATATGGTGATGTATCTTTGATGTTGTGGGGCTATTTTGCTTCCGCTGGTACTGGCGCTCTTGTTAAGGTCAACAGCATCATAAACTTTACCAAGTAGGAGGATATTTTAGACAAAAAACGAGAGGCTGACAACGAATGAATCTTGAGGCAAGACAATAACCACAAGCTCTAAACAAAATACACAAATCAATGGTTAATTGACCACAAAATCGAAATTGTGCAATGGCTATCTCAGTCATCAGACTTAAACCCAATTGAAAGTCTGTTGTTTTAATTGAAGAGGGAAGTCCATAGGAGCAGACAAATGATATTAAGAATCTGGAAAGCTTATGTACAGAGGAATGGTCTAAGATCTCTCCGAACTTGTTCCCCAATTCCGTAAAACCAGTGGAGGATCCTCAGAGGAAGAAGGGGAGGACCATCCTCCTCAGTGAATTTCTTAAAGTAAATAATGGTAAAACATTGACAAACTAGACTAAATATATTCACATGTCACCAAGTAATTGATTAAAACTCAGTGTTTTGCAGTGACGTACAGTAGCATCAACAGCACTCGGTAGGGTAGCACCATGGGGTAGCCAGAGGACAGCTAGCTTCTGTCCTCCTCTTGGTACATTGGCTTCAATACAAAACCTAGGAGGCTCTTGGTTCTCACCCCCATCCCTAGACTTACACAGTAATTATGAAAACCTCTGGAGATCATCCTCCAACCTATCAGAGCTCTTCCAGAGTGAATTGATATGTTGTCCACCAAATCAAAGGATCAGATAATGAATCTAGCACTGAAATTACAAGATAAAGCTACCTAGCACTGCAGTGAATAAAATGTGGTGAGCAGTTAACTCAAAAAAGAAATCCAAGATGACGTAGCAGTGCAGACGTGGTTTGTCGTCCTCTCGTTTACTTTTTGTATTTTTTGTATATATTCCAATTTATTTTTCAATCTCTTTTTCCATTTTTCCATTAAATATACCTTCCTGTAACCCACCTCACTCAATGAGACACGGATCCGCTAGGGTAGACTAGTGGTTAGAGCATTGGACTAGTAACCGGAAGGTTGCAAGTTCAAACCCCCGAACGGACGAGGTACTAATCTGTTGTTCTGCCCCTGAACAGGCAGTTAACCCACTGTTCCTAGGCTGTCATTGAAAATAAGAATTTGTTCTTAACTGACTTGTATTATTTAACTAGTTAAATAAAGAGAAAAAAAATAGTTTTAGACCTTATTGCCAAAACTTTCATCAGAAGCTAGACAGCTAATTAGATAACAACTTAGTCATTGTTATCCACTGCTAGCGGCCTTTATCCTCTGCTCAGGCACCAGCCGTTTTTTAGCCTGGATAATACCTGCCACCTTTTTCTTCCACTGCAACGCCGGATTCCTGCCGTAAACCTTGGACCATTGATAATCACAGCTAGCTAGCTGCCACTGAGGGACGCAGCAACGAAGCTAGCCCTGAGCCAGGTGCATCTTCCGGCTAGCAAACGAAATTACCACAACTACAATGCCTCTTTCACCATCTAGCCCGGTCTCTTCGTCGACACGGCGCCCCGGCGTACCACCACGACTGGTCCGCAGACGTAATTCCATCAGCTGTGCCTTCAACCGGCCTTTGCCGGATGTCGGAGCAGACACTTCTACTTACCACGGCCTGCTAACTTCAAACGGCGTGTCTCCCGCGTGCTAGCGTAGCGACTACTACCTCGCGGCTTCCCTGTTCCATCTATTGCTGTACACTGGACTCTATGATAACTTGGCTACATAGCTGATGCCTAATGGACTGTTAATTTATCACGGTACTCCACCTTGTTTACCTTTGTTTATTTGTCGGCCCTAGCCCTGAACTCAGGCCCTGTGTGTAGTTAACCGACCCTCTCTGCCCATTCAATGCCATTTTACCTGTTGTTGTTTACTTAGCTGATTAGCTATTGTTGTCTTAGCTAGCTCTCCCAATCAACACCTGTGATTGCTTTATGCCTCACTTTATGTCTCTCTCAAATGTCAATATGCCATGTATAATGTTGTTTAGGATAGTTTTCATTGTTTTAGTTTACGGCGGAGCCCCTGATCCCACTGTACATGCCCTCGATTCCTCCTTTGTCCCACCTCCCACACATGCGGTGACCTCACCCAGTATAACCAGCATGTCCAGAGATGCAACCTCTCTTATCATCACTCAGTGCCTGGGTTTACCTTCATTGTACCCGCACTCCACTATACCCCTGTCTGCACATTATGCCCTGAATCTATTCTACCACGCCCAGAAATCTGCTCATTTAATTATCTGTCCCCAACATACCAGACGACTAGTTTTGCTAGCCTTTAGATGTACCATCATCCTACTCCTCCTCTGTTCCACGGGTGATGTGGAGGCTAACCCAGGCCCTGCGTGTCTCCAGGCACTCTCATTTGTTGACTTCTGTAATCGAAAAAGCCTTGGTTTCATGCATGTTACATCAGAATCCTCCTCCCTAAGTTTGTTTTGCTCACTGCTTTAGCACACTCCGCCAACCCTGATGTCCTTGCCATGTCTGAATCCTGGTTTAGGAAGGCCACCAAAAATTGTGAGATTTCCATACCCAACTACAACATTTTCCATCAAGATAGGACTGTCAAACGGGGAGGAGTTGCAATCTACTGCAGAGATAGCTTGCAAAGTTCTGTCATAATTTCCAGGTCTATGCCCAAACAGTTCGAGCTTCTAATTGAAAAAAATAATCTCCCCGGGAATTTGTCTCTCACTGTTGCCGCCTGTTAAAATCCCACCTTAACTCCCGGCTGTGCCCTGGACACCATATGGGAATTGATTGCCTCCCATCTATCTCCAGAGTTCGTTCTGTTAGGTGACCGAAACTGGGATATGCTTAACACCCAAGCAGTCCTACAATCTAAATTAGATGCCCTCAATCTCACACAAATTATCAAGGAAAACACCAGGTAAAATGCTAAATCCGTCAACATGGGTACCCTCAGAGATATTATCCTGACCAACTTGCCCTCCACATACACATCTGCTGTTTTCAATCAGGATCTCAGCAATCATTGCCTCATTGCCTGCATCCGATATGGGTCCGCTGTCAAACGACCACCCCTCATCACTGTCAAACACTCCCTAAAACACTTCTGCGAGCAGGCCTTTCTAATCGACCTGGACTGGGTATCCTGGAAGGATTTTGACCTCATTCAGTCAGTCGAGGATGCCTGGTCGTTCTTTAAAAGTAATTTCCTCACCATCTTAAATAAGCATGCCCCTTTCAAAAATGTAGAACTGAGAACAGATATAGCCCTTGGTTCACTCCAGAACTGACTGCCCTTGACCAGCACAAAAACATCCTGTGGGGGACCGCAATAGCATCGAATAGTCCCCGCGATATGCAACTGTTCAGGGAAGTCAGGAACCAATACACACAGTCAGTCAGGAAAGCAAAGGCTAGCTTTTTCAAACAGAAATTTGCATCCTGTATCTCTAACTCCAAAAAGTTTTGGGACATGGAGAACAAGAGCACCCATTGCACTGAAGCTGGGTAACACGGTCACCACCGATAAATCCATGATAATCAAAAATGTCAATAAGCATCTCTCTACGGCTGACCATGCTTTCCTCCTGACTTCCCCAACCCCGGCCAACAGCTCCGCACCCCCCGCAGCTACTTGCCCAAGCCTCCCCAGCTTCTCCGTCACCTAAATCCAGAACGGAGATGTTCTGAAAGAGCTGCAAATGATGGACCCATAGAAATCAACTGGGCTAGACAATCTGGACCCTCTCTTTCTAAAATTTTCCGCCTCCATAGTTGCAAGCCCTATTACCAGTCTGTTCAACCTCTCTTTCATATCGTTCGAGATCCCTAAAGATTGGAAAGCTGCCGCGGATATCCCCCTCTTCAAAGGGGTGACACAACTTTTATAGACCTATATCCACCCTGCCCTGCCTTTCTAAAGTCTTTGAAATCCAAGTTAATAAACAGATCACTGACCATGTCAAATCCCACCGTACCTTCTCCTCTGTGCAATCCGGTTTCCCGAGCTGGTCATGGGTGCACCTCAGCCGCTCTTAAGGTACAAAACAATATCATAACCGCCATCGATAAAAGACAGTACTGTTCATCGACCTGGCCAAGGCTTTCGACTCTGTCAATCACCACAATCTTATTGGCAGACTCAATAGCCTTGGTTTCTCAAATGACCTCCTCGCCTGGTTCAGCAACTACTTCGCCGACAGAGTTCAGTGTGTCAAATCCGAGGGCCTGTTGTCCGAACCTCTGGCAGTCTCTATGGGGGTACCACAGGGTTCAATTCTCAGGCCGACTCTTTTCTCTGTATATATCGATGTCCCTCTTGCTGCGGGTGATTCCCTGATCCACCTCTACACAGACGACACCATTCTGTATACATCTGGAACTTCTTTGGACACTGTGTTAATAACTAACCTCCAGACGAGCTTCAATGCCATACAACACTCCTTCCGTGGCCTCCAACTGCTCTTAAACGCTAGTAAAACCAAATGCATGCTATTCAACCCATCGCTGCCCCCCCCCCCGACTAGCATCACTACTCTGGACGGTTCTGACCTAGAATATGGGGACAAGGGGACAACTACAAATACCTAGGTGTCTGGCTAGACTGTAAACTCTCCTTCTAAAATCATATCTAGAATCTGCTTTCTATTTTGCAACAAAGCCTCCTTCACTCACGCCGCCAAACTTACCCTAGTAAAACTGACTATCCTTCAGATCCTCGACTTCGGCGATGACATCTACAAAGTAGCTTCCAATACTCTACTCAGCAAATTGGATGTAGTCTATCACAGTGCCATCTGTTTTGTTACCAAAGCACCTTACACCACCCACCACTGCGACCTGTATGCTCTAGTCGGCTGGCCCTCGCTACATATTTGTCACCAGACTCACTGGCTCCAGGTCATCTATAAGTCTATGCTAGGTAAAGCTCCGCCTTATCTCAGCTCACTGGTCACGATAACAACACCCACCCGTAGCATGCGCTCCAGCAGGTATATCTCACTGGTCATCCCCAAAGCCAACACCTCCTTTGGGCGCCTTTCCTTCCAGTTCTCTGCTACCAGTGACTGGAACGAATTGCAAAAATCACCGAAGCTGGAGACTTACATTTCCCTCACTAACTTTAAACATCAGCTATCTGAGTAGCTAACCGATCGCTACAGCTGTACATAGTCCATCTGTAAATAGCCCACCCAATCTACCTACCTCATCCCCATATTGTTTTTATTTACTTTTTTAAATTTACCCCACCGTGATAGGATTTAGACCTCGATAATCAATGCACGGGCGCAGACCTCCCTCCTTCTTCACAAAAAAGAAGCTTGAGGAGACGGGTGATGCGGAGGGCCGAATGTACCCCTGTCCCAGCGATTCAGCAACATATGTCTCCATAGCTACTGTCTCCTCCTGGGACAATGGGTAGACGTGACTCCTAGGAGGTGCAGCCTTCTCCAGGAAGTCTATCGCGCAGTCCCCTCGACAATGGGGTGGTAATTGGGTCGCCTTCCTCTTACTGAAGGCGAAAGCCAAATCGGCATATTCAGAGGGAATGCGCACGGTGGAAACCTGGTCTGGACTCTCCACCATAGTCGCACCAATGGAATCTCCTATACACCTGCCTGAACACTCCTCTGACCACCCTCTAAGAGCCCCCTGTCGCCAGGAAATCACCGGGTTGTGAAGAGCTAGCCAGGGAATTCCCAACACCACTGGAAACGCAGGTGAATCAATAAGACTAATCTGCTCCTTATGACCCCCCTGCGTTACCATGTCCAGTGGCATCGTGGGTTCCCTGACCACTCCTGGTTGGCTATCTAAGGAGTGCATGGGGAAAGGTAGGTCTAAAGACACCAGGGGAATCCAGTGCGCACTCATAGCCCGGTTCGCTATATTCCAGCTCCCCGCATCGGCCGGGCTAGAGTGGGCATCCAGCCAGGACGGATGGTGCCGGCTCAGTGCTCCTGGCCTCAAGTTCATCTCTACGGCCCAGGTTATCCTGCGCCAGCTCTAAGTACGGTGTCCCCGGTACGCCAGCACAGCCCAGTGCATCCTGTTCCAGCTCCCCACACTTGCCGGGCTACACGGGGTATCCAGCCAGGACGAGTTGTGCTAGCTCTGCGCTCCAGAACTCCAGTGCGCCTCCACGGTCCAGTATATCCTGTGCCGGCTCTGCGCAAGGTGTCTCCAATGTGCCTGCACAGCCTAGTGTGTTCTGTGTCATCGCCTCGAACGTGCCGGGCTGAAGTGGGTATCCAGCCAGGACGGGTTGTGCCTGCTCCACAAACGAGGCCTCCAGTGATGATCCATGGCATGAAGCCTCCAGCGACGATCCATGGCGCGAAGCATCCAGCAAAGATCCATGGTGCAAAACCTCCAGCAACGATCCATGGCGCAAAGATTCCATGGCACGAAGCCTCCAGCAACGGTCCCCAGTCCAGGGCCCGCGACGAGGGTCCCCAGTCCTGGGCCCGCGACGAGGGTCCCCGCACCACAGCCGCCACCGCGGATAGATGCCCACCCAGACCCTCTCCTGTAGGTTCAGGTTTTGTGGCTGGAGTCCGCACCTTTTGGGGGGTGTACTGTCACTCCCTGACCTTAGAGAGCTTTTTATGTCTCTATTTTGTTTGGTCAGGGTGTGATTTGGGTGGGCATTCTATGTTCTTTATTTCTTTGTTTCTGGCCGAGTGGGGTTCCCTATCAGAGGCAGCTGTCTATCGTTGTCTCTGATTGGGGATCATACTTAGGCAGCCCTTTCGCTCCTTCTGTGTGGGATCTGTTCTTTGTTTGTGTGCAGGTAGTCTGCACAACGAAGCTGTTCGGTCGTTTATAAATTATGTGGAACTCAAAGAACGCTGCGCCTTGGTCACAACCTTCCGACGACACACTCTACAATATAGCTCAGTATTTGTATTACATATTTTTTGCTCATCTTTATCAAGGTTGCCAATAATTATGGATTTGACTGTATCTAAGTTTTGGGTGTGTGTTCTACCGACCCTTTTCGTTAATCAACACAGGTATGTAGTTATTATATATGGTTGCTAGCCTATGTCCCCAGCCATTCAGCTAACTCACAATCTCATCTGATACCCCACAACTCTTTATCTTGAAGCGTTACAGATTCCGCAATAGAAATGTAGGAAGGTAGATTCCGCAATAGAAGGTAATTTCCGATTGACCCGACATAAGCTGTGTTTACCATAAATGCAGTCTTCGCTAAAGCGAGAAAATTGTGTTCAGATCACCTTATAAAGCTGAAATTCTGCAATGAATATTGAATAGAGCCCTTTACCAGCGGACTGACGTGATTTAACAGCTCACACCCCACCCCATCCGAGGCTCCATACCTCCCTCTCTCAGTGCCCTTTTAACAACATGGTCTCCTCGGATATCTCCGCTAATGGGGAATTCTCTGAAAGGTCACATTAGGAAAGCAACCCAAACAGGGAGAAAGGATGATAATCCCTCTCCAGGCATTTAATCTGAAACTCTCTTTCTTACACACACTGGAACACACACGTGAACGTGCATCACACACAGACACACACACACACACATACACACTGATCCTTTAAGAGTTGAGAGCTATTCAGACACAGCTACCTTCCCCTGCTTGTAAGTAGAAACCCAATTTGAGTTATTTTTAGTCATTTCTCCATCCAAAATGAAATACAACCTAGTAAGTGAGTGAGACTCATTTAAACAAAGACTTCTTGCTCAAGATAAATACAATAGTTGAACCTGTGAGATGGATATGGACTTGGACGCTGCATAGACTCACTAGCTGGTCCCACAGGGCACTTAGGAGCCACAGAGTGGAGGAGTGAAGTCAGTAGAGACCTATTAGCTTACGATAATGGCTGCCACTGTACATCAGAACGGTATCCAAATGCATGCTGTAGTGATAATGAGACAGCTGGGGAGATCAGCACCTCTGCATTATGCTCTGATCTCCAAGTGACACATCATCATATTATTCACAATAAAGTTTCCTGGAAACGCTGAATGTCAATACAGTGAGTTATTCAGGTGAGAACTCGGTGACAGAGCGATTTAATGAGATTACCTTAAGGGGTTGAAACAGGGTAAAGGTGTCAAAGTGCGCTAAAGTTGTCTACCGATCACACCTGAATTAACTGACAGATTAGACACAATCAATATCCCATTTTTGTCAAGAAGACAAGAGCAATCTACTCTGCTCTTTTAGAGATAAGACTACCGGTGGATATAATATTACATTATCCCAAGTCGGTATATTGTATTACATTAATTTAGTTGAGTAGTCTGTCACACTAAATACATATCCCTCAGAAGTCTACAGTTCACAGACGTAACCCTTGTAAGTGTGGTTTGGTCGGCAAGTGCAGCCAAGTGATTTCTGTCACTACAAACCGTTAGATTCACAGTTTAGGCCTTGGGTCCGGAGCCAGCCCAGCCTTATTCATGGGTCACCTCGCTTTAAGAGCCACCGGGTAGGAGAGACAAACTTCCATAGTGCCACTGACTGATTAATATCCTGTCAAGGACGTATGGACATCCCGGTTGGAGGTGAGGAGGGAGGGGTTGCTAACATGTTTTACCTCTCCACCCCATTCATGACTACGCCACCCGCCGGAGTTCGGCTAAATGCTGTCTGCCCTATAACATCCCAGAATGCAACTGTGTTGCCCACGCTAATGGCCCCGTTAAGATCCCTTCCCATCACTGAATTGTCAGAGCTACGCTCCGCCTACACAGGATCCTGATGACCGCTCAATGGTGTCATCACCACTCTGTGTACCCACAGACCATGGCTACCGGACGGGTTAACCAGTTTAATTAACCGCAGGCCTAAGTGATGGCCATACAACAGACCCTGGCATCTGGGTGGCATGGACCGTTGAGGTAAAAAGCAACACTCACAGCCATGCACCTGGCCAGCTTTTACTTTGACATCATCGGTGAAGAGAGAGAACGGGGGTGGCAAGGCTGCCACTCTGAACACCCATTGGAGATCTACTTGTGGAAGGGAATTTGGTGAAACATGGTATAGAGTGTTCGTTTTCTAAAGAGAAGGTTCCTGTTTTACTTTTTCCCTTGAGGCTATGATTTGAACTATGGAGGTGAGAAATATACGGTGAGTGGCAGGCATTTTGCCATGTTTGCATCACATACACAAACACATTCCCTCAGAGTTTATGTATTAAGTCCAATCGTATACCTCCTGAAAAATGATATATACAGTACCAGTCAAACGTTTGGACACAACTAATCTTTATTTTTTTTACCAATTTTTTTTTGTTTGTAGTTAAGACATCACACTGTTGATTGAAATGCTTTCCAGGTGACTACCTCATGAAGCTTGTTGAGAGAATGCCAAGAGTGTGCAAAGCTGTCCTCAAGGAAAAGGGTGGCTAATTTGAAGAATCTCAAAAATCAAATATACAGTTGAAGTCGGAAGTTTACATACACCAAATGTATGCCAAATACATTTGAACTCAGTTTTTCACAAATCCTGGTAAAAAATTGCCTGCTTTAGGTCAGTTAGGTTCACCACTTTATTTTAAGAATGTGAAATGTCAGAATAATAGTAGAGAGAATTATTTAGTTCAGCTTTTATTTATTTCATCACATTCACAGTGGGTCAGAAGTTTACATACACTCAATTAGTATTTGGTAGCATTGCTTTTAAATTGTTTAACTTGGTTCAAACGTTCCGGGAAGCCTTCCACAAGCTTCCCACAATAAATTGGGTGAATTTTGGCCCATTCCTCCTGACAGAGCTGGTGTAACAGTCAGGTGTGTAGGCCTCCTTGCTCAAACAGGATTGTTCAGTTCTGCCCACAGATTTTCTATAGGACTGAGGTCAGGGCATTGTGATGGCCACTCCAATACCTTGACTTTGTTGTCCTTAAGCCATTTTGCCACAACTTTGGAAGAATGCTTGGGGTCATTGTCCATTTGGAAAACCCAATTGCGATCAAGCTTTAACTTCCTGACTGATGTCTTGAAATGTTGCTTCAATATTGCCACACAATTTTCATTCCTTATGAAGCCATCTATTTTCTGAAGTGCACCAGTCCCACCTGCAGCAAAGCATCCCCACAACATGATGCTGCCACCCCTGTGCTTCAAGGTTGGGATGGTGTTCTTCGGCTTGCAAGCGTCCCCCTTTTTCCTCCAAACATAACAATGGTCATTATGGCCAAACAGTTCTATTTTTGTTTCATCAGACATTTCTCCAAAAAGTACAATCTTTGCCCCCATGTGCCGTTGCAACCGTAGCCTGACGTTTTGCACCAAAGTACGTTCATCTCTAGGAGACAGAACGCGTCTCCTTCCTGAGTGGTATGACGGCTGTGTGGTCCCATCGTGTTTATACTTGCATACTATTGTTTGTACAGATTAACGTGGTATCTTCAGGCATTTGGAAACTGCTTCCAAAGACTAACCAGACTTGTGGAGGTCTACAATTTTTTTTCTGAGGTCTTGGCTGATTCTTTTGATTTTCCCATGATGTCAAGCAAAGAGGCACTGAGTTTGAAGGTATGCCTTGAAATACATCCACAGGTACACCTCCAATTGACTCAAATAATGTTAATTAATAATAAAATGTAATACAAAAAAATAATAACGAGGCTGTATACGGGGGGTCAGTGTGCGGGGGTACAAGTTAGTTGAGGTAAATTGTACATGAAGTGACTGGGCATAGATAATAAACAACGAGTTGCAGGGGATTACACAACAAATGGAGGGGTGGTGTCAATGTAAATAGTCCGGTGGATATTTGATTAATTGTTCAGTAGTCTTATGGCTAGGGGGTAGAAGCTGTTAAGGAGCCTTTTGGTCCTAGACTTGGAGCTCTGGCACCACTTGCCGTGTGGTAGCAGAGAAAACAGTCTATGACTTGGGTGACTGGAGTCTCTGAAAATTCTTTGGGCTATCCACTGACATCGTCTGTTATATTGGTCCTGGAAGGCAGGAAGCTTAGCCACAGTGATGTACTGGGCCGTACGCATTACCCTTTGTAGTGCCTTTACGGTCAGATGCCGAGCAGTTGCCATACCAGGCAGTGATGCAACCGGTCATGATTCTTTTGATGGTGCAGCTTTATAACATTTTGAGGATCTGGAGACCTATGCCAAATATTTTCTGTGTCCTGAGGGGGAAAAGGTTTTGTTGTGCCTTCTTCACGACTGTCTTGGTGTGTTTGTACCATGATAGTTCGCTGGTGATGTGGAAACTCAAGAACCGCTCCATTACAGCACCGTCGATGTTAATGGGGGTCTGTTCGGCCCGCCTTGTCCTGCAGTCCACAATCAGCAACTTTGTCTTGCTCAACTTTGTCTTGCAAAATGCTATGCTAGGCTATCGATAAACTTACACAAATGCTTGTCTAGCTTTGGCTGTAAAGCATATTTTGAAAATCTGAAATGACAGGGTGATTAACAAAAGGCTAAGCTGTGTCTCAATATATTTAATTTGTGATTTTCATGAATAGGAACATTTTCTAGGGATATTTATGTCCGTCGCGTTATGCTAATTAGTGTCAGGCGATGATTACGCTCCCGCATGCGGGATGGGGAGTCAGTAAAGGTTAAGAGAGCACAAACAATGAATCAGTAGTGGCTGTACTGAGGCCCACCTACAGGAGAGGGCGCAGTCGGAACACTTGATCCGGCTGATCCCTCACACAGCTCGTTGAGTGCAGTCTTAGTGCCAGCAGCGGTTTGTGGTGGTAAATAGACGGTTAGAAAAAATATAGAAAATAATATACTCTTGGTAGATGGTGTCGTCAACAGCTTATCATGGGGTACTCTACTTCAGGTGAGAAATACCTCTAGACTTCCTTAATATCAGACATCATGCACCAGCTGTTATTAACAAATAGACACACACCATCACCCCTCATCTTACTGGATGTAGCAGTTCTGTCCTGCCAATACACGGAAAACCCAGCCAACTGTAAGTTATCCGTGTCGTCGTTCAGCCACAACTCGCTGAAACATAAGATATTACAGTTTTTAATGTCCCATTGGCAGGATAGTCTCGAACAGAGCTCATCCAGTTTATTCTCCAGTGATTGCACATTGGCCAATAGAACAGATGATAGAGGCAGGTTACCCACTCGCCAAAGAATTCTCACAAGGCACCCTGATCTCCGCCCCCTGCACATCCGTCTTTTCTTCACGCGAATAACGGGAAATGTGCATGGTCTCGGAAAAACAGTATGTCCTTCACGTCGGACTCATTAAATATTTTTGGGGGTCCAGTTCTAGGTGGTTAATCACTGTTTTGACATCCAGTAGCTCTTTCCGTCATAAGAGACGGTAGTGGCAACAAAAAATACGAAAAAACACAAACAATATAGCACAATTCATATTTTCACTCCAACACCATCATTAAGTTTGCTGACGGCACAACAGTGGTAGGCCTGATCACCGACAACGATGTGGCAGCCTATAGGGAGGAGGTCAGAGACCTGGCAGTGTGGTGCTAGGACAACAACCTCTCCCTCAATGTGAGCACTGAGGCCAAGCTTCCTGCCATCCAGGACCTGTGTACTAGGCGGTATCAGAGGAAGGCCCAAAAAATGGTAAAGGACTCCAGTCATGGACTATTCTCTCTGCTACTGCACTTTAGTTCTATTTCTTGAACTGCATTGTTGGTTAAGGGCTTTAAGTAAGCATTTCACAGTGTTGTATTTAGCATATGTGATAAATAACATTTTATTTCATGATTTGATATCCCAAAACTACTTTCTTGAATCAACTACAGCTAAGTTCGGTAGAAAAACATGTTAGTTTGTATTCTGAGTAAACTATCCCTTTAATGATGGTATAATGTATGTTTGAAATAAGAACAAGTACAACTCTTTGGACAGAGTTTTGAAGAGGTTCGAAGTTGTTTTTGTTATTCATCCAATTTACTGTTTGCAAACGACTTTCAATAACTGCATTATTTTCAGCGTCAAACTGAATTGCAGCTTTGACCTTTTCAGTGGCATGTTGAAACAGTAGTGGAGCATCACAACTTATTCATACTTATCTGTACGAAATAGAATTGGTTAATTGGTTGATGTACCCCTTGCGCAATGGACATTCAGGAAAATTGACATTTACAAAATCTTCACATAGAAATGTATTGTGTAGATCAATTACGACGATTTGACTAGTATAGAAGATTGCATTTGCTCTAGTCATTGTATTCATATTTTCAACATGCATTTCCATATATGGCCTTGTCATTAGTTAGTCTGTGACCTCCACAAAGCATAGTTGTCCTAGGTCTGCAGTGTTTCACATGGCCATTATGTGATGATGTCAATGACCATAGTTTTGTTTTATCTTGTACATTTCATATTAGCTACACTAATGTGAAAGTGTTGTCTTTTTAAACAGAAATCTACGATTAATTTTCTTGAGTTGTATCGTCTATGCATATCTAACTATGTGGCTAGTTTGGAACGATTGTTCCACAGACTTCCCCTTCTTTTCATTTAGAACTTTGAAGAACTTCTTGGATAGCGGATTGCCGGTGTAGATCTTTCATGGCAGGTGGAGGCTCAATTACGAATGTCTGTAAAGTGAAAAAAGGAAATGGAGAAATGTAAGCACTATGTCAGCTTCACACATAGATGCCAGAGTGCTACCTTAGATATCTTGTCACCACAGTCATGCATCAATGTCTAATGTCTATCTGTCTCTCTCTCTCTCTCTGTGTATGTGTGTGTGCATACACACGCAGGCATGAGCATGTGTGTGTTTGAGTCAGAGAGTTTACAACCATTAGCAAAAAAAAATTGCACTATGACCTTATCTGTTATTAGCACTACTCCAAATCTGCATTTTACTTCACCTCTCTAAGTGTCGTAAGACGGCCATGCATTAATGATACATCCCTTGCCAGGTTTCAGCTGGGGGCCATAGGAGAGGGGGAATTATTCATAACATTTCCGTGGCAATGGGACACTGTGGCTAAGGGGACCTGTAGGTGAGGGCGTGTGGCGGTCGGCCCCGGAACACCTCTGACCTGCGGTGAACAGCACTTAGGATGCCTTTCGTTCGCTCCCTCTTTTCCTCCTTCCTTCTTTTCCCTCCCTCTCTTCCCCCGTCTCTGCTGGATGTCAAGGGTGAGAGGAGAAGAGTAAGCTACATCTCTATCTCTCTCTCAGTGGGACGTCCTCAGACTCAGCGCCCTGTCTATTATTATTCCACCGAAATTCCCTTCAGTCTCTTTATAGTGTCCAGTCTCTCTCGCTATCTCTCTCTCTCCGTCTCTCTCTCATAATCTCGTTCCTATGGCTGTGAAGAGGCTCCTCTGCAGGGGAGTGAGGGGGTCGAGGGAGCGGGAAAGATGTAGGAGGGGGAGTCTTCTTAAATGCTTCGGAAGTCTTCCGCAGCGCGGTGCAGGTGTCTGTCTTAATGATCTCCATAAGCGTGTGGTTCTCTGAGGTTAATTTTCTCCCGTCAGACTTCTCCAAAGCACTTAGCCTTCACCCCAACTGACACCAGCAAAAGACACACTTTAGAAGGAAAAGTGAATTGGAGAGGTTTTTCATGGAGCGCCGCCATTTCGGGGTCTGCGTCAGAGTCTGACTGACATAAAAAACAGGATTTACAATGGGGATTTACAACTGGGCCACGCTAGGCCCAGGGCTAAGATCATGGTTATTGCATAGTGAAATGGCACCCTGCGGTATTGTCCCTTCACTCTCCACTGCCTATAGTTTAAATGACAGCAGATGAGATGTATAAGAAGAAAATAATCACTATGATATTGTTTAATCGTATTGGTTTAAGGATTATTGTCTTTTCAGGTAATTGATCAGAACACATTAAGCATGCAAAGGAAATATATAGAAATTAGACTATAAAAGAACATTCATTCTATTTTGTTTACCAACATTATCATATGGTTGGGTTTGTAAACAACACTTCTGGTTATCACCATTTCCATACAGTGTCCTTCCACCTCAAAATGTACAAGAAAAAGGATTTCGACACCCACCATCTCAGATTGTTCTGAAATTGTTTGTTGTTCGAAACAGATAAGATTAGCATTCCTGCAACATTATGTTGACAATTTCTTTGGATTATTCATGTTTAAGTCATTGTTGGAAAAATATTTGGTCAAAATCTGAAGTTAATTAAGTAGTATATTTATTGAATATTATATGAATCCTATAAATAAATTAAATAATGTCACACTAATATTAATATTATCTGTTTCTAATTACAGAAACAATTTCAGAGCAGTCTAAGATGGTGGGTGTCATGGCTTGCTGAAATGACATAGAATTACCCTACATGGGTTTGTGAGCTCAACCAGCTGATCCAGCCCACAGGCTTGGGAAGCACAGTCATCAGAGCCATTATAAACTCTTCAGCGTTTTCTTGAGCTGTAACCTAGCTCATTTTCCATGACCATGCTTAGTTTATCCTTAAAACGAGGGCTTCAGGTTTCTTTATTTCACTCCATCCTTATTTTGATTAAATTAATATGTTTATATTGCTAAAGAAAGTGAAATGAACAACAAAAAATGAACAGTAAATATTACACTAATTTAAAAAGAAGAGATTTTTCAAATGTCAAATTATGGCTATGTAATGTCTTGTGCAAATAGTACAGTGCCTTGCAAAAGTATTCACCCCCTTGGAGTTTTTCCTATTTTGTTGCATTACAACCTGTAATTTAAATTGATTTTAATTTGGATTTCATGTAACAGACATAGTGAAGCATGATGGTGGCAGCATCATGCTGTGGCAATGTTTTTAATTGGCAATGACTGAGAAACTGGTCAGAATTGAAGGGATGTTGGATGGTGCTAAATACAGGGAAATTATTGAGGGAAACCTGTTTCAGTCTTCCAGAGATTTGAGACTGGGACAGAGGATCACCTTCCAGCAGGACAATGACCCTAAGCATACTGCTAAAGCAATCCTCGAGTGGTTTAAGGGGAAACATTTAAATGTCTTGGAATGGCCTAGGCAAAGCCCAGACCTCAAACCAATCTGTGAATCTGTGGTATGACTTAAAGATTGCTGTACACCAGCAGAACCCATCCAACTTGAAGGAGCTAGAGCAGTTTTGTCTTGAAGAATAGGCAAAAATCAGAGTGCCAAGATATGCCAAGCTTATACAGACATACTCCAAGAGACTTGCAGCTGTCATTGCTGCAAAAGGTGTCTCTACAAAGTATTGGCTTTGGGTAGGTGAATAGTTAGGCACGCTCAAATTTTCAGTTTTTTGTCTTATTTCTTGTTTTTTTTTCACAAAAAATATTTTTGCATATTCAAAGTGTTGTGTAAGTCAAATGACACAAACACCTCAATTTTAATTCCAAGTTGTTGTCATGCAATGACCGTAGAGAGCGTTTTATGTCTCTATTTTGGTTTGGTCGGGGTGGGATTTGGGTGGGCAGTCTATGTTCTATGATTTTCTATTTCTATGTGTTTGGCCGGGTGTGGTTCTCAGAGGCAGCTGTCTATCGTTGTCTCTGATTGAGAACCATACTTAGGTACCATTTTCCACCACCTGTTTTGTGGGAAGTTAACTTTGTAGTTGTTCAGGGCACATAGCCCAAATCTTCACGGTTAGTTTTTTTGTTCTGTCGGCGTCATTTTTAAATAAAGTTCAAATGTACGCTTACCATGCTGCACCTTGGTCCAGTCCTTCAGCCAGCCGTGACAGTTGTAAGGAAACAAAATATGAAAAATGCCAAGGGGGTGAATACCTTAACAAGCCACTGTACAATATTGAAAATAAATAAACATAAATATGCATTGTGTATACAATGTCCTTTGTTCTTCACTTGTGGCCAAAGGTCACAAATTTTGCTGCTGTGATGGCACACTATGGTATTTCACCTAATAGAAATGGCAGTTTATCAACATTGGATTTGTTTCAAATTCTTTGTGGGTCTGTGTAATTTGAGGGAAATACAGTATGTGTCTCTAATATGGTCATATATTTGTTAGGAAGTGTAGCTCAGTTTCCAGCTCATTTGGTGGGCAGTGTGCACATGTGTGGCTCCGTGTTTGAAATTTACAATGCATTCTTGGTGTCACGTAATCTGCCAGACCAAAGATGTTACAATGAGGTGAAGGAATGGTTCTCTCATCTTTCAGGTAAACTTCCGGAAGTGAATGAAGGGAAGTGGATGATCGTAGACGAAACACCCCCTTCAACATGCATACTATAAAACAGACCAATCTTATCTGGTCTCTTATCATGTGGAAAAAACAAGCATGGTGGCACTCACAAACTACCCATTGTCATTCAATTTCTAAAAAGTGTTTTTTTTCAATTATTTCAATCAACGGTGAGCTCACCCATGATGTGATTCATTTTAAATAGTAATTACCATTAGCTAATTCATACTGTAGTTTCTGTCAGCCGAGAATTATAAAAATATGACCACTTGTGTTTTGTCAATATTTCCTCAGTTAGCGCTAGGACAAATGTAGCCTACAATTTTTTGGTTTGGATGATTGTGTCATGCTATAGATACTTCTGTGAATGTCTGAACATTGCATCCAAAAAATAAACTGCTCACATTGTGGACTGTGTTTGTGCAAAATGTTTCTGAAAAAAACAGTGGCCAGCTCAAATGCTGATTGTTACGTCATTCGAAACTGGACGTTCTAAATACGCGTTCTAATCACACTGGTTTGATCTTACACTACAGGGACCACTGTAGAATAATCACACCCATGTGTTTGTAGGTGTGAAAAGTTTACATTTATTACAGAGGCCAGAGATTTGAGTCTGTATGTTGGCAGCAGCCACTCTATGTTAGTGATGGCTGTTTAACAGTGTGTTGGCCTTGAGATAGAAGCTGTTTTTCAGTCTCTTGGTCCCAGCTTTGATCCACCTTGCCTCCTGGAAGATAACGGGGTGAACAGGCAGTGGCTCGGGTGGTTGTTGTCCTTGATTATCTTTTTGGCCTTCCTGTGAGATCGGTGCTGTAGGTGTCCTGCAGGGCAGGTAGTTTGCCCCCGGTGATGCGTTGTGCAGAAATGTAGTTCTTCCCGGCTGTATGTAATAACACTTCAGATTTTCTGGGCTAACAAAGTAAGAAATAATACGTAAAAAAATAATTACTGCATAGTTTCCTATGGACCTGAAGTGATGCGACCATCTTTACCGGCCCCATCCTGGACATTTAAAGGGCCTAATTTGTGAGTTTCTTCTACAAATGAATGGAAATGTAGTGATATTTTATTTGGGTTTGAGCCTCTGAGTTTTAGGGATATTCAAAGGAACATTTTCAAAATGTTTTGGTTTAAGGGGCTGATTGTGCGTCCGTCCACAAGTTTGGTGATTACATTTTTTCAGATTGTTTTTTATCACTGTGTGAATCTATTACAGAACGCATACTTAAGAGAAATATACAAACATGTATCATGGTTTTGCCTTCTGCAGCTAAGATGATACTGAAAAGCTGAGAGAGAGGCATTTGCATAAGGCTACCCTTAGTCAAACGCTAGAGGAAAAGCAAGCTCGTCTCTCATTCCTTCAGGGCATTAAATTGTCCTATTCCATAAAATGTAAGGGTCTGGTTTCTGCTTTCTGTCCACTTTCTGAAGCAAATGACTTCTCCAGTGCCTGACTGCTCAGTCAAAACTATCAGATTTTCTAGCAGATTCAGGGGCAACTCAAGGACACAGAAATGCAATGAATTATATGCAAACAGGATACAAAAGATTTCACAATAAAATGTCACATTGTGGGAGATGTATCTTGGCACTGCAATCTGTCTGTGGGTAGAGCTTTGTCATCCATTAAAACAGGCATAGTCTAAATTGAACCATTTACATGCATTTGGGATATGAGAGAGAGAGAGATGGCAACGCCATTCAGAGATGAGATCATGTCCCTTTTCTGATGCACACACTATTTGTCCCTTCACCAGCCACACTAACTACAACACCCAGAGTTGACCTATGACCTCAAATGTACCTATTTTCCTCAAGGTCATCCCTGTCTTCATAAGATTGTATGCACCCTCAGTTAAATACGACAAGAATCAGTCAGTTTCACTGTGCAATATTAAAGTAATGGATTTGGACATGGCTTTAACTGCTGTGAGCAGATGCTCCATGCTTTTAAGCACTGAATAATACATTTTGGTTCAATGTCTTTGGCTCCATTAATGTCTCTAAATGCTTCCCATGATTCAGCACAGGCATTATTTCTCAACAATTCTCACACACATACACTCAAAAAATTATGAACACACACAGACACGCATAGGCCTACACGAATATGTGCACACATGTACACACCCACACACACGCATGTGCACAGATAGGGCTCTACCTGTGCAGATCATATGCCCCTTTGCCCTTACAGTCTCCAAAGTGCCCTTTTGGATGGTGGAATAATTTACCCCAAAATATATATATTTTTGTATACATCGTTTGTCATTGTTGTTCGGAACCCAATGCCTGCAAGTCGTCATGACCTTGTCAAGTTCGCCACCCCCACCAAGTACGATGTTTACAACTGTGGTGTATGGAGCTCACACACTGTTGCCCTGTATCCCTGTGTTTCGATTCAACACTCCCGGTTTCCAACCACGCATGGCTTGAGAGATGCTTTCACCAGTAGAGTGTGTGTAGCTGTCTACCTAGTATCAACAGTAACGCCACAACATGGCTTAAGAAGCTCCTGATAAGCTAATTGACATCATTTGAGTCAATTGGAGGAGTACCTGTGGATGTATTTCAAGGCATACCTTCAATCTCAGTTCCTCTTTGATTGACATCATGGAAAAACCTAAATAAATCAGCCAGGACCTCAGAAGCAAATTGTAGACCTCCACAAGTCTGGTTCAGCTTTGGCAGCAATTTACAAACACCTGAAGGTACCACGTTCATCTGTACAAACGATAGTACACAAGTATAAACACCATGGGACCACATAGCTTTCATACCGCTCAGGAAGGAGACGCGTTCTGTCTCCTAGAGATGTACGTACTTTGGTGTGAATAGTGCAAATCAATCCCAGAACAACAGCAAAGGACCTTGTGAAGATGCTGGAGGAAACAGGTACAAAAGTATCTGTATCTACAGTAAATCAAGTCCTATATCAACATAACCTGTTAGACTGCTCAGCAAGGAAGAAGCCACTGCTCCAAAACCAGCACAAAAAAAGACAGACAACGGTTTGCAACTGCACATGGGGACAAAGATCATAGTTTTGGAGAAATGTACTCTGGTCTGATAAAACAAAAATAGAAATGTTTGGCCATAATGACCACCGTTATCTTAAGAGGAAAAAGGGGGAGGCTTGCAAGCCGAAGAACACCATCTTAACCGTGAAGCAAGGGGGTGGCAGCCGGGGTGACAGCATCTCCTGCTTTGCTGCAGGAGGGACTGGTGCACTTCACAAAATAGATAGCGTCATGGGGAAGGACAATTTTGTGGATATATTGAAGCAACATCTCAAGACATCAGTCAGGAAGTGAAATCTTGGTCGCAAAAGGGTCTTCCAAATGGACAATGACCCCAAGCATACTTCCAAGGTTGTGGCAAAATGGCTTTGACAACAAAGTCAAGAATTTGGAGTGGCCATCACAAAGCCCTGACCTCAATCCTATAGAAAATTTGTGGGTAGTACTGAAAAATTGTGTGTGAGCAAGGAGGCCTACAAACCTGACTCTGTTACATCAGCTCCATGGGAAGACTACACAAAACTACCAAAAAGACTACCCAAAACCCAAGTTCAAATTGTTTAAAACCTTTTGTGACTAGGGGGCAGTGTTTTCATATTTGGAAAAATAACGTTCCTGTAGTAAACAGGGTATTTTGTCAGGACAAGATGCTAGAATATGCATATAATTGACAGCTTAGGATAGAAAACACTCTAAAGTTTCCAAAACCGTAAAAGTATTGTCTGTGAGTTTACAGAACTGATATTGAAAGAATAAAAATCCAATCCGGAAGTGACTCATCTTTTGAAAGCTCTGCGTTCCAATGCGTGCCTATTGAGCAGTGAATGGGCGATCAACCAGATTACTTTTTCTCCGTATTCCCCAAGGTGTCTACAGCATTGTGACGTAGTTTTACGCATTTATTTTGAAGAATACCCGTAAGCGGCTACATTGTGCAAGTGGTCACCTGATGATCTCAGTGTGATTCGCGCGTAAAATACAGAGGTAGCCATTATTCCAATCGGTCCTACTGAAAAACCAATTGTCCCGGTGGATATATTATTAGATTGATTATAAACAACGTTTGCCCTGTTTCTGTCGATATTAAGGAGCTAATTTTGAACATTTTTCGGCGTTTTTGTGACTGCAATTTCCGGGCGATTTCTCAGCCAAACGTGAAGAACAAACGGAGCTATTTCGCCTACAAAAATAATATTTTTTGAAAAAAGGAACATTGGCTTTCTAACTGGGAGTCTCGTGAGTGAAAAAATCCGAAGCTCATCAAAGGTAAATTATTTAATTTGATTGCTTTTCTGATTTCCGTGACCAAGTTACCTGCTGCTAGCTGGACAAAATGCTATGCTAGGCTATCGATAAACTTACACAAATGCTTGTCTAGCTTTGGCTGTAAAGCATATTTTGATAATCTGAGATCACAGGGTGATTAACAAAAGGCTAAGATGTTTCTCAATATATTACACTATTTCGCTAATTAGTGTCAGTCGATGATTACGCTCCCGGACCCGGAATGGGGAGTCACCAGAGGTTTTAAGGCAATGCTACCAAATACTAATTGAGTGTATGTACTCTTCTGACCCACTGGAAATGTGATTAAATAAATAAATAATTCTCTGCTATTATTCTGACATTTCACGTTCTTAAACAAAGTGGTGATCCTAACTGACCTAAGACAGGGATTTTTTACTCGGATTAAATGTCAGGAATTGTGAAAAAATTAGTTTAAATGTATTTGGCTACGGTGTATGTAAACCTCCGACTTCACCTTTATGTGCAGCAGTGAGAGCAGAAAGACACAGTAGAGTATGTGTCAACGACCCTCCAACACAACTCGATCCCTTCTTCAGTCAAAATCAAATCAAATCAAATCAAATTTTATTTGTCACATACACATGGTTAGCAGATGTTAATGCGAGTGTAGCGAAATGCTTGTGCTTCTAGTTCCGACAATGCAGTAATAAAAAGCAAGTAATCTAACTAACAATTCCCAAAAAAAACTACTGTCTTATACACAGTGTAAGGGGATAAAGAATATGTACATAAGGATATATGAATGAGTGATGGTACAGAGCAGCATAGGCAAGATACAGTAGATGATATCGAGTACAGTATATACATATGAGATAAGTATGTAAACCAAGTGGCATAGTTAAAGTGGCTAGTGATACATGTATTACATAAGGATGCAGTCGATGATATAGAGTACAGTATCAACGTATGCATATGAGATGAACAATGTAGGGTAAGTAACATTATATAAGGTAGCATTGTTTAAAGTGGCTAGTGATATATTTACATCATTTCCCATCAATTCCCATGATTAAAGTGGCTGGAGTAGAGTCAGTGTCATTGACAGTGTGTTGGCAGTAGCCACTCAATGTTAGTGGTGGCTGTTTAACAGTCTGATGGCCTTGAGATAGAAGCTGTTTTTCAGTCTCTCGGTCCCAGCTTTGATGCACCTGTACTGACCTCGCCTTCTGGATGACAGCGGGGTGAACAGGCAGTGGCTCGGGTGGTTGATGTCCTTGATGATCTTTATGGCCTTCCTGTAGCATCGGGTGGTGTAGGTGTCCTGGAGGGCAGGTAGTTTGCCCCCGGTGATGCGTTGTGCAGACCTCACTACCCTCTGGAGAGCCTTACGGTTGAGGGCGGTGCAGTTGCCGTACCAGGCGGTGATACAGCCCGCCAGGATGCTCTTGATTGTGCATCTGTAGAAGTTTGTGAGTGCTTTTGGTGACAAGCCGAATTTCTTCAGCCTCCTGAGGTTGAAGAGGCGCTGCTGCGCCTTCCTCACGATGCTGTCTGTGTGAGTGGACCAATTCAGTTTGTCTGTGATGTGTATGCCGAGGAACTTAAAACTTGCTACCCTCTCCACTACTGTTCCATCGATGTGGATGGGGGTGTTTCCCTCTGCTGTTTCCTGAAGTCCACAATCATCTCCTTAGTTTTGTTGACGTTGAGTGTGAGGTTATTTTCCTGACACCACACTCCGAGGGCCCTCACCTCCTCCCTGTAGGCCGTCTCGTCGTTGTTGGTAATCAAGCCTACCACTGTTGTGTCGTCCGCAAACTTGATGATTGAGTTGGAGGCGTGCATGGCCACGCAGTCGTGGGTGAACAGGGAGTACAGGAGAGGGCTCAGAACGCACCCTTGTGGGGCCCCAGTGTTGAGGATCAGCGGGGAGGAGATGTTGTTGCCTACCCTCACCACCTGGGGGCGGCCCGTCAGGAAGTCCAGTACCCAGTTGCACAGGGCGGGGTCGAGACCCAGGGTCTCGAGCTTGATGACGAGCTTGGAGGGTACTATGGTGTTGAATGCCGAGCTGTAGTCGATGAACAGCATTCTCACATAGGTATTCCTCTTGTCCAGATGGGTTAGGGCAGTGTGCAGTGTGGTTGAGATTGCATCGTCTGTGGACCTATTTGGGCGGTAAGCAAATTGGAGTGGGTCAAGGGTGTCAGGTAGGGTGGAGGTGATATGGTCCTTGACTAGTCTCTCAAAGCACTTCATGATGACGGATGTGAGTGCTACGGGGCGGTAGTCGTTTAGCTCAGTTACCTTAGCTTTCTTGGGAACAGGAACAATGGTGGCCCTCTTGAAGCATGTGGGAACAGCAGACTGGTATAGGGATTGATTGAATATGTCCGTAAACACACCGGCCAGCTGGTCTGCGCATGCTCTGAGGGCGCGGCTGGGGATGCCGTCTGGGCCTGCAGCCTTGCGAGGGTTAACACGTTTAAATGTCTTACTCACTTCGGCTGCAGTGAAGGAGAGACCGCATGTTTCCGTTGCAGGCCGTGTCAGTGGCACTGTATTGTCCTCAAAGCGGGCAAAAAAGTTATTTAGTCTGCCTGGGAGCAAGACATCCTGGTCCGTGACTGGGCTGGGTTTCTTCCTGTAGTCCGTGATTGACTGTAGACCCTGCCACATACCTCTTGTGTCTGAGCCGTTGAATTGAGATTCTACTTTGTCTCTGTACTGGCGCTTAGCTTGTTTGATAGCCTTGCGGAGGGAATAGCTGCACTGTTTGTATTCAGTCATGTTACCAGACACCTTGCCCTGATTAAAAGCAGTGGTTCGTGCCTTCAGTTTCACACGAATGCTGCCATCAATCCACGGTTTCTGGTTAGTCAGGAGTTGCACATGCGTGTCAAGGCAGCAGCAGACTAGTGGAGCCTCCTTAGAGGAGGAAGACCATCTTCACGTGAATTTAAGAAAAATGTAAATAGTGAAACGTTTACAGAAGTTAAATATATCCATGTCACCAAATTATTGATTAAAACACACTGTTTTGCAATAAAGTTCTACAGTAGCCTCAACAGCACTATGTATCGGTAGCACCTTGGTGTATCAGGAGGACAGCTAGTTTTCATCCTCCTCTGTGTACTTCAATACAAAACCTAGGATGCTCATGGATTCTCACCCTCTTCCAAAGAATTACACAGTAATTATGACAAATTTCAGAGTGACAACTAAAAATACAATTTCGTAACATTAAACATTCTTGAAAATGAACTGTGTCTTGTTCCTCCTTCAAAGAATTAGATAATAAATTGGTAATCAAACTACGTTTTCAATTTAAAATAGCTATTACAGTTAGCTTTTGTTTGAGAACAATCAAGAACAGAAACAATGAAAATTTACACCTGAAGGTAAATGATTCATTCTGATATCTTGCTCTTATTTCTCTTCCTGAGTATCCCATTGACAAATGAAGTGTGGTGTTCTTTGATAAAATTTTTTTATAGCCTAAATTAAACATTTTGTAAAAATTTGAAGTGAGATCTCTATCAATTTTTTACGGAGCATTCGAGAGTGATGTTCTGTAAACAATTGTTTATTTCATCATGTTGCTGCATTCCTCTGGATGTTTGCACCACATTCAAGACGGTTTTTTTGGGGGAAATTGACAAGTGAGCTGATTTGAAAAATAAATGACTACCTGAACCAATAATTTTACATTCATTGATTGAAATTTCTGCCCAATGACCACTGCTCTTCTTGAAATCTAGCTGGGTAGATAGCCAATGAGCTGAAAATGCCAGTATGTAATGGTTTGGGGTTGGAATCAAACTACGGGAACTCCATTTTCGCCTTGACGATCAGAGGGGTTGCTGTAAGGCTTTTTACGCGCAGCTGTATTTCGGAAAGTTGTAGTTTCAACGATTTCATTGAAGATATCCTGGCGAATACATTGTGTAAAGCGAAGTCAAACTCTAAAGTAAAAGTGAAAGTGAGACAGATTTTTTGTTTGAGGAATCTTGGAGTGTTATGATTCAAACGAAATGAGGAGCTGTTTCTGCAAGGACAGGACGTACTTCTGGACGGGTAAGTGCTAATGCCGTTTAATGAAATATAAAAATATATATATATTATATATAAAAATAAATAAAAAATTTGTTGCAATGAAATGTGTTTGTTTGTTTGTGTGTGTGTGTGTGTGTGTGTGTGTGTGTGTGCGTTGGTTTGTTTGTGTGGTTTGTTTGGGTGTGTGTGTGTGTATATATATACACAACAATGGCCGGAGTTGAATGGAACACCTTAGTGACTGTTCCCTCTGCTCTATACAATCAATACATATCTGTTTATTTTATGTGATGATAAAAGGCTCATACAATACAAATATTTTTTTTTATGTTTTCTTTCACAGTGATAGCGACTCCGACTGGGAGGCCCCGGTGCCATGCTGCCCGCTCTACCTGTGCCCCCAGTGGTGTTCATATGCCACAGTTCATTACTGCAGGCATGACTGTGCCTCAGAGCCAAAAGGGCACAGCATGGAGGCGTCGTTGTGTTCTGTGTCGCATGAAATGTACCACTTGTTCAGTTTGCCTCTGCTTTACATCAGAAAGAGACTGCTATGGGACATGGCACAGGCAGCAAAATATTATGACGAGGACTTCCAAGGGGTGTGTACTGTTTTTTTTCATATTTATTTTCTAATATTTTTTAAACATTTTTTTGTATGTGTGTGTGTTAGAATTGCTTTTTGATATGTTGTATATAGTTATTTGCACTGCTGTATATAGTTATGGGTCATTTCACCAATTCGGCCACTTGGGTACATTTGGGCAACTTGTGTGGGACACCTGGGTGACTTCATGCTAAATGTCATGTAGCTCACCCATTCCTGAAGTTATCAGTCTCAAACTTTGCACACCTACAGTTGCCCTCTTGTGTTATCCATCAAAATTATCTCCAGCATCCTATCTGACTGTGTGGCTATTCTAGTACATGTGAAAGATGATACTACAACAATAAAAAACAGAAAACATATGCTCTTTCTTTCTCTTTTCTTCCACCAGATCTACTGTGTTATATTCTCCTACATTCAATTAACATTTTCACAAACTTCAGAATGTTTCCATTCAAATGATACCAAGAATATGCATATCCTTGCCCCTGAGGCTGAGCTACAGGTAGTTAGATTTGGGTATGTCTTCAGGCGGGAATTGAGAACAAAGGGTTGCAGCCATAACAGGTTTTAAAACAAATTAATTTCTTCAAAAATGAAGGAGAAGCAAGAGAGAGAGAGAGATGTACTGTTGTATTATTTTTTGTTGTCATTTTTTCACTTTCAAATCAAAATCAAAATCAAAATGTATTGGTCACATACACATGTTTATTGCGGGTGTAGCGAATGCAGCAGGCTAGTTTAGCCTACTCAAACAGAGAGGGATGCTTTTTTAACTAGCTGGCTATGGCTATCTAACAGTGGAACTCTTCCAAGTCAAGGTACGTTTTTGGTTTTATTCATTTATTGCGACTGGGGCCCGCCGGTGTAACTGCATGATTGCAGAGGGTTTGCTAACACATTAGTTCTAGTAGCTATGTTGTCTATGACAGTAGCTAATATGGTGTAGGCTGAGTGTAGCGGTTAGCATTTATGATATGAAGGTTTGGCTTGGAAAAGTTTTTTCGATTGGTCATAGACAGCTGATGTGTTGTGTCGGTATTCATTCTGCCGATTCTGTTGAAAAACGTTTCTTAAACGGAAGCAAATGGAACGAAACAGGGATAAACATACCTGAATTTGTCAAATGGAAACTCTTGTTTGCAAATGTTTGATTACACCCTATATTAGCAATATGCCTGCTGTCACGCCCGGACCTTAGAGATCCTTTTTATGTCTCCATTTTGGTTAGGTCAGGGCGTGAGATGGGGTGGGTATTCTATGTTGTGTAGTTCTATGTTTTGGCTGGGTAGGGTTCTCAATCAGGGACAGTTGTCTATCGTTGTCTATGATTGAGAACCATACTAAGGTCTCCCTTTTTCCCACCTGTGTTTGTGGGAGGTTGACTTTATTTTGGGCACATAGCCTTTAGCTTCATGGTTTGTTTTTGTAGGGTTTTTTGTTTTGTTCGGCGTCACTTTTCTAATAAAAATAAAATGTACGCTCACCATGCTGAACCTTGGTCATCTTCCTTTAACGGCCGTGACAGAACTTCCTACCAACAACGGACCAAGCAGCATGGTAAGGAGGAGCAGCGTGTCAAGTATTAATGGACTTGGGAGGAGATCCTGGATGGTAAGGGACCCTGGAGGCAGGCTGGGGAGTATCACTGTCCACGGGAGGCAGCAAGAGCAGAGCGTTACGAAGGGATTCGGCTAGCAAGGAAGCCCGAGAAGCAGCTCCAAAAAATGTTTTTTGGGGGGCACACGGGGAGTGTGGCTGAGTCAGGTTGGAGACCTGAGCCAACTCCCCGTGCTTACCATGGCGAGCATGTGACTGGTCAGGCACCGTGCTATGGGGTGATGCGAACGGTGTTTCGAGTGAGCATGCACAGGCCGGTGTGCTCTGTGCCAGAATCCCGCATTTGCTGGGTGGAATTGGACATCCAGCCAGAACGGGTTGTGCCAGCTCTGCGCTTGAGACCGCCAGTGCGCCTCCGGTGCCTCTGCTAAGGACAAGGCCTCCTGTATGTCTCTCCAGCCCAGTGAGTCCTGTGCCTGCGCCCAGAACTAAGCCTCTTGTATGTCTCCCCAGCCTGGTGAGTCCTGTCCCTGCTGCCAGAACCAGGCCTCCTGTATGTCTCCACAGCATGGTGAGCCCTGTGGCAGCTCCACGTACCAGACTGCACATACAGCTCCTCACTCCAGTGATGATCCATGGCAAGAAGCCTCCGGTGATGATCCATGGCAAGAAGCCTCCTGTGATGATCCATGGCACGAAGCCTCCGGTGATGATCCATGGCACGAAGCCTCCAGTGATGATCCATGGCACGAAGCCTCCAGTGATGATCCATGGCACGAAGCCTCCAGTGATGATCCATGGCACGAATCCTCCAGTGAAGATCCATGGCACGAAGCCTCCAGTTATCCATGACACGAAGCCTCCAATGATGATCCATGGCACGAAGCCTCCAGTGATGATTCATGGCACGAAGACTCCAGGGATGATCCATGGCAAGATGCCTCCAGTGATGATCCATGGCACGAAGCCTCCAGTGATGATCCATGGCCAGAAGCCTCCAGTGAGGAGTTATGGTACGAAGCCTACAACGATGCCCAGTCCGGGGCCCGCAATGAGGGTGCCCAGTCCGGGGTCGACGAAGAGGTTCCCCGCACCAGAGGTGCCACCAAAGTGGGGTGAGCCAGTGGTGGAGAGGGGTCTGTGTCCCGCACCTGAGCCGCCACTGCGGATAGATGCCCACCCAGACCCTCCCCTATAGGTTTAGGTTTTGTGGGAGTCCGACTTTTTTAGGGGGGTAACCTTTACTTCCCGGACCTTAGATTTTTTTATTTCTCATCTTTTGGTTTGGTCAGGGCGTGAGTTGGGGTCCTATTCTATGTTCTATGTTTTGGCAAGACGGGTTTGGGTTCTCAATCAGACACAGGCAATCAGGGACAGCTGTCTATTCAGTTGTCTCTGATTGAGAACCCCTATTGTAAACTTTATAGGCTGCCCTTTTAGCAACCTGTGTTTGTGGGAGGTTGACTTTGTTTAGAGACTAACCTTGTGAAGGAGAAGTCCAGTTTATTTTTCCCAGGGTTTATTGTTCAGCATCTTTTCATCAAATCTAAATTCCTCAGATCACGCTGATGACCTGTCCCCTTCATCTTTGGAGGATGCATGACACAGGCAAGACAGAGTTTGGCCTCTTTGAATGTGTCACCTTGATTAATTCAATTTGTCTCTTGACCTGTGACCTTTTTTTGCTTTTGATGCGCTTTGAGATGATGAAAAGCACGATAGAAATGTAATACATAATAATAGTTATTTTTAGTATCTTATATTTCTCCAATGTCAAATCTGTGCGTCTTGCTTACAACGGTACTGTTCCTGTTTGCAAATAATTCAATCGAAGAAGTCATTACGAATCTGAGCATGGTACCTTTAAAAAGTTAGGCCTACCTTTCCACCACATACAGAGTAGGCCTGCCAATGCAGAAAGATGTAAGCTTATCTGCTGGCTACTCTTCTTCTGTGGCTTAATTAAACCAACAGGAGAAGGTCACAAGTGTTTCTCTAAAGCTGTCTGGGTGTAAAGGGTGCGTAACTGGTGGCAGGGCGGAGGAGAGTCAGACGCAGGAGAGCAGAACTAGGTAATAGCAGGCCAGTTTAATTTCAAACCCAACGGCATAAAGAAATAACCAACATAAGTACAAAACCCAACACACACCAGTAAACATGTGCACAAGCATTTACAACAAACAATTCCGCACAAATTCATGCACAAAGACATGGGGGGAACAGAGGGTTAAATACACAACAATAAATGATGGAAATGAAAACCAGGTGTGTAGGAAAACAAAAACAAAAAAGTGGAAGGACGATGGCTAGAAGACCGGTGATGCCGACCACCGACCACTGAACGCCGCCTGAACAAGGAGAGGAACCGACTTCTGTGGAAGTCATGACACTGGGTTTAAACATATTCTATTGTACTGAAAGTGAATAGCTTAATCAATTGATAGTGACATATTTAGATTACTTCTCAAGCAAAGTAAAAAATATATATATCCTTGGCTATAGAAGGCTATTAAAGGTTGTAGCTCAACCTCCGAATGTCAATAAAACGAAACCATGATATCAAATGTCCTAGGTATTTTACAGTTTGTTTCTAGCAAAAAGCATCGCAAACCAAAGTGCTGTTAATGTCCATATAAATGTTCTTCAAAATCTTACGCTAACAAGGGGTAGGCATGTGCTTTTTGTAATTTTATTTCATAAAAAGGTAGGCCTATGGAATACCCTCTCATACCCCTCAATTAGAGCATTGGTTCTAACTTAACAGCCCTCCACTGACACAGAGATAGGCTATTTAAAGAGTGCATGGTGGGTGGAGGAATTGGCTGACAAATCTATGGCTATAGCAGCCGATTGCCTAATTTCATCTGTCAAACAGGTAGGCCTACCTCTTATTTCTTAAATAGGAAGAAATAGGCTCCAACGCCAAGGCCCTCATTTGACTCTCCTCCTGAACTACCACTTTAGGGCTACACAGCACAGCATTGGTTAAGCAGCACACACAAAAGGGTTTCATCAGCAAGAGCAGGCCGGGAGTCATTTTATTTACACCTTCCCAGCAGCTAGAAATATAACACTTTGTACATTTTGATCCCTTACAAGATTATGAATACGGTAAATCACATTCAGTAAAATGAAGCAAGCTAGATAACTAGCAGAATTACATCATTCAACATCAATGATCAGCTGATAGTAAAGGAGGGTGGGCTATGTCAGTCATGTGTTTAGGAGGCACTGTTCATAGCTTATTTCTAGGACCTGACACTCTTACAATCATGCAGGCACACACAAACATTGACACACACACACATCAGGCTGAAATATCCCCTGCTCAAAAGAACATTCAACTTAATTTTAAGAATAATGGATCTCATCAGTCAGTGAACCTAAAGCATTATACTTCTACATGCGCGGCTGCACTGTCATTAATCCATTAATTGTGATACCTTCTCCTAAGCACTAACTAGCCGCTAATAATTAGGGGCTTAATGTGGAATTCAGTACATTTATACACAGTTGCTTAGCTGAATTCAAACTCCCATTCAACCTTTATGATTGGTTTTTAAAGAATAGAAGTAATATTATGACTTGCGGGCATATGAAGCAGCTTGGCAATAATGCCATTAGACCTGTTGCTCTGGAGAATCCGTTCCATATGATTTGGTTCAGTTTCATTTGACTTTGGAAGTTGATATTAAACGTTGACACATTGCTTGGTCAATGTTTTCTGCTTACATAGACAGCACTGAAGTGTAAACATTCCTGTAGCCAGGCATTGCTCTGACTGTATCAAGCTCCAATATTCCAACCTAATCATTTGTATAAAGACATGTCATATTCTATTAGGCCATACTGACAAGCCCCTCTGCCTCAAACCCCTCAGTAAAATGCATTGCATGTATCAGCATAAGTGCATAGACTTGTTTGAGCAACACACCTCTACAGTAAATATACACTCTCCATGACTGCGCCAAAATAGATTGAGTCAATTCACAACACAGAGCTTCCAGGAGACTACATGTTTCTCAGCCAAGATTCCGTGGAAGCTGAGAGAAATGTTTGCTGGTTCTGTCGAGGTTTCTGAGACAAACAGTAGAACAGCAACGCCCTACAACAGCTTTAATCCTGCCGTAATAGTGTCGATCACAGGCTTGTCAAGTCAATGGGAATGGGCAGCTTGAATTGATTTCTGTGCAAAAGGAGGAAGGGTAGAAGGGAAGAAACCCCTTATCTGCTAAAGGCCTGGTTGTCACTTGACACCCTCACAATGTGAGCATTGATGTGCTATAGTTGTCTCTGCTGCCTCCAATGGCCTTCAACTATATAATAAAAGATTGTCAGAGTGACCCATGAAGGGTACATGACATTCAAACAACTTAGTTTGGTAAATGATGTGGGAAACATTGCTAACATGTGAAAATTAAATGATTGATGGATATTTTCATGATTTGGTTACACATACTGTACACAAATTAGGTCCTGCATGCTCTTTAGTCTAGGGCTAAGTGGGAAAGCAGACGTGTAAGGTACAATACAGCTATCCATTGACTGCGGTGATACAGTGGCTTTCGAAAGTATACACCCTCTTAGCATTTTTCCTATTTTGTTGCCTTACAATCTGGAATTAAAATATGTTTTTTTTTGGAGGGGGGGTTGCATTATTTGATTTACACAACATGCAACATATTTTGTTGTGGTGTTATGGTGCAATGTTTTAATAATGTATTTAATGGTGCTCCGTGGGATGTTCAAAGTTTCTGACATTTTTTTGTAACCCAACCCTGATCTGTACTCCTCCACAACTTTGTCCCTGACCTGTTTGGAGAGCTCCTCTGTGACAGATCATGTGGCACTTAAATAAAAATCCACCTGTGTGCAATCTAACTAATTATGTGATTTCTGAAGCTAATTGGTTGCAACAGATCTTATTTATGGGCTCCATAGCAAAGGGGTGAATACACAAGCACACACTACTTTTCTATTTTTTATTGTATAGAATTATTTGAAACAAGTTACTTTTTTCATTTCGCGTCACCAATTTGAACTATTTTGTGTATGTCTGTTACATGAAATCCAAATTAAAATCAATTTAAATTACAGGTTGTAATACAACAAAATAGGAAAAACACCAAGGGGGATGAATACTTTTGCAAAGCGCTCTACTGTCTGAGTGTGTTGGGTTCTGTCACGTTCTGACCTTAGTTCCTTTATGTCTTTGTTTTAGCATGGTCAGGGCGTGAGTTGGGTGGGTTTGTCTATGTTCCGTTTCCTATGTTGTGTTTTGCGTTTGGCCTGGTATGGTTCTCAATCAGAGGCAGGTGTCGTTAGTTGTCTCTGATTGAGAATCATACTTAGGTAGCCTTTTCCCACTTGTGTTTCGTGGGTGTTTATTTTCTGTGTCTGTGTGTTCCACACGGAACTGTTTCGGTTGGTTATTTCACATGTCGTTTATTGTTTTGTTTCGGTGTTCGCTTGTTTTAATAAAGAGCATGAACACGTACCACGCTGCGCATTGGTCATCTGATCCTTACTACTCCTCCTCGTCGGAGGAAGACAGCCATTACAGGTTCTGTCTAATACTTATTCCTTGGTTATATTCCCCAGAATTAAACCACAGGTGATAGAAAAAGTTACTAAAATATTATAACTTTTCACCATCCTTTACTTATTTTCTTCAGAATCTTTTTTTAAATGTAAATATTAAACAAAGCTTAAAATCAAATTGCATTGTAAGTGTTTGGAATAATAAGAATAGGTTTGCAATTATCCTTGCAATAATGTTTTAATCTAAGCCTGGAAAGCCTGCCTATAAGGACAGTTAATTTGCCTTCTGTAATTGCATTAGGTTTTCCTGGTTTAAGTCTTCTGCGGCATAACTTGTTGATTAGAAAGTGAAAATCCTGGCCGTGAATTCTAGCATTATCATAAATTATTTCACATTTCTCCAGATATTGTCCCCCATCTCCCTCCCACCAATACAAATTGCATACGACAGTGAATAATAACATTTCCTCTCACACAACAGTAGGAGTCTCACTTATCTGTTAGTTCCAATGTTCAGAAAATAATTCCTCGGACTTCTAACAGTCCTAATTTGTTGCCAAAGTAGAGAATAACTTAATGTCCTCTGGTGTCAGGGTTTTGTTTTTCACAGAGGGTAAAGAGAGAATAAAGAGTTGAAGTCTGGACAAAACCTAATATATCTCATTTGGTTGAAGCTGGTAACCATCAGTAAACCATGGTGAATGGCACAGAGCGTACAGACACATCACCGGATACACAAACATGTGCGTCTTCAAACTCTTCATCTATTGATCTTTGTCAACACCAGCCAACCACCCATCATAGCATCTATCCAGTAGTACTTCAGCTCCTGGCATCATCTCTCCTCACTCTTTCCACTGGAGCTAGCTAGATCCTAGATTCATTGCTTGGTATTCTGGAGGGTTTCCAGGCCCTCTTAAAGAATTGCTCTGGCCTAGCTTGTCTGCCTGGCTACCTTCCTTTTCTACTCCCACAGTACCCATGTCCATTAGAGCTGATCGAGGCACACGGCCCAGCCCCACGGCCTCCCCCTCCACCCCGCTGTTCAGTTCGCTCACTCAAATCCCCTGAGGATTCTGGGTAGGTCTCTGTGTCTTCAAAGAGTTTGATGGATGGAATCAATGTCAGTATGAAACACTGGATAAAACGAATCTGGGTCCAGTTTAAAGACTGATAAAAGAAATACAGCAGCCCAAATCAGCCATGTTGGTTTTTAGTTTGAAGAGACACAAATGCTCTGTCTCAAACTTTGCAGCAGGTAATAGAGTATTCTTTGTGTATCTTAGTCAGCTCACCATATGCGCTCTGTAAACTGGATGAATTAACTGAAATGAAGACTGTACAAATCTCTTAGGGTTATACATTTTAAACTCCTGGTAGGCAAGAAGGAGAGGTCACTCAAAATGTAACCAGCAGCCTTTGCCCATCTTTATGATGGCTCAAAGTGAGGGCTACTCGTTCCCCCTACTAATTATTGTTGATTGGGTTCATTATGTCATGTCCCGGTGTCTCCAATCCTCTGTTGGTGGTGTGGGTAAATGGCAACGATGGGGAGCTCTTTCTCAAAGCTAATTGGGCGCCACTTTTGAGAGGCACTTATAACCAGCAGACTGTCCCTCTTCAAATGCATTTTTTATGAGACACCCCACATCCCCCATGGCGGAGGGAGAGTAAAACCGTTTTTTTGTTGTTGGTGTTTCACGAGATGTTAAGTGTGTCTTTACCAAATCCCCACACTATGTTGTAAGCAAATGACAAACTTTACAAAAAGCCCTATCTTTCTTTTTATAGACACTGCTCTGAGCTACAACATGCCACTGAACTCTGCCTCAGATATGGACTAGATTTGTTTCAATACATGTATGCAGGATGTCAGTAATCTCAGAACTAATGGAGATTTTACAAAAAGCATCCGACATCTCAGTCATGTTATTATCTGGCATCATATACTCTCTGGCTCAGCGTTTTCACATGTATTACTATTAAACTATGTTAAAAAAATTGATTTACTTACTCCATAAATGAATTTGAGTTGAGAGATATTTTGTCCATGGGATACTGTCCCCTGTAAAGGGAATAATTATACATTGCAGAAGCACTCTGCATGAAACAAAAATCAGCAGCACAAGGGACAGTCAAGCTGACTACAGAGATATGGAGACACAATGGTTAATCACACCCACCTGACCAACTACGCAACACAAGAGCACATGCATCAACTCACACATGCATGTGATCACACGCACAGACACGAACTGAGACAAAGGCAACATATATTGGATTGGATGCTCAGTGATGTTCAGTATCCATTTAGGCAAAATATTTTTTTGAATATTGTAAGCTGATTAAGCACACATGACATTGTGAAAATCCACGTAAAAATCTGCACATGAAAGAGCTAAGGGCTTTTCACTGCTTTACTTTGAGATTGCAGAGAAGAAGCCACCCAGAGCCGTCGTGAGCCCACTCCATCACACAGCAGAGATGCAGAGTATACAGACATATTTGCAGACATTTAGAAACTACATGCAAAACACATTGCATAAATGTAAAAATGATGTCTCATGCATACAGGTGCACACGTGAATGCGCGCGCGCACACGCACACACACTCTCTCTTCTGGGACCACAGATGTGATGATTATACTCATTACTAGTAAACAAATGAATGCCCCTAGAGAGAGAAACAATGTTTGCCTTTGTGTCTAAAGACCAACCCTACAATACAAACACAGCACAGCGTTAAGAGTGCGTCTCCGTTTTGAGAGATACCTACCCATAATATTTGAATTCTTAACTCAGCATAGAGTGCCTATTTGAGCCAAATGAGTACAGACGAAGCCACACATGGCACCTGTCAGTGCCCATTTCACAATTCGAACGGGCCCTTCCTTCCTTCCTTCGACTGTTAAATGGGGAGAGATATTTACTGCAGGTAGCCTTTAAAGTCGGGCACTTGACACATCATTAACACCTAGTTGAAGGCCCTTCTCTGGCCCATTTCCAAATAGTCTTCCAGGTGAGAAATTCACAACTGTTCTCTTCTCAACAGTACCCAGCACTCCTGTATCCCTTCTCTGCCTGTCTGCCTCTCTCCCTTCCCTGCCTGACTACCTCCCACCACTTTGTGTCCCCCTATGTTTGGAGCACCATGCAAAGTCAGCACTCTTCTGACTACCTTTTTACAAGTCATGAAACACTTGTACACTGGCCCCTTTCAAGCCGGAGAAAACAATGTCAAAATGTGGAGAAAAGTAGGTGGCAGGAGAACTGGTAGCTATAATGTTGTCTTTCTCAGTCCTTAAGGGTGAGTTGGTGGTTGTTACGCCCTGACCGTAGAATGCTTTGCATGTTTCTATTTTTGTTTGGTCCGGCTGTGATTTGGGTTCTATGTTTGTATGACGAGGTTTTTGTATTTCTATGTTTCGCCCAGGTATGGTTCTCAATCAGGGACAGCTGTCTATCGTTGTCTCTGATTGGGAATCATACTTAGGTAGCCTGTTTTTCCACTTTTGGTTGTGGGTAGTTGAATTTCTGTTTAGTGCTTGTTTCACCATGCAGGACTGTTTCGGGTTTTCGTTTTTGTTATTTTTGTATTCAGTGTTATAATAAAGATGAACACGTATCCCTCTGCATTTTGGTCTGACGATTCCTCTTCTTCCGGTGAAAGCGGTTACAGTGGTCTCTACTTTGGGATGAAGATTTTATGTTGCTTGAGTGTCTGAATATGCTGTGTGTTGAGTTCATTAATAGCACGGCATTCCTCAAGCAATACAACTGTAATATCAATCCAGCAGTGAGATATTTGTAGATTCACATTGGATAAAAAGCATAGTCATATACTGTAGCTCAAATCTATACAAAAACTATAATAACCATAGTCCCCTGAAATGACCAAACAATGGCATCAAATGCGCAGCCGGGCATCATATTGCTGTATCCTATGATGTGGTTTTAAACACCTATTTATATATTGTGAGATCTGGCATGCTTCTGCAATGTTTTCAGTCTGGAACGCGGACCTTGAGTCAATCCAGGGGATTGCTTCTGTTTCCAACCACCAATACACTATCTGTAACAAGCAACAGTGAAATGAGTAGAGATTGCATTAATGTCAACGCCTTATAATTGCAATATCTAATAAACTAACATATGAAACTGTTTTAAGATGGTCATAAAATGTATAATTAAGCAATATGAATTTTTGGACCCCTGTAGATATACAAGTGAAGTCGGAAGTTTACATACACCTTAGCCAAATACATTTGAACTCAGTTTTTCACAATTTCTGACATTTAATCCGAATAAAAATACCTTGTCTTAGGTCAGTTAGGATCACCACTTTATTTTAAGAATGTGAAATGTCTGAATAGTAGTAGAGAGAATTACATATTTAAACTTTTATGTCTTTCAACACTTTCCCAGTGGGTCAGAAGTTTACATACACTCAATTAGTATTCGGAAGCATTGCCTTTAAATTGTCTAACTTGGGTCAAATGTTTCGGGTAGCATTCCACAAGCTTCCCACAATACGTTTGGTGGATTTGGGCACATTCCTCAAGACAGAGCTGGTGTAACTGAGTCAAAATCCCCTCTGCCCACAAATGTTCTATAGGATTGAGATCAGGGCTTTGTGATGGCCACTCCAATACCATGACATTGTCGTCCTTAAGCCATTTTGCCACAACCTTGGAAGTATGCATTGTCCATTTGGAAGACCCATTTGCAAAAAACTTCCTTAACTTCCTAACTGATGTCTTGAGATGTTGCTTCAATATATCCACATAATTTTCCTTTCTCATGACGCCATCTATTTTGTTAAGTGCATCAGTCCCTCCTGCAGCAAAGTACCCCCACAACATGATGCTGCCACCCCCGTGCTTCACAGTTGGGATGGTGTTCTTCGACTTGCAAGCCTCCCCCTAACGATGGGCATTATGGCCAATTATTTCAATTTTTGTTTTTTCAGACCAGAGGATATTTCTCCAAAAAGTAAGATCTTTGTCCTCATGTGCAGTTTGGCTTTTTTGTGGTGGTTCAAGAGCAGTGTCTTCTTCCTTCCTGAGTGGCATTTCAGGTTATGTGGATGTAGATACATTTGTACCTGTTTCCTCCAGCATCTTCACAAGGTCCTTTGCTGTTGTTCTGGGAATGATCTGCACTTTTCACACGAAAGTACATTAATCTCAAGGAGACAGATCGTGTCTCCTTCCTGAACGGTATGATGACTGCGTGGTCCCATGGTATTTATACTTGCATACTATTGTTTGTACAGATGAACGTGGTACGTTCAGGCATTTCGAAATTGCTCCCAAGGATGAACCAGAATTGTGGAGGTTTACAATTTTTTTTCTGAGGTCTTGGGTGATTTCTTTTGATTTCCCCATGATGTCAAGCAAAGAGGCACTGAGGTTGAAGGTAGGCCTTGAAATACATCCACAAGTATACCTCCAATTGACTCAAATGATTTCAATTAGCCTATCAGAAGCTTTTTAAGACATCATTTTCTGGAATTTTTCAAGCTGTTTAAAGGCACAGTTAACTTGGTGTATGTAAACTTCTGGCCCACTGGAATTGTGATACAGTGTATTATACGTGAAATAATCTGTCTGTAAACAATTGTTGGAAAAATTAGTAGATGTAGAAAATGTTGTTTGTTTATTTGGCACATTTTAACCCCTATGCACTTTTTGCAATTTTTACAGCCCAGTACTGGGGTACATTCAGACAACTCCCCTGAACCTTTTGTGCATAATAAAGCTGTACAGCAGTTACATTTTTTTGACATATTAGTTTGCATCTCCAACGGTTTGGCCTGGACAGTCAGTTTTGTGAGAAGAACTCTGCGAAATGAGGACATCCACAACCTAAAGTTCAGACGGTTTAGGTTTCACAGAAGATTTCATAAGCCCCATTTTATGGAATAGGCAGAAAGAGGGGATTGAGCTGCAGCCAACAGTAAGTCTCTAGCATAAACACATGGGGAGCTATTCAATATTCAAAATTACATCAATGTGTGACGCACGGTTGCGTCAATTGTCTCTAGTTTAAGCCCATATGAGAATGCATGCTAAGCAGTATATCATAATTGAGCAACTAAGCGGGGTCACAACGTGACAAACCTCTAGCAGTACCACGAGTGGGCTCAAATCACTTATTATAATTATCATTAGTCAATCACCCCACCAACACCCCTCCTCTCCTGCTCTTCTTCTCCATAAACCTCCTTAATTTTCAAATGATGCGAGTACATGCACCAAAGCACTGCTTAAATGCCACTGTTCCTGACTCCTGTCAATTAGGAGAGAAAGAAATTGAGAGAGGAGATAGTAAACAGGGGGAAGTAAAGGATGAAATAGACCGAAAGGTTAGGTGCGTGATAGCATGCGATGATTAGAGTGGTAGACTTGTGTGGGCTACCTCTCTAATCATGATGGAGGTGGAGGGAGGAGGGATGGAGTAAAGGAGGGAAGAGGTCATGCTGAGACAGGGGCTTCAGATGTGCGTCTGTGGAGATAGGGCCCCGCTTACCGCCCCTATATGCTATATGACCGCTGGCACACCCCTTCGAAAGACATTACAACGGTGTTGGCCAGTAACTTAAGAATGAAACACCTCCCATCCAATGATTTTTCTGATGCTATAGCTCCAGATTTAGCGAGCATCTGAAATCCTCATTGTTTTCAATCTCAGCTGAGCTGAGTCGAGTGTGTTCACGAATCTAAAGTATATCGTGCCTCCTTAATCTGCTAATATCCTATCCCTGTGGTGTGTCTCCCATATCTACACATTATCACTCACGCACACACTGACTTCCTACTCCTTTGGCGAGCATTGGTATAGCATTAAGAGCCATCTGTTGGCGGTGGGAAAGTTGACAGGCTCAGTGTCCATCTGATGATACGTCTCTTCAATCTCTCCACACTCAGTGAGGTGTGTGTTTGTCAATGCCACATACAATTTGCTACATCAAAGCTAAAGGGTGTGTGTTTTTGTCTTAGATAATGGCTGTGTACCTGGTTATAGCAATGGAGATAGCATCTGAGTGTGTGTGTGTGTGTGTGTGCACGTGAGAGTGTGTCTGTGTGTATTTTCTCCATTACCACAATGAGAGATTTTTACAGGCTGCTGGACAGAGTGTCATTAAAAATGGTGTCCTGTTTTTAATTGACTTCTCCACTCCACTGGTCGTAGTATCACAATCCAGAGTACAGAGCGAGCGCAGTTAAACAAAGAAATTGCTGGTATCTATTGAACTTTTAAACTCCTTGGACTCTCTCTCTTATTATATACAGTACACGCCGCCTAAATCAAAGCCCTATTATAGTTATTGAGCTGTTGGTGTGGATGGATATGCATTCACATGCTAACACATACAGCATACCAGTGTGAATGATTTAACAAGGCAAGTCTACCCATATAGTGCCTGATTCGGTATTACCCATCACTACACACCACGGCTATCCACTACCCAACTCAGGCCAATTATTTCACAACCCTCGATTGGGCTATCATGGAGAAAGAGAAAGTGCTAACTCTGAAAACCCCTGTTTTTCTCTCTCTTATGCCCTGGCTGTCTCTCTTTGGTTGGTGGTTGCCACGCTCCAGTTCCTTTTGGACCAACTTGCTAGAATCAGCATTGATTCTAGTGAGTGCAAGGCCTTGCTAAGAGACCCTTGACTATTTGTTCGGGCTAACAAGGTGAGAAATAATCATGTGGAACTGGGGGAGAAGCTGGGTTCACACCGAGGTATTTTCTGACCTTAGCATGCCATTAGTATTTCCTCATCCAATGTCATCCAATGGATTACTCTTGAGGGGATTCGCAGGGGTCACCACCTAGCTGACTCTATTCTTTATCCCCTTCTCCCTTCTCTCCTTCCTCATCCTATTCGTTGAAGGGGCAAGCTGCAGCTGCTACATCCATTTTGTACTTGAAAACAAATTATATGTGCCCATTGACTCTTGAAGAATATAACTTAGAAATATCTCATGAGCTTAGTTCAACTGTCATACCTCATTGGAACCAAAAACATATATACATAGAGAGAGAGAGAGAGAGAGACAGATGGGGGAACATTGATTATTAATCAATTCATCAAACTCCACTATCTCCTCTTCTCTCCGATTGGGGAAATTATCCCTATGTGAAAAGGAACCATTGAAACTTGATAACCTCTTTAATCAAGCAGCAGATCCAAAATGAAGTCATTGTGTTTGATCATAAAGCACTAATTAGAGGCCATCCTTTCAGTGTCTTTTTAATTATATTAATAATAATACGAGGGGATATTTTAGTAGAGGAATAAACTGTGGCTTTGACTGTAAATGGGCATGATTGGCCCGTCATTACAATATGACAAGCAGCAAGGGGAAGATGGGAGCGGAATGCACATAATCACACAATGACTCTGATTTGAATAAATAAAAAGAAAGAATGAAGAGGCATAATAACATTAGGGTAGAGCACTTGGGGGCTTAGGGGAGAGAGGTAGAGTGAGAGGTAGAGAGAGAGAGGTAGAGGTGGAGAGAGAGGTAAAGAGAGAGAAGTAGAGAGAGAGGGCTGGCTTGTCTATAATGTATTGTAAAAAGTCAGGCAAAGATTAAGGCAACCAAATATTATGATTCAGACTATTCTCTCTCAAACGGCTTAGGGAAGACATAGAAGTGACAAACTCAAAACATTTTAGGTTCACTACAATATACCACACCACAATATACCACAAAACTACCCCACGCAACGCCAAACTAACTTTGAGACCCAATGAAAGAGGCCTGAAAAATGCTACCCTAACATGGACTCTGAGGATATCACAATCGCTGATTACAAATTGATTTTCTTTCTTTTAACCCCTAGGTTCAATTATCAGAGTATACGATCAATGAAAGCATGATTGTGCCCGTCTTCAAAACTACCCCATTAGCAATCGGATAATCTAGTTTTCACCTCCATCAAGTTTGGATGTGTGATAATTGATTTACTAACTGCATTTAATCTAAATAAAATAAAAAGAATGCTCCTCTTTCACACATAAATTATATTTTCTATCGCAATCAAATAGGAAGTTAACAAAACAGCTGACAGGGTTAATAGATAGGCAGTGAATGCTGCATATTTTAATTAGGTCTTGATTCACATTCACATTGATTTACTCTCAATGCAAATAATTGCTTTTAAAGAAGAAGAAAAAACACCTGACACAAGTTCAATTTTAATATTTAATTAATACAAAAACTATGTTAAACAAAATATTGCCTTTTTGTGTGAAGCTAAAAAGACATTAAATAATACATCATATTTGACCTGTGCACAAACAAGGCATTTCATCATACACGGCTAGACACCTGCTAGAGTACTGTAGCTTTATTGATCTACTGAACTTCAAGTACAGATGTACTCACATTGGATGGGTTGATTAGGATTGAAACCTTCCCTCAAACATCATAATACACACTCTTAGACTAGGTTTGCTCCATGAATGTACTTGGTAATGTAAGCATTTATTTTCTTCATATAAAACATCATCCCATATTCCAGTAATTTAAGTATTATGGGGAGGCTTTCCCGGAAACAGATTAAGCCTAATCCGGGACTAAAAAGCAATACCAATGGAGACTCTACAGCAAAAATGATTTCCTGCATGTGACCTAGCCTAATACAGTTGAAGTCGGAAGTTTACATACACTTAGGTTGGAGTCATTAAAACTTGTTTTTCAACCACTCCACACATTTCTTGATATATCTTCTTATGGCTGGGGGCAGTATTGAGTAGCTTAAATGAATAAGGTGCCCAGAGTTAACTGCCTGCCACTCAGTCCCATTTGCTAATACATGCAAATATTAGTATATTTGGATAGAAAACACTCTGAAGTTTCTAAAACGGTTTAGATCATGTCTGTGAGTATAACAGAACTCACATGGCAAGTAAAAACCTGAGAAGAAAATACAACCAGGAAGTGGGAAATCTGAGGTTGGTCGTTTTTCAACTCATTCCCTATTGAAGATACAGTGGGATATTGGTCATGTTGCACTTCCTAAGGCTTTCACTAGATGTCAACAGTCTTTAGAAACTTGTTTGAGTCTTCAACTGTACAGGAGGGGCTCATAAGGGCTCTTTGAGTCAGTGGTCTGGCAGAGTGCCACAAACTCGTGACGCTCGTTCACGTGAGAGGTAACTCGCGTTCCATAGCTTTTCTACAGACAAAGGAATTATCCGGTTGGAACAATATTGAAGATTTATGTTAAAAACATCCTAAAGATTGATTCTATACATCGTTTGACATGTTTCTACAGACTGTAGCGGAACTTTTTAACATTTCGTCTGCGCTTCGTGAGTTTAGATTTGTTTACAAAACGCGCTAACAAAATTAGTGAATATTTATGATGTTATTTCTGACTTCTGTTGACTGCACAATATGGCGGATATCTTTTGGGGTTGTTTGGTCTCTGAGCACTGTACTCAGATTATTGCATGGTTTGCTTTTTCCATAAAGCTTTTTTGAAATCTGACACAGCGGTTGCATTAACTTCTCTAGGGTAGGGGGTAGCATTCGGAATTTTGGATGAAAAGTATGCCCAAATTTAACTGCCTGCTACTCGGGCCCAGAAGATATGATATGCATAGAAAACACTTTCCAAAACTGTTAAACTGTTAAATCGTGTCTGTGAGTATAACAGAGGCGAAAACCTGAGAAAACTCCATTCCGGAAGTAGTTTGTTTTTTGTTTTTGTAGTTTTCTATTCAATGCCATTAAAGTATCCATTAACTAAGGACTCAAATTGCAGTTCCTATCCCTTCCACTAGATGTCAACAGTCTTTAGAAATTGTTTCAGGCTTGTATTCTGATAAATGAGGTAGTAAGACCAGTCTGAATGAGTGGACCCTGACGTGTCACAGAGCTTTTTCATGTGCAATCCAGAGAGAGTGCCTGTCTTGTTTACCTTTCATATTGACAACATTATTGTCAGGTTGAAATATTAGAGATAATTTAGGCTAAAAACAACCTGAGGATTGAATATAAACATCGTTTGACATGTTTCTATGAACTTTATGGATACAAACACGCTAACAAAATTGAGGTTTTTGGAAATAATGAGACTTTATCGAACAAAAGGAACATTTATTGAGTAAATTAATCTTCTGAGTGCACCCATATGAATATTATCAGAGGTAAGGGACACATTTTATCTCTATTTCTGACTTGTGTAACTCTTCTACTTGGCTGGTTACTGTTTGTAATGATTTGTCTGCTGGGCTATGTTCTCAAATAATCGTAAGGTATTCTTTCGCCGTAAACCATTTTTTAAATCTGACACCGTGGTTGGATTCACAAGAAGTTAATCTTTAACCCTATATAAAATGTGTTTTGTTTTCTGAATTTTTATGATGAGTATTTCTGTATTTGAATTTGGCGCTCTGCAATCTCACTGGATGTTGGCCAGGTGGGACGTTAGTTTCCCACGTACCCTAGTGAGGTTAAGGAGAAGTGTATCTAAAATTCCATGCATAAAACTTGTTTTTTCATCAACATTTATTATGAGAATTTCTGTAAATTGATGTGGCTCTCTGCAAAATCCCTGGATGTTTTTGGAACTACTGAACATAATGTGCCAATGTATACTGAGATTTTTTAATATAAATATGAACTTTATCGAAGAAAACATACATGTATTGTGTAACATGAAGTCGTATGAGTGTCATCTGATGAAGATCATCAAAGGTTAGGGATTCATTCTCTCTCTATTTCTGAATTATGTGACTCCATGGCTGTGTTTTTCTGTGACTTGGCTCTGACCGAAAAATGGCTGTGTTTTTCTGTGACTTGGCTCTGACCTAACATAATCGTTTGTGGTGCATTCGCCTATTTGAAATCGGACACTGTGGTGAGATGAACAAGAAGTGTATCTTTAAAATGGTGTGAAACACTTCTATCTTTGAGGAATTTTAATTACGGGATTTCTGTTGTTTTGAATTTGGTGCCCTGCACTTTCATTGGCTGTTGTCATATCGATCCCATTAGCGGGATCTCAGCCCTAGGAAGTTTTAACAAACTGTAGATTTGGCAAATTGGTTCGGACATCTACTTTGTGCATGACACAAGTCATTTTTCAAACAATTGTTTACAGACAGATTATTTCACTTATAATTCACAATCACAATTCCAGTGGGTCAGATGTTACATACACTAAGTTGACTGTGCCTTTAAACAACTAGGAAAATTCCAGAAAATTATGTCATGGCTTTAGAAGCTTCTGATAGGCTAATTGACATCATTTGAGTCAATTGGAGGTGTACCTGTGGATGAATTTCAAGGCCTACCTTCAAACTCAGTGCCTCTTTGCTTGACATAATGGGAAAATCAGAAGTAATCAGCCAATACCTCAGAAAAAAATTGTAGACCTCGGTCCACGGTCAACTGTACAAACAATAGTACGCAAGTATAAACACCATGGGACCACACAGCCAATATACCGCTCAGGAAGGAAACACCTCCTGTCTCCTAGAGATTAACTTACATTGGTGCGAATGGTGAAGAATTAATCCCAGAACATCAGCAAAGGACCTTGTGAAGATGCTGGAGGAAACAGGTACAAAGGTATCTACATCCACAGTAAAATGAGTCCAATATCGACATAACCTGAAAGGCCGCTCAGCAAGGAAGAAAACACTGCTCCAAAACTGCTATAAAAAGCCAGACTACGGTTTGCAACCGCACATGGGGACAAAGATGGTACTTTTTGGAGATATGTCCTCTGGTCTGATGAACATAAATAGAACTGTTTGGCCATAATGACCATTGTTAAGTTTGGAGGAAAAAGGTGGAGGCTTGCAAGCCAAAGAACACCATCCCAACCATGATGCACAGGGATGGCAGCATCATGCTGTGAGGGTACGGTGCACTTCACAAAATAGATGGCAACATCTCAATACATCAGTTGAGATGTTAAAGCTTGGTTGCAAATGAGTTCCAAATGGACAATGACCCCAAGCATACTTCCAAAGTTGTGGCAAAATGGCTTAAGGACAACAAAGTCAAGGTATTGGAGTGGCTATCACAAAGCCCTGACCTCAATCCTATAGAAAATGTGTGGACAGAACTGAAAAAGCGTGTGCGAGCAAGGAGGCTTACAAACCTGACTCCGTTACACCAGCTCTGTCAAGAGGAATTGGGTCAGTTAGGATCACCACTTTATTTTAAGAATAATAGTAGAGAGAATGATTTATTTAACATTTTATTTATTTCATCACATTCCTAGCCAAAATTTACCCATCTTATTGTGGGAAGCTTGTGGAAGGATACCCGAAGCATTTGACCAAAGTTAAACCATTTAAAGGCAATGCTACCAAATACGAATTGAGTGTATGTAAACTTCTGACCCACTAGGAATGTGATGAAAGAAATAAAATGTTAAATAAATCATTCTCTCTACTATTATTCTTAAAATAAAGTGGTGATCCTAACTGACCTAAAACAGGGAATTTTTATAAGGATTAAATGTCAGGAATTGTGAAAACTGAGTTTAAATGTATTTGGCAAAGGTGTAAGTAAACTTTCGACTTCAACTGTACATAGGCCTACTCTAATGGGAAATGGGAAACGTATTACATATCTTGAAGCTATACATGGTGTTAGTCTGTCATCTTGGAATCTGTATGGTCATAATATTGATACCCATTAGTATCAATGTTTATGTTCCTGTTTTAAACAATGGAATTATGCAACCTTATATTTTGTGTTTTAATATGGTAAGGCCGTTGTGCTATGCTTTTGAGACCGTGATAATTTATTTTATTTAAAGGATCAATCTGTGATAAAAAATGTTTTAATTTATTTACACAAACCCATTGATTATTCACGAATATAACGTACATAAGGCCTCATGAGCTTAGTCCAAATGACTACCCCATCAGAACCCAAAATATCTGCTTGTTCAAAAAATATTTTGTAAACAATATAATTGTAAAAAAAATGCTGTTTAGCCTCTGAATATGGTTAAAATTGTCATGTTGTATCCATAGCTCTATTGATGAATTTGAGAGTGGTTACATTAATCCACAACCAATTCCTTACCAAAACAATGGAAAGGTGACAGATTTGTTGTTCTTTGAACCGCATATTGTCCCTTTAAATACCAATGGATATCAATGTAATGACCATCAAACAGATTCCAAAATGGCAGATTGCATGTGTGTCTTACAAGAAAAAACACATTTGCGTTACCAAGTACATTCATGCGTAAACCTACTGTAAGAGTATGTATTAGGCTGGTTTTAGATGTTTAAATCCTAATCAAACTATCCAATGTGAGTATATCTGTTGTTGAAGTACAGGAGATCAATAAAGCTACAGTAATCTAGCCGGTGTCAAGCTGTGCATGCTGAAGTCTTGTTAGTGCATAGTTCAAATCAGACTTAGAATTTCCTGTCTTTTTTGGCTTCAGAATAAAGCACATTTTTCACTTTAAAAAAAGTGTTTTTATTTACTTCCAGGATTTGTTCCCAGAAGGTTTGATAACAGCAGTCCTGCCATATTATTTAAGTATTACATAAGATTAAGGTATAATTATATTGTAGCTACCTTGACGTTAGAAAATACTCACTCCCACAAGGGATACTGCTTTCTTGGAGCTGTTGCAAGCTCACAGGTATCTGGTACATTGGTAGTTTCATGTATGTGTATGTGAAATGGCTAGCGACTGGTTAGCGGTGCGCTAGCAGTGATGTCACCCACTCTGAGACCAAGAAGTAGTTGTTTCCATTGCTTTGCAAGAGCTGTGGTTTTTGTTGCACAACTGGTAACACTACTTTGTGGGTGAGTTGTGTCGACGTGTTCAGAAATGTTCTGGTTCATGCCCAGGTTGGACCAACATGAGGCATGGAAGCAACACTGTTATCCTCAGTCACACCTTCTGGACATAAGGTCCAAATAAGAGCAATGACGCCCATGGGTGTATCAAATATGTATGCTTGCATACCATAGGTGAAACTGGGTACACATGGACCCCCACCCCCAAACATTGTCATAATAATTGGATTAAAGTGAAGGAGATTTAGAACAACAATGCTGTCAAACTCTATTGCAGTTCAAGTGAAGTTGTGGCGAACCATGCTGTATGCAGTGCACCTCCGAAAGATGATACCATCATTAGCTAGCTAGGTACTGTAGCTACATCCTGGCTTCTGCTTGGCTTGACAAACAGAGGCCCCCATTCAGCCATGTCTACTTTTCTACTTCATTGAAAAGAAACCTAGCTACAGAGGAGCACCTGAATCCTGGGCTTAACTTCTCTAGGATAGGGGTCAGCATTTGGAATTTTGTATGAAAAGCATGCCCTAATTCAACTGCCTGCTACTCATCCCCAGAAGATAAGATATGCATATTATTAGTAGATTTGGATGGAACACACTCTGAAGCATGTCTGTGAGTATAACAGAACTGATGTAGCAGGCGAAATCCTGAGGACAAACCATTCAGATGTTTTGTTGTTTTTGAGGTCACTCTTTTCAATGGGCTTTCATTGGGAATCCAGATTTCTAAGGGACTTTCTTGCAGTTCCTACCGCTTGTGTCACTGCATGTCACCAGTCTTAAGAAATTGGTTGAGGTTATTCCTTTGTGTAATGAAGAACTACGGCCATCTTGAACAAGGGTCACTTCATGTGTACTTTTTGATAGAGACGCATGACCAGAAAGCATGCATCAATTTGTTTTCTTCCTGTATTGAACACAGATCATCCCGTCTTCAATTTTATTGATTATTTACTTTAAAAAATACCTAAAGTTGTATTACAAAAGTAGTTTGAAATGTTTTGACAAAGTTTCCAGGTAACTTTGGAGATATTTTGTAGTCACGTTGCGCAAGTTGGAGCCAGTGTTTTTCTGGATCAAACACGCCAATAAATGGACATTTTGGATATATATGGATGGAATTAATCAAACAAAAGGACCATTTGTGATGTTTATGGGACATATTGGAGTGCCAACAGAAGAAGCTCGTCAAAGGTAAGGCACGATTTATATTTTTATTTCTGCATTTTGTGTCGCGCCTGCAGGGTTGAAATATGTTTTCTCTCTTTTGTTTATGGAGGTGCTATCCTCAGATAATAGCATCGTTTGCTTTTGCTGAAAAGCCTTTTTGCAATCTGACATGTTGGCTGGATTCACAACACGTGTAGCTTTACTTTGGTATCTTACACGTATGATTTCATGAAAGTTAGATTTTTATAGGAATTTGAATTTAGCGAGCAACAAATACATTTATTGTAAAAACAGGGATTCCAGACTAGGGATTGTGTGTATGTGCTTTGTCATGACGTTGGCCTGATTGGGGAGGTTTATGACCCCATAAATACCTTTCCCCTTTTCTCTCTCTCTACTTTATAGAGTTGACTCTTGTAAAGCCTTTGTTAACATAGAGAGAGAGAGTCTGGTGACATCAAAAGGTGGGAAATGGAACCGTCTTTCGGTAATCCAACCAGTTGAAAATGTGCGTTGGTACTTAATGAATATGAAATCAGATCAGTTGACATCTGAGACATGATTACTGATGATAGGACGACAAACTGTATCTTCACATGGAATTGTTATGCAATTTAAATGTTTAAATATATTTTTAGCTTTTTAATGAGAGAACAGTTTGTCATAAGAACACCACTCTACTCACTCACCCCACCCAAGTGAACAGACATGGGTTGTAAAACTATGAAACACACCCTTCTTTCACCACTATATAAACCCCTTGACAAAAATTCAACTTCCTATTCCAAGGAACGTGCAGACTTGCGGTCCCCACGTTGAAAGGACAAAGATCACCTACAGAACTAAGCCAACCTCAGCGTGAGCTCTGGTTGAATGACAAGAACCTAACGAAATTAGCATCGAATTTCAAGATGACGATCCACACGCCGAAAGGATGAATTATACCAGCCAGAATATAGCATGATCTTAAACGTATTGCAACTTATGAACTTTGAACTCTTATTCACTAAAGAAGTGATACCCTCTCCGCCCGTATTTTTAAATTTTTTTTTATTTAACCAGGTAAGCTAGTTGAGAACCAGTTCTCATTTACAACTGCGAACTGGCCAAGATAAAGCAAAGCAGTGCCACAGAACCAACAACACAGAGTTACATGGAATTAACAAGCGTACAGTCAACACATAAAAAAAGTATATTTACAGTGTGTGCAAATAGCATGAGGTATGGCAATAAATAGGCCATAGTAGCAAAGTAATTACAATGTAGCAGATTAACACTGGAGTGAAAGATGAGTAGATGATAATGTGTAAGTAGTGATACCGGTGTGAAAAAGAGCAGCAAAGTAAATAAAAACAATATCAGGATGAGGTAGGTAGATTGGGTGGGCTATTTACAGATGGACTATGTACAGCTGCAACGATCGGTTAGCTGCTCAGATAGCTGATGTTTAAAGTTAGTGAGGGAAATTTAAGTCTCCAGCTTCAGCGATTTTTGCAATTCGTTCCAGTCACTGGCAGCAAAGGCGGCCAAAAGAGGTGTTGGCTTTGGGGATGACCAGTGTGATATACCTGCTGGAGCGCGTGCTATGGGTGGGTGTTGTTATCGTGACCAGTGAGCTTAGATAAGGCAGAGCTTTACCTAGCATAGACTTGTAGATGACCTGGAGCCAGTGGGTCTGGCGACAAATATGTAGCGAGGGCCAGCCGACTAGTGCATACAGGTCGCAGTGGTGGGTGGTATAAGGTGCTTTGGTAACAAAATGGATGGCATTGTGATAGACTGCATCCAATTTGCTGAGTAGAGTATTGGAAGCTATTTTGTAGATGACATCACCGAAGTCGAGGATCGGTAGGATAGTCGGTTTTACTAGGGTAAGTTTGGCGGCGTGAGTGAAGGAGGCTTTGCTGCGAAATTGAAAGCCGATGGATTGGAGATGTTGGATATGAGTCTGGAAGGAGAGTTTACAGTTTAGCCAGACACCTAGGTATTTGTAGTTGTCCACGTATTCTAGGTTAGAACCGTCCAGAGTAGCTATGATAGTCGGGCGGGCAGGTTCGGGCAGCGAATGTTTGAAAAGCATGCATTTGGGTTTACTAGCATTTAAGAGCAGTTGGAGGCCACGGAAGCAGTGTTGTATGGCATTGAAGCTCATTTGGAGGTTAGTTAACACAGTGTCCAACGAAGGGCCAGATGTATACAGAATGGTGTCATCTGCGTAGAGGTGGATCAGGGAATCACCCGCAGTAAATGCGACATCGTTGATATATACATAGAAAAGAGTCGGCCCGAGAATTGAACCCTGTGGTACCCCCATAGAGACTGCCAGAGGTCCGGACAACAGGCCTTCCGATTTTACACACTGAACTCTATCTGCAAAGTAGTTGGTGAACCAGGCGAGGCAGTCATTTGAGAAACCAAGGCCATTGGGTCTGTCAATAAGAGTACGGTGATTGACAGAGTCGAACGCCTTGGCCAGGTCGATGAAGATGGCTGCACAGAACTATCTTTTATTGAAGGCGGTTATGATCTCGTTTAGTACCTTGAGCGTGGCTGAGGTGCACCCGTGACAAACTCGGAAACCGAATTTCACAGCGGAGAAGGTGCTGTGGGATTCAAAATGGTCAGTGATCTTTTTATTAACTTGGCTTTCAAAGACTTTAGAAAGGCAGGGCAGGATGGATATAGGTCTGTACCGTCACCCACTATGAAGAGGGGGAAGACCGCGGCAGCTATCTAATCTTTAGAGATCTCGGACAAAATTAAAGCGAGGTTGAACAGACTGGTAATAGGGGTTGAAACAATGGAGCGGATGATTTTAGAAAGAGAGGGTCCAGATTGTCAAGCCCAGCTGATTTATACGGTCCAGGTTTTTCAGCTCTTTCAGAACATCTGCGATCTGGATTTGGGTGAATGAGAAGTTGGGGAGGCTCGGGCAAGTAGCTGCGAGGGGTGCAGAGCTGTTAGCCGGGGTTGGGGTAGCCAGGAGGAAAGCATGGCGAGCCATAGGGAAATGCTTATTGAAATTTTCAATTATCACGGATTTATCGGTGGTGACCGTTTCGCCTCGCCTCAGTGTAGTGGGCAGCTTGGAGGAGGTGCTCTTGTTCTCCATGGACTTTACAGTGTCCTAAAACTTTTTGGAGTTTGTTGGAAAAGCTATCCTTTGCTTTCCTGACTGACTGTGTGTATTGGTTCCTGACTTCCCTGAACAGTTGCATATCGCGGGGCCTATCCGATGCTGTTGCAGTCCGTCACAGGATGTTTTTTTGCTGGTCAAGGGCAGTCAGGTCTGGAGTGAACCAAGGGCTATATCTGTTCTCAGTTCTACATTTCTGAAAGGGGCATGCTTATTTAAGATGGTGAGGATATTACTTTTAAAGAACGACCAGGCCAAATCCTTCCAGATACCTGGGCCAGGTCGATTAGAAAGGCCTGCTCGCAGAAGTGTTTTAAGGAGCGTTTGACAGTGATGAGGGGTGGTCGTTTGTCTGCGGACCCATAGCGGATCGCTGAGAGGTGTATTTGGAGGGCAAGTTGGTCTTGATAATATCTATGAGGGCGCCCATGTTTACGGATTTAGGGTTGTACCTGGTGGTTTCCTTGATAATTTATGTGAGATTGAGGGCATCTAGCTTAGATTGTAGGACTGCTGGGGTGTTAAGCATATCCAGTTTAGGTCACCTAACAGAACCAGCTCTGGAGATAGATGGGGGGCAATCAATTCACATATGGTGTCCAAGGCACAGCTGGGAGCTAAGGGGGGGTCTATAACAGGTGGCAACAGTGAGATACTTATTTCAGTAGAGATACATTTTTAAAATTAGAAGCTCAAACTATTTGGGCATAGACCTGGAAAGTATGACAGATCTTTGCAAGCTATCTCTGCAGTAGATTGCAACTCCTCCCCCTTTGGCAGTTCTATCTTGACGGAAAACATTGTAGTTGGGTATGGAAATCTCAGAATTGTTGGTGGCCTTCCTAAACCAGGATTCAGACATGGCAAGGACATCAGGGTTGGCGGAGTGTGCTAAAGCAGTGAGCAAACAAACCTAGGGTGGAGGATTCTGATGTTAACATGCATGAAACCAAGGCTTTTTCGATTACAGAAGTCCACAAATGAGAGTGCCTGTGGACATGCAGGGCCTGGGTTAGCCTCCACATCACCCGAGGAACAGAGGAGGAGTAGGATGCCATATTATATAAGTTTAACTAGTTGGATATAGGGGGCGCTCTTTAAATTTTTGGATGAAAAACGTTCCCAATTTAAACAAGATATTTTGCCACGAAAAGATGCTCGACTATGCATATAATTGACAACTTTGGAAAGAAGACACTCTGACGTTTCCAAAACTGCAAACATATTGTCTGTGAGTGCCACAGAACTGATGTTACAGGCGAAACCCAGATAAAAATCCAATCATTGATGTGCTGCATTTTTTGAAACCGCCTCATGCCAATGACTCCTTATATGGCTGTGAAGGAGCTAGGAGTCAGCTTACGTTTTCCACGTTTTCCCCAAGGTGTCTACAGCATTGTGACGTCTTTTTAGGCATTTCCATTGGAGAATGGCTGTAAGAGACCATATAGGGCGAATGGTCGCATGGTGTCTCCCGGAGAAAACCTTGCGTAAAATACTGAGGTAGCCATTTTTCCAATCGTTTCTTATGAGAAACCAACTGCCTCGATGGATATATTATCGAATTCATATGTTAAAAACACCTTGAGGATGGATCCTAAACAACGTTTGCCGTGTTTATGTCGATATTATGGAGTTCATTTTGAAAAAAGTTTGGCGTTATAGTAAGTAAGTATTGACGTAAGTATTTTTTGGTCGATTTCTCAGCCAAGCAGGATGAACAAACGGGACGTTTTTCGCCTACAAAAATATTATTTTTGGAAAAAAGGAACATTTGCTATCTAACCGGGAGTCTCCTGAGTGAAAGCATCTGAAGTTCTTCAAAGGTAAATGATTTAATTTGGTTGCTTTGCTTATTTTTGTGAAAATGTTGCCTGCTGCCAGCAGAGCTAGCATAGCATCATGCCATGATAAACTTACACAAATGCTTGTCTAGCGTTGGCTGTAACGCATATTTTGAAAATCTGAGATGACAGTGTTGTTGACAAAAGGCTAAGCTTGTGTTTGAATATATTTATTTCATTTCATTTGCGATTTTCATGAATAGAAAAAGTTGCGTTATGGTAATGCACTTGAGGCTATGATTACGCTCCCAGATACGGGATTGCTCGTCGCTAGAGGTTAAGGTATAATTATATTGGCTAGCAAAACTGGCCGTCTGGTGCGTTGGGGACAGAGAATAAAAGGAGCTGATTCCTGGGCGTGATAGAATAGATTCAGGGCATGGTGGGGTGCGGGTACAGTGGAGGTAACCCCAGGCCCTGAGTGATGATAAGAGAGGTTGCATCTCTGGACATGCTGGTTATGGTCACCACATTTGTGTGAGGTGGGACAAAGGAGTTATCTAAGGCATGTGCAGTGGGACTAGGGGCTCCAAAGTAAACTAACACAATGAAAAGTATCCTAAACAACAGATTACAAGGCATATTGACATTTGAGAGAGACATAAAGCAAGGCATAAAGAAATCACAGATGTTGATTGGGAGAGCTAGCTAAGATAACAATAGCTAATCAGCTAAGTCAACAACAACAGGTAAAATGGTGATGAATGGGCAGAGAGGGTCGGTTAACTACACACAGGGCCTGAGTTCGGGGCTAGGGCCTACAAATAAACAAAGGTAAACAAAGTGGAGTACCGTGATAAATGAACAGTCCAGCAGGCATCAGCTATGTAGCCAAGTGATCATAGGGTGCAGTGTACAGCAATCGATGAAACAGGGAAACAGCTAGGCAGTCGACACTACACTAGCACGCGGGAGACACAGCGTTTAAAGTTAGCAGTCCGGGGTAAGGAGAAGCGTCTGCTCCGTCGTCCGGCAAAGGCCGGTTGAAGGCACAGCTGATGGAATTACGTCTGCGGACCAGTCCTGGTGGTACGGCGGGACGCCGTGTCGACAAAGGGACCGGGCCAGATGGCGAAAAAGGTATTGTATTTGTTGTTAATTCATTTGCTAGCCGGGCTCAGGGCTAGCTTTGGGGCTGTGATTATTAATGGTCGGCAGGAATCTGCAGTTGTAGTCGAGAAAAACAGTCTGAGGCTGGCAGGTATTCTCCTGGCTAAAAACGTGGGCTAGGTATTTTCCAGGCTAAACGTGGGCTAGGAGAGGACGGACAGAGTATCCATTCTACCAGTTCATCACTAGACAATCTTCAGAGGACAATAGATCCATGCTGGTCCACCCGGCCTTCCATCTATGAACAACCGATTGAAGCGCAGCTCAGAGTAAATATTTATTGCATTTTCCTTTTTCAAATGGGCTGTTATTTAGAATGCATAAGATACTGTATTAACGATAGCACAGCTGCCTACGGCCAGATAGAGACACAAAACATTTTTGCTCCTCGGTCTTCACCCTCTTTCACTCAAACCCAACCCCCTTTCTTAGTGTATGGTACGGATACAGGTATCCTGTGTGTGTATTTCTTTTCTCTCCTTCTCCCCCCTTCCCTAATCAGTCACCAATCAGTCGCTAATCAGAAGACACACCTCCTCCTGTTTCCATTACCCAATCACATCCCCTTTCCCTTGGTTTAAAAACTCATTCAGTTGGTTCCTCTGGAGCTCACCCTCTCTGTAGATCGCTCTTTTGTTTTAGCACCTGCATATCACTTTGTCACCACCTGTGAGTATTGTTATGGTGTTTGTTTGATGGTGGGAAAAGGGGGAACCAAGACAAGTTGCACACTACCCGTAGGACTACTTTGTCTAAGAACACTAGGCAGCACTGGGCGGACCACCAACTGTATTTTTGGTTAGTTAGTTAGCTGTATTGAAGTAGGCTAGTCTAGCTTAGGGGTATTTTTGGATATTTGTTTCTTTCCTTGGGTCCAGCTCAGCCCCTTGTCCTGCCCCCCTTTACCGTGTGTTTGCAAATAAACCCTGAGTGCATGACGTTAGATATTAGTTGTCTGTGGATATTTCATTCTCACCGTTACTTTGTCACTATTACACTTTGCATTAGTTATGTTACGGGTCTCGATACCATCCCCCCTAGACTGCCGGGCCAAAGGGTTTCATAACTGTGTAACCAGCCATCATATCTGTTCCTTCCGCTAGGAACTTTTTTCCTTTATGACATAATTTGTAATCAAATTATGATACATTCTGTGTATGTGCAATTCTGTGTGATTATTTAGTAAATAAATAATTCAACCAAATGTTGTATTGCTGATTCAACTTATTAGCCAGGGATCGCGAGATAACCAAGAATTTACAACTTTCAGATGAGACTGAATAAAGTGAGGATTAAATATTGAAAAAGATTACCAGGTCTTTAAGAGTTTATTCGGAAGATAACAGCTCTATAAACATTATTTCGTGGTGCCCCGACTTTCTAGTTAATTACATTTACATGATTAGCTCAATGTCACGGTCGTTTGTAGAATTAACGGACCAAGGCACAGTGTACGTTGAGTTCCACATAATTTATTAAAGAAGTGAAACTTTAGCAAATACTTCCTACGCCTTCCACTAGATGTCAGCAGTTAATAGAACTTTGTCTGGTGACTCTAATGTGAAGGGGGTTCGATTGACACAGGAAATAGTCACCACAGCCATGAGTGGACCATGCTTTCACCAGGCGCGTTCACAGGGGAAGGACTTGCGCTCCACCACTCATCTGAAGTAATTCTAATTCTCCGAACATTATTCAAGATATATGTAAACAACATTCTAAAGATTGATTCAGTACATTGTTTGACATGTTTCTACTGACTGTTACGGAACTTTTGGACATTTCATCACGTTATAGTGGATGCGCTTTGTGACTTTGGAATTGTTCACCAAACACGCTAACCAAAGTAGCTAATTGGACATAAATAACGGACATTTTCGAACAAACGAGAGCATTTATTGTGGACCTGGGATTTCTTTGACTGCATTCTGATGAAGTTCATCAAAGGTAAGGAAACATTTTATCATGTATTTTCTGGTTTCTGTTGACTCCAACATGGAGGCTAATTTGGCTACTGTTCTGAGCGCCGTCTCAGATTATTGCATGGGTTTCTTTTTCCGTAAAGTTTTTTTAAAAATCTGACACAGCGGTTGCATTAAGGAGAGGCATATCTATAATTCCATGTGTATAACTTGTATTATCATCTACATTTATGATGAGTATTTCTGTTGAAACAATGTGGCTATGCAAAATCACTTGATGTTTTTGGAACTAGTGAATCTAATGTAAACTCAGATTTAAAAAAATATAAATATGAACTTTATCAAACAAAACATGCATGTATAGTTTAACATGAAGTCCTATGGGTGTCATCTGATGAAGATTATTCAAGGTTAGTGATAAATGTTATCTTTATTTCTTCTTTAATGCTTTATTTATGCTTTATGCTTGTGAATGCTATATTTTGCTGGAAAATGGCTGTGCTTGTTGTGGTTTGGTGGAGACCTAACAATCGTTTGTAGTGCTTTCACTGAAAAGCCTATTTGAAATCGGACACTTTGGTGGGATTAACAACGAGAATAGCTTTAAAATGATATAAGACACATGTATGTTTTAGGAATTGTAATTATGAGATTTCTGTGGTTTGAATTTGACGCCCTCTATTTTCACTGGTAGTTGTCATATCGATCCCGATATCGGAATTGCAGCCATAACAAGTTAAACAGACCAACAACCTTCATGAATGGTGCTGGTCAAGTGCAATCAACATCAATGTTTTAATAAAACATCAAAACCAAGATACACAAGACCTATACCAACCGGTGAGTCAACCTGGGAGAGTGACATATAAAGGGGAGGAAATGATGAAGGTAATGGAGTCCAGGTGTAGGTAATGATGAATACCAGGACCGGTGGTTAGTACTCTGGTGATGTCATACGCTGGAGGGTAGGAGCAGGAATCGACGTGACAATATGGAAAAGACAAAGGAGCTAATCATCAATGCCAATGTCCCAACCAGTGGTGGTGGTTGAGTGTTTCAAATACCTACGGACACAAATTGATAACAAGCTGAGTTTTACAGAGCTTGCAGACTGTATTTTTTTTAAAGCAAGCAAGAGCCTGTTTTTAATCAGGACATTTAAGGGGTTTGGGGTCAGCCATGATGTTCTGGAGAGGGTGTACAGCAGCTTGGTGGAGAGAATCCTCACATTCAATAGGACAGTCTGGTATCGTAATCTGAGCATGAGGAGCAAAAGCAAACTGACCAGAATAGTAAACACAGCCAGCAAAGTAATTGGTCGATCACAGGCACTAATGAGTAGTCTGTTCCACAAGGCAACCAACACCCTCAGTTCGAGAGGCTTCCCTCTGCCTGGCATTTCAGAATGTCCATGGCCAAGAAGAACAATTTCAAACAGTCCTTGTGCTGTTGGAGCCATCTTTGTGTGGAGCTGTATAAACAGTGGGGCAAAAAAAGTTTTTAGTCAGCCACCATTTGTGCAAGTTCTCCCACTTAAAAAGATGAGAGAGGCCTGTAATGTTCATCATAGGTACACTTCAACTATGACAGACAAAATGAGAAAAAAAATCCAGAAAATCACATTGTAGAATTTTTTATGAATTTATTTGCAAATTATGGTGGAAAATAATTATTTGGTCAATAACAAAAGTTTATCCCAATACTTTGTTACATACCCTTTGTTGGCAATGACAGAGGTCAAACATTTTCTGTAAGTCTTCACGAGGTTCTCACACTGTTGCTGGTATTTTGGCCCATTCCTCCACGCAGATCTCCTGTAGGGCAGTGATGTTTTGGGGCTGTTGCTGGGCAACACAGACATTCAACTCCCTCCAAAGATTTTCTATGGGGTTGAGATCTGGAGACTGGTGTCCCGAATATTACCGAAGGTGACTCCCCTTCTTGTTCGGGTGGCGCTCGGCGGTCGTCGTCACCGGTCTACTAGCTATCGCCGATCCGTTGTTCTGTGTTCCTTTGGTTTTGTCTGATTGGTATCACCTGTTTCTTGTTTGGTTGTTAGGGTAGGGTTATATATAGTTTGTTCAGCCCGCTTCTGTGTCGTGCGGGCTTGTTAGTCTGTTTTGTTGTTTGAGTGTATTTTGTTTGTATTTGGGTTTCACGCTGTCCGTTTATATTTCTGATCATTTGTTTTTTCTACTTTTGGTTCATGTTATGTTTCCGGGACATTAAAGCGTGTTTTTTCCCACATCTTTTGCTCTCTGCGCCTGACTCCACACCTCCTCACTCATTTATCGTAACAATTGGCTAGCCCACTCCAGGACCTTGAAATGCTTCTTACGAAGTCACTCCTTCATTGCCCGGACGGTGTGTTTGGGATCATTGTCATGCTGACAGACCCAGCCACGTTTCATCTTCAATGCCCTTGCTGATGGCCTTCGACCCCATGGCTTGGTTTTTTCCCCAAAAGGTGCTTCGACAAAGTACTGAGAAAAGGGTTTGAACACTTAGTATGTAAATGTCATATTTCATTTTTTTTTATACATTTGCAAAAAAGTATAAAAACCTGTTTTTGCTTTGCCATTATGGGGTATCCTGTGTAGGTTCGTGTGGGAAAATACAATTTCATCAATTTTAGAATAAGGCTGTAACGTAACAAAATGTGGAAAAAGTCAAGTCAATACATAGGCTACTTGCACTGACGCCCAGTTGACCTGCAGTCTAAAGTTATTGTATAGCCTAAAAAAATCTGTTCAAGCTGCCCCTGGTTTAGATTCTAAATATTCAATGTTGATTGAAATCTTCCTTCTGCAGATTGCAGTTAGACTGCAGTATAACTGCGTCCAAAATAACACATTGAACTGCATTTAGTGTAACTGCAAACAGAGTGCATTATGAATAAAGTTCAACTGCAGCACACTGCCGTTATTCTGAAATGACTGTGTCCAAAATATCACAGTTGACGGCAGTTACTGCGCTTATATTGCAGTATCAAAACTGCAATTTTTTTTGTTGTAAGGGAAGTAGTGTTGCATGGTATACCAAAACTTTGTTACTTTTTTTATAATCATATTTGTTACTTTTGTTACTCCAAATGCATCTCATGGATCAAGTCTGTATCAGAGCAGCCAATGTCCCACAGAGCGATAGCACAGTGCCACCTCCACTAGCACATGTTAGGTCCCCATTCATGCTGCACACACTTGAATAATGCGACACGGTGTGGAGAAATGTTTAAACTGTTATTTACTCTTTGCATAACAATTTCAATACAGGCTATAATACTTTACAATACAAGAAGATACCGGTAGCTTCCATCTAGCAGGCTAGCTTTCCTTGCTAGCTTACAGCTGAACCCAGCATCAATTCACTCCCCCTAGTACTTTGTGATAATATGCAAACCATTATGCAAATTATGCTGATTTAAAAGCTGATTGCTTTATTTATACACTTAATCGGTCTCTCCCAAATATAATCTATTGGCTCAGCAAACTGACTCCGTGTGAATAGGGCCCTGACATACCTTCCCCCTTTTGCCTCATGAACAATGTCAGCCCATCCAACTATCACGCCAGTATACTATTGGCCTATTTATTGCCTTTACCTCCTTACTCCATTTCCACACACTGTATATAGATTTTTCTATTGTGTTATTGACTGTACTTTTGTTTTTCCCATGTGTAACTCTGTGTTGTTTTTTGTAGCACTGCTTTGCTTATCTTGGCCAGGTGGCAGTTGTAAATGAGAACTTGTTCTCAACTGGCCTACCTGGTTAAATAAAGGTGAAATAAAATGTAAAAAATACTGGTTAAAGTGACAGCACACACTTTTATAAAATAAGGTAATTCTATGTAAATGTTGACAATCAGTACAATATAATACGTCTCAAATGGAAGGGAAACCGATTGTTTGCTATCTGTAGTGGCATGAAATTAGCCAAATCAAACTCAGTAACACAATACATGCACACACTCCTATTGTAACGGTTTTCGTCTGGTGAAGGAGAAGAGGACCAAGGTGCAGCGTGGTAAGTGTTCATTTTAATAAACAAAATAAACTGAACACTGAAATGACAAAAATAAAGAGCGAGAATGAAAACGAAACAGTTCTGTAAGGAATACGCACAAAACAGAAAACAACCACCCACAACCAAAATGGGGAAAACAGGCTACCTAAGTATGATTCTCAAACAGAGACAACGATGGACAGCTGCCTCTGATTGAGAACCATACCAGGCCAAACACATAAATACAACAGACTACCCACCCCAACTCACGCCCTGACCAAACTAACACAAAGACAAAAAAAAAAGAAACTAAGGTCAGAACGTGACGACACTTATTGAATATGCTTTCACCTGTATTGTGAAGAGGCCTAGGCTACATCTTGATTTACCCAGTTTATCATGAGAATTAACATTCAAATAAATTACCATTATTGTTCTGTAGTTAGACTGGTAAAAACAAAGTCAACTTGATTGTATGATTGATGGTGTTATTGATAAATTAATGCATACATGGTTGTCTCTGAAAAATGTTGATGTAAAAAAAATGATAATGTAATGATATTGAACTCAAAAGATTCCCAATGATTCAACAGAGCAGTAGCCTAATTCATCTGTCTGGATCAAGTGCCATTCTGTGACTGAAAATATGCCTTGTTTTTTTACTGTGGTATCGTTTTTGTGTGATTTTGGTATTGAGCATCGTGATGGTATCGAGTATCGTGATACTAAATCTGGTATCATGACAACCCTAGCTGCAGGATTATATCCTGCAATGACATTATATCCTGCAATAGTTACTACAATAGGCTGACAATTCATTGTCCAAATATATATTTGTTGTTCAGAGGAGCGGCAGCAGGCTGCTGCACCCACGCACCCCTACTTCCACCGTCTCTGTACATTGCCAGCGAGAGACATTTTGCCCAACAGTAGGAATGTAACATCATTTCTGGCAGAGTCAAGCCAGGCAAACCCTTTTGATTACATTAATGTCACTGTATGATACACAGCCGGACCTTGTGTAAAATAGTATTTCATAAGTTGGATGACATAGCATGGGTTATCTTTCCACTTGTATACAACTCAGATGTTAAGAAATTGCAAGTACAGCAAAGCTTCTTGACCTAATAGCGAGCTAGCTAATTTGACACAAAATATAAACATGAAAGTATTTTAGCGATCCTCGCTATATGAGCCTTTACCAAATTCAAAACAACAGAAATCCCATAATTACATTTCCTCAAACATACAAGTATTTCACACCATTTTAAAGATACACTTCCTGTTAATCCCACCACAGTGTACGATTTCAAAAAGTCTTTATTACGAAAGCAAACCAAACGATTATGTTAGGTCAGAGCCAAGTCACAGAAAAACACCGCCATTTTTCCAGCCAAGAGAGGAGTCACAAAAAGCAGAAATAGAGATAAATGCTGCCAACACACGGACTCAACTCCAGCCACTTTAATAATGGGAATTTATGTAATATATCACTAGCCACTTTAAACAATGCTACTAAATATAATGTTTACATACCCTACACTCATCTCATATGTATATACTGTACTCTATCATCTACTGCATCTTTATGTAATACATGTATCACTAGCTACTTTAAACTATGCCACTTTGTTTACATTCCCTACATTACTCATCTCATATGTATCTACTGCATCTTGCCTATGCCGTTCTGTACCATCACTCATTCATATATCTTTATGTACATATTCTTTATCCCTTTAAACTTGTCTATAAGGTAGTAGTTTTGGAATTGTTAGGTTAGATTACTCATTGGTTATTACTGCATTGTCGGAACTAGAAGCACAAGCATTTCGCTATACTCGCATTAACATCTGCTAACCATGTGTATGTGACAAATGCATTTGATTTAAAATAATCACTAACCTTTGATGATCGTCATCAGATGACACTCATAGGACTTCATGTTACACAATAGATGTATGTTTTGTTTGATAAAGTTCATTTTATATAAAAAGTCTCAGTATACATTGACGCGTTACATTCAGTAGTTCCAAAACATCCGGTGATTTTGCAGAGAGCCACATCAATTTACAGAAACACTCCGAATAAATATTGATAAAAGATACAACTATTATGCACGGCATTATACATACACTTCTCCTTAACCTAGACAGGTTAACCCTCGCAGGGCTGCCGGTTCAGACGGCATCCCTAGCCGTGTCCTCAGAGCATGCATCCCCACTTGCTTCAAGATGGCCACCATTGATCCTGTAACCAAGAACGCAAAGGTAACTGAACTTAATTACTATCGCCCCTTGGCACTCACCTCTGTCATCATGAAGTGCTTTGAGAGACTAGTCTTTTTAGGCTGTCATCGCCAGGTGTTTTCCCAGAGGACATTTTCATAATTGCATTGTCAATTTCTAGCTGGGTGATCGAGAGCTCAAATGAACAAGAACGAATGAATGAACTTTATCCACTATATTGAGAGCGGGAAGGTCAAAGCTCTTGAAAAAGGCACCAAAGTCATTGTCACATGCTATACTCTCTGACCCATACAATTTGGCATAGAATTGTTTAAAAGATTGATTCATTCTGTTGTCATCACATACTATCCCTAATGGCTGGAATCGACTGTCTGTTCTCTATTTACTTCAAGCCTACCACTATAGTGTTGTCTGCAAAGTTGATGATTGAGTTGGAGGCGTGCATGGCCACGCAGTCATGGGTGAACAGGGAGTACAGGAGAGGGCTGAGAACGCAGCCTTGTGGGGCCCCAGTGTTAAAGATCAGCGGGGTGGAGATGTTGTTTCCTACCCTCACCACCTGGGGGAGGCCCGTCCAGGAAGTACAGGACCCAGCTGCACAGGGCGGGGTCGAGACCAAGGGTCTACTATGGTGTTAAATGCTGAGCTGTAGTCAATGAGGGTTAGGGCAGTGTGCAATGTAATTGTGATTGTGTCGTCTGTGGACCTATTGGGGCGGTAAGGGAATTGGAGTGGGTCTCGGGTGTCAGGTAGGGTGGAGGTGATATGGTCCTTGACTAGTCTCTCAAAGCACTTCATGATGACGGAAGTGAGTGCTAAGGGGCAAAAGTAATTTAGCTCAGTAACCTTAGCTTTCTTGGGAACTGGAACAGTGGTGGCCCTCTTGAAACATGTGGGAACAGCAGACTGGGATAAGGATTGATTGAATATGTACGTCAACACACAAGCCAGCTGGTCTACGCATGTTCTGAGGACGCGGCTAGGGATGCCGTCTGGGCCGGCAGCCTTGCGAAGGTTAACACGTTTAAATGTTTTACTCACGTTAGCTGTGGTGAAGGGTATCTTGAAGGTTTTGGTAGAGGGCTGTGTCAGTGGCACTGTATTGTCCTCAAAGCAAGCAAAGAAGTTGATTTAGTTTGTCTGGGAGCAAGACATCGTGGTCCGCGACGGGGCTGGTTTTCCTTTTGTAGTCCGTGATTGACTGTAAACCCTGCCACATACCTCTCGTGTCTGAGCCGTTGAATTGCGACTCTACTTTGTCTCTATACTGACACTTAGCTTGTTTGATTGCCTTGAGGAGAAAATATCTACAGTTTGTATTCGGTCATGTTTCCGTTCACCTTGCCCTGATGAAAAGCAGTGGTTCGCGCTTCAGTTTTGCCCGAATGCCTCCATCAATCCACGGTTTCAGGTTGGGGAAGGTTTTAATAGACACTGTGATTACAACATCACAGATGCTCTTGCTAATAAACTCGCTCACCGAATCAGCGTATTCATCAATGTTATTGTCCGACACTATGCGGAACATATCCCAGTCCACGTGATCGAAGCAATCTTGAAGCATGGAATCCGATTGGTCAGACCAGCGTTGATCAGACCAGAGCACGTGCGCTTCCTGTTTTAGTTTCTGTCTATAGGCGGTGAGCAACAAAATGGAGTCGTGTACAGATTTTCAGAAAGGAGAGTGGGGGAGGGCTTTGTATGCGTCGCGGAGGTTAGAATAACAATGATTCCAGAGTTTTGCCATGTTTCTATTCAAGCATTGATTGACAAGGTAATGGGTCTATGGTATTGGAGAACATTTGAAAAAACTGACCCCTCCGACACTGTACGTTAGTTACATTGTGACATGTCATGGCGTAATGTACAGCACGCATAAAGCAACTATATCTGACTTACAGCCTCTCTCCACCAGGTGTAGCACTTCTCTCACCGTTTAAAAGCAAGAAATGGATCGGTTAAGGGGAATACCTAGTCATTTTTTGCATCATCACTGCATGCCACAGCTGATGAACCAGCGGAACCGTACACTACCTTATACACACACACAATATCCGCTTTTTACTTCTGAAGATCACTTTAGCACTGCTCTAAAAACCAAATTAAAATTTGACACAAACCTTCAAATATGTATGTAATGACACAATATATAAACTTTCTAGTGTTTTATTTACATTTTAGAGGTGATAAGGTGATATGTTGGACAGATCGAGTGAAAAAAAGCTGTTTCCCCACACAACATCTCTCCTTCTCACTATCACGCAATAGGTTTTGCTTCCCCACCCTCCATTTTTAAAAAGACCCGATGGAGCTCATTGCCTTCTTGAGTCATGCAGAGATCGGCATCATGATGCCTCGTCATTGATTTTGTTGGAAAGGGGAGAAATTGTGCTTTACAATGGTATTGATATTACAGTTGATCTGGATGTATTATGTTTTTTGGGCGCTGAAATGAGGTCAATTGTACGGACCAGCACGATGTACAAAAGTGAGTTAGGTTACGTTATGTCATATGGTAATAGTATTAGACAATATACAACCCACCTGGTTTACCAGGCATTTAGACCATATAATCCAGATATAAAGAACAGAAAACATGGGTTTGGTGCTTGGTTTGCACTGGGCCTAAAACATTAGACTACTAATAGCTTTGAGGTCAGTAAGATACGATACAGTTACAGTATATGTATACAAATCAAAATATGCATGAGAACAAATTGTAAAAACAACTAAAATTGTTGACTGTAAATTGCATGGACATGTTAGCACATTTAAAATCGAATTAATAAACTAAACATAGGCTAACCAAGTAGCCTAACTTGCGGCTTGAATATAAATAACATCCCAAACAGTGCTAGTTAGCCAGCTAGCGGCTAGCCAGCTAGCTAGCCACCGATCGAAAAAGGGACTTAATGTTGATGTTATAATGCAATTCCCAACAACAAATTTGAATGTTTTTTTGGGGATCCCCCCATTAACACCCAGGACTAACATAGAGAGGCTGCTGCCAACACACAGACTCATATCTGGCCACTTTAATAAATGGACTTAATAAAGGTATCACTGGTCACTTTAAATAATGCCACTTTAATAATGTTTACATACCCTACATTACTCATCTCATATGTATACACTGTATTCTATACCATCTACTGCATCTTGCCTATGCAGCACGGCCATCCCTCATCCATGTATTTATATGTGTATATTCTTATTCATTCCTTTGCATTTGTGTGTGTATAAGGTAGATGTTGTGAATATGTTAGAATACTTGTCAGATATTACTGCAATGTCAGAACTAGAAGCACAAGCATTTTGCTACACTTGAATTAACAACTGCTAACCATGTGTATGCAACCAATACAATTTGATTTGAGGAGCTCAAGAGTACTTCTGCAGGTTCATGTCGGCTTCAGTAGGCGAGGAGTAGGTGAACTGCTCCCCGCTGATGGTGACACAGAGAATGGCAGGATGCATAAGCCCGAATCACAGCCCAGGCTTGCAGTTTCTTCTTCACCTCCGTGAACTTAGCACATTTCTTCTGCACATCAGTGGAGAAGACCTGGTACACAGAGAACCGTTGGCCCTCCCAGGTGAGCTCCTTTGCTGTCGCCGCTCTGACCATGACCTGCTTGTCGTTCCATCTCAGCAGCCATAGTATTATCTTGCAGGGGCTCTTGTCCGGGTCAGGACTCGGTCTGAGTGCCCGGGGCACACGTTCAATCTCAGGGACTGGTTTGTTGTCGGGCCGTCCAAACCATCTTTCAGCAGAGAGATGTCTTTCTCTGACTGTGACGCCTGGTTTTGAACTGCAACCATGTCTTCTTCCAAATCACCAATGCCCTTCTCTGCTCCCACCATCCTGTCGAGAAAGGCTTTTGCGTGTTAATGGAATTGTTCATGTTTTCAAGTTTAGTGTGATGTTTATGGGCCCATTTTGGAGTTTAATCTTTTGAGTCTTCTTGAAGACTTGTATTAGTGTTGCAGAGATCTGCAAAACTCCCTCCTCAGTCTGGAGTGTCGCCCATTACGCAATTGAAGGCCTTTGGAATGTGTGTTTTTGAGGCAGAAGTCCCGAGTTCGAGTCTCCAAATGAGCTGAATCAGGGGGAAGAGGTACTTGCTAAGCAGGCAGTGTGACATCCTTTACAATGGTGCCACTGGACCTGGATCTACTGTACAGTTCCGCTGTTTGCACTGTTCTGTGAAGGGAGTAGAACACAGCGTTGTATGTGATCTTCAGTTTTTTGGCAATTTCTCACAGAGAATAGCCTTAATTTCTCAGAACAAGAATAGTCTGACGAGTTTCAGAAGAAAGGTCTTTGTTTCTGGCCATTTTGAGTCTCTAAACAAAAACACAAATGCCAATACTCCAGTTACACAACTAGGCCAGTTTTGTTGCTTCTATAATCAGAACAAAGGTTTTCAGCTGTGCTAACATTACTGCAAAAGGGTTTTTGAATCATCAATTATCTTTTAAAATGATAAATTTGGATTAGCTAACACAACGTGCTATTGGAACAGAGGAGTGATGGTTGCTGATAATGGCCCTCTGTACGCCTATGTAGATATTCCATTAAAAAAAATCAGGCGTTTTCAGCTGCAATAGTCATTTATAATTTTAACAATGTCTACACTGTATTTCTGTTCAATTTTGATGTTATTTAAATGGACAAAAAAATTGCCTTTTCTAAGCGACCCCAAACTTTTGAACGGTAGTGTACATACATACATCTTTTTGCATTGAATGTAGTAATGTATTGACTTCTATACATCAATATCTAGTCTGTGGAGGTTGGAGAGAGGAGCGAGAGGTGGAGGAGGGAGAGAGAGAAAATGGAGGGGGGAGGGGGAGATTAACTAAGAATAGCATGGAAAACTACCAGAAAGAGAGAGAAAAGGGAGAGTGAGGGAGGGGGAGAGAGAGCGAGTGGAGCGAGAGAAATAGAGGAAGGAGAGAGATGTGGGGGAAAGAGAGGAGAGTGAGAGAGAGATTTAGAAGAGGGAGTGGTAGGGAGAGAGGAGGGGTTTAAAGTAGGGGAGGGAGAGGGAAGAGGAGGGGGATAAAGAGGAGGCAGGGTGACATAGGGTTGCAGAGAGGGAGAGAGGGGGAGAGGGGGGAAGAGAGGTAGAAGAGAGAGTGGGAGGGAGAGAGGGGTTTAAAGAAGGGGAGGGAGAGAGAAGAAGGGGGTTAAAGAGGCGATAGAGAGAGACAGAGCAAAGCAAAGAGAGCGGGAGATGGACAGAGAAGAGAGAGAGGGGGATTGGAGAATAACGAGAGAGAGAAGGAAGGAGAGAGGATGGACAGAGAGGGGGTGAAAGAAGGGGGCGGCAGTGAGAAAATAAATAGGGGGACACAGAGGACGTAGAGAGAGGGGGAGGCAGAGAGAGGGAGGGAGGACAAAGGAGGAAAGTGAGTGAGTGGGGAGAGAGGGTAAAGATGAAGGTAGAAGGGAGGGGACAGAGACAAAGAGAAATGTGGGGTTGGGAAAGAGAGGAGAGCGAGACAGAGGAAAATAATTTAGTGAAGAGAGAAAGAGAGAGAGAGAGAGAGAGAGGAGAAGGAGGGAGAGAGAGGGGGTGGAGATGGTGGAGGGGGTGAAAGAAGGGGGTGGGAGAGAAGGAGGAGGATACTGTAGATTATGTCATCACAGGCAGATCATTTCACTAAAACCACTATTAGACCAGCAAAATTACAGGATATCTAAAAATGGCAGAAACAAACCACAAGGGAGAAGAGCCCAGTAAATTACACAAGAGCAATCAGACCTATAGATGAACTAAGAATAGCATGGACAACTACCAGAAAGAGAGAGAGAGAGAGAGAATGGGGAGGAGAGAGAGAGGGTAAAGGGTGGGGAGGGAGAAAGAGATGAGGTGGAGAGAGAGAGAGAAAGAGAGAGTGAGAGGTTGGAGGAGGTAAAATAAGGGGGCTGGAGAGAAGAGAAGATGGGGAATTAAAGGGAGGTATAGAGAGGGATGCAAAGAGAGGGGAAGAAAATGAGTGAGAGGCAGAGAAAGAGAGAGAGATGGAGAGGACCGATTAAAGAAAAGATAGAGGGTGGAGGGGTTTAAAGAAAGGGGAGGGAATGAGAAGAGATGGTATGGGGAGAGAGAGGCAAAGAGAGGGAGGGAGGGAAGAGGCAAAGCGAGGGAGGGAAGGAGGGAGATGGGGATTGGAGAAGGGAGAGGGAGAAGGAGGGAGAAAAGGACAGAAGACAGGGGAGAGAGGGTGGAGGAGGTGAAAGAAGGGTGAGTGAGAGAAGAGGAAGAGGGGGATAAAGAGGGGTTTATAGGGGGAGGCAAAAAAAGGGAGAGGGAAGGAAGGAGAATGGGAAGTGAGAGATGTAGAGGGGTGATTAGATAAGAAATAGAGAGAAGGCTCACCTCTACAGCTCACCTCTTGGCAGTAATACTGTAGATTATGTCATCACTCCAGATCCAGTTTCTTTCATGGCATTCATGTCCAGCCCACTAGAACTACTATAAGAACATAGCAAATTTACACGATATATCTAAAAGGGCAGAAACAAACCACAACTGAGAAGCACCCAGTAAATTATAGATGAACAAAGAATAGCATGGAAAACTACCTGAAAGCAATTGGCAATCCAAAAATTAAATCCCTCCTAGGCAACTTTCTGGCCCACACATATCCTCACAATAAAGAAGGCATACATGTGGCTGTACAAAACATAAAACAATTTGTTTTGCAATATAGCATCCTTACAATCAAAAAAATATAAATGACAAAAGCATTGAGAGCCAGACAACCAGGATATGCACCTTCAATATTGGGAAACCCTAAAATAATACAAACAGACTCTCAGAACAAAGTAAGAACAACACATCAGATACCAACTTAATGAATTTGAGGAATCCATTGATTCAAACAACTTTTGGGAAAATGTAAAATCCCTAAACAAACCACACCAAGAAGAATTGGCAATCCAAAATGGTGACCAATGGAACACTCACTTTAAAGAACTATATAAAAAATATTAAAATGAATTCTGAACAAAAATAAATACATGGAAAACTACAAATTCTTTATTCAGCTATTTTTTACCTTTCTTTAACTAGGCAAGTCAGTTCAGAACAAATTCATATTTACAATGACAACCTACCAGGGAACAGTGGGTTAACTGCCTTGTTCAGGGGCAGAATGACAGATTTTTATCTTGTCTGCCTGGGGATTCAAGCCAGCAACCTTTCGGTTACTAGCCCAACACTCTAACCACTAGGCTACCGGCCGCCCCAAAACATCCCAGAACCCTTTGTATTCCCCAATAACAGAAAAATAACAATTGGGATAAAAAATACAGGCCCTGCAACCCATGGAAGGCCTGTGGTACTGACGGAATATTGAACAAATTGATAAAATACACAGACCACAAATTTACCACTGCCATACTCAAACTATGTAACAGCATTTTGAGTGTACTGTGTGCTATTACCCTGACATCTGGAACCAAGGACGAAAAACCAAAACAAAAATGTTATAGATACAAATTTGACCCAATGTCACATTCTGACCTTAGTTCTTTTGTTATGTCTTTGTTTTAGTATGGTCAGGGCGTAAGTTGAGTGGGTAGTCTGTTCTTTATTCTATGTTGTTGTTTTATGTTTGGCCTGGTATGGTTCTCAATCAGAGGCAGGTGTCATTCGTTGTCTGATTGAGAATCAACCTTAGGTAGCCTTTTCCCACCTGTGTGGAGTGGGAGATTGTTTTCCGTTATGTGTATGTCACCTTACGGCAGGGTAGTATAGTGGTTAGAGCGTTGGACTAGTAACCAAAAGGTTGCAAGTTTATATCCCCGAGCTGACAAGGTACAAATCTGTCGTCCTGCACCTGTACATAAAATTACAGAACTGTTTCGTTCTCCTTTGTTGTTTTGTTTAGTGTTCTCAGTTTAATAAATATATTGATGAACACTTACCACGCTGTGCTTTGGTCCTCATCTCATTTCAACGACAAGCATTACAGAATCACCCACCAACAAAGGACCAAGCAGCGTGGTATTGAGCAGCAGCAGAAATCTCTGGACTCCTGGACGTGGGAGGAGATCTTGGACGGAGACTGATCCTGGACACAGGCTGGGGAATATCGCCGCCCCAGGGAAGAGCTGGAGGCAGCCAAAGCCGAGGGGCGGCATTATGAGGAGCTAGCACGGCAGCGCAACAGGGACGAGAGGCAGCCCCAAACATTTCCTGGGGGGGGGGAACATGGGGAGTGTGGCTAAGTCAGGTAGGAGACCTGAGCCAACTCCCCGTGCTTACCGTGGAGAGAGGTGGTCCGGGCAGGCACTGTGTTACGCCGTGAGGTGCACGGTGTCCCCGGTGCGCAGGCATAGCCCGGTGCGTTACATCGCAGCGCCTCGTATCGGCCGGGCTAGAGTGGGCATCGAGCCAGGTGCCATGAAGCCGGCTCAGCGCATCTGGTCTCCAGTGCATCTCCTCGGCCCGGGGTACATGGCACCAGCCCTATGCACGGTGTCCCCGGTTTGCCAGCACAGCCCAGTGTGGTCTGTTCCACCTTGCCGCACTGGCCTGGCTACGGGGAGTATACAGCCAGGGAAGGTTGTGCAGGCTCAGTGCTCGAGACCTTCAGTGCGCCTCCACGGTCCGGTCTATCTGGTGCCTCCTCCACATACCAGGCCTCCGGTAGCAGCCCCACGCACCAGGCTGTCTCTCCGTCTCCTTCCTGCAGGTGCTCCCTCCTGTCCAGCACTGCCAGAGACTCCCGTCTGTCCGGAGCTACCAGAGCCGCCCGTCTGTCCTGAGCTGCCGGAGCCGCCCGTCTGTCCTGAGCTGCCGGAGCCGCCCGTCAGTCAGGAGCTGCCGGAGCCGCCCGTCAGTCAGGAGCTGCCGGAGCCGCCCGCCTGTCCGGTGCTGCCGGAGTCTGCCGTCCATTCAGGACCCGCGGCAAGGGTCCCCAGTCCGAGATCGGCGGCGAGGGTCAGCACTCCCAAGGCACTCCCACATAAGTGGGGTCCACGTCCCGCGCCAGAGCCGCCAACAGACTCCCACCCAGACCCACCCCTATAGGTTCAGGTTTTGCGGCCGGTGTCCGCAACCTTTGGGGGAGGGGGTACTTTCACGTTCTGACCTTAGTTATTTTGTTATGTGTTTGTTTTAGTATGGTCAGGGCGTGAGTTGAGTGGGTAGTCTGTTCTTTTTTTATGTTGTGGTTTTGTGTTTGGCCTGGTATGGTTCTCAATCAGAGGCAGGTGTCGTTCGTTGTCTCTGATTGAGAATCATACTTAAGTAGCCTTTTCCCACCTGTGTGGTGTGGGTGATTGTTTTCTGTTATGTGTATGTCACCTTACAGAACTGTTTCATTTCGTTCTCCTTTGTTATTTTGTTTAGTGTTCTCTGCTGCGCTTTGGTCCTCACCTCATTCCAACAACGAGCGTTACACCCAAACAATTACCGTGGCATTTGTGTCAACAGCAACCATGGGAAAATATTCTCTGCCGTCTTGAACAGCAGATTACTGTACTTACTGAGTGAAAACAATGTCTTGAGCAAAGGTCAAATTGGATTTCTACCAAATTATTGAACATCAGACCACATTTATACCCTAGACACCCTAATTGATAAACGTGAATCAAAACTAAACTAAAATGTTTTCCTGCAGATTTCAATTTGGCATGAAGGCATTTCTCTCAAATTAATTGAAAATGGTATGGGTGGAAAAACATATGCGGTCGTCAAATCAATGTATGCAAATAACAAATGTGCAGTCAAAATTTGAAAAAACATACACATTTATTTTTCCAGGGGTGGGGAGTGAGACAGGGGAACAACTTGAGCTCAAGTATTTTTAATATACAGTATACATGAATGAATTGGCAAAAACACTAGATAAATCAACAGCCCCGGTCTCACTCTTAACGACACAGAAATAAAATGCCTCCTGTATGCAGATGACCTGCTGCTGCTGTCCCCCACAAAAGAGGGGCTACAGAAACAATTAGATAATCTACAACAGTTATGTCAGATCTGGGCCCTGATAGTCAGTCTCAAAAATAAAAATACACATTCCAGAAACAATGTAAATGTCAGGGAAATCGATATCCATTTTTACTGGGCTCCACTGATATGGAACACACACACACGTACACATATTTTTGAGGAAAAAAAAATCTGCTCCACAGGGAACTTCAACCTGGCTGTGAATTAACTGAAAGACAAAGCAAGGAAGGCATTCTCTGCCATTAACCTATCTTGGGTAGGGACCAGTATTTTGACGTCCGGATGAAAAGCATGCCCAAAGTAAACTGCCTGTTACTCAGGCCCAGAAGCTAGGATATGCATATAATCGGTACACTCTGAAGTTTCTAAAACTGTTAAAATTATGTCTGTGAGTATAACAGAACTGATATGGCAGGCGTAACCCTGAGGACAAACCACCCCCCCAAAAAAAATCTGCCTACAATTATTTTCAATGACTTTTTATTATAAGGCCAAGTCCTCCCAGATTGCAGTTCCTAGGGCTTCCACTAGATGTCAACAGTCTTAGAGTTTCAGACTGTCTTTTGGAACAATGACCAAGAAATGGTAGTTTTTCTAGGTGGCTCCCATTTTGGCTGTAGTGTTTCCAAGTGCGTGGTAGAGAGTGCGTTCTTTGGTATTTTTCTCCGGTCAAGACAATAACGATTCTCCGTATTACATTTTATAGTTTATTTAAGTATTAGGCTATGATTAAGGTTTGATTATAAACATTTTTTGACTTGTTTGGAAAAGTTTATTAGTAACGTTTGGGATTAATTTTGTATGCATTTTGATGGAGGGAAACTGGGTGGATTATTGACTAAAGCGCCAGCTAAACTGAGCTTTTATGGAGATAAAGAAGGACATTATCAAACAAAAGGACCATTTGTGAGGTAATTGAGACCTTTTGGAGTACAAACAGAAGAAGACCATCAAAGGTAATGCATTTATTATTATATTATTTATTCCATAAAGATTATATTTAAAGCCGAAATACATCCGTTTGTTCTTCAAGTTTTGTTGGGAAATTCACCGGAAATTGCGGTCACGACAACGACGAAAAATATTCCAAATTAGATCCATAATATTGACAGAAAGATTCCCTAATAATTGCTCCCACAGTTGATTTCTTCAAACCAAGCTGCTTACCTATTGCAGATTCAGTCTTCCCAGCCTGGTGCAGGTCTACAATTTTGTTTCTGGTGTCCTTTGACAGCTCTTTGTTCTTGGCCATAGTGGAGTTTGCACTGTGACTGTTTGAGGTTGTGGACAGGTGTCTTTTATACTGATAACAAGTTCAAACAGGTGCCATTAATGCAGGTAACGAATGGAGGACAGAGGAGCCTCTTAAAGAAGAAGTTACAGGTCTGTGAGAGCCAGAAATCTTGCTTGTTTGTAGGTGACCAAATACATATTTTCCACCATAATTAGCAAATAAATTCATAAAAAATCCTACAATGTGATTTTCTGGATTGTTTTTCTCATTTTGTCTGTCATAGATGAAGTGAACCTATGATGAAAATTACAGGCCTCTCTCATCGTTTTAAGTGGGAGAACTTGCACAATTGGTGGCTGACTAAATGCTTTTTTGCCCCACTATATGGACGGAATTACTCGAACAAAGGACCAATTGTGATGTTTTTGGGACATATTGGAGTGCCAACAAAAGAAGCTCGTCAAAGGTAATGCATGTTTTATATTTTATTTTTGCGTTTTGTGTAGCGCCTGCAGGGATGAAATATGCTACCCTCTTTGTTGACATTGTGCTGTCATCAGATAATAGCTTCTTATGCTTTCGCCGAAAAGCCTTTTTAAAATCTGATATGTTGGCTGGATTCACATCGAGTGTAGCTTTAATTGAGTATCTTACGTGTGTGATTTAATGAATGTTTGATTTTATATAATTATTTGAATTTGCCACGCTGCATTTTCCCCGTTTTTTTCCCAAGAGGGACGTAGGCGTCCCCTATACCATAAGAAGTTATTAAGTTTTTCCTGTAACTTATTCTGTGCATATATGGTACAATTTATTTTGTTAAAATAAACTATTTTGACTTAAATGACGGCACATAAAAAGCATCTCATTTTTATAATTAACATTTATGTAACTAGGCAAGTCAGTGGAGAACAAATTCTTATTTATAATGACGGCATACCCCAGCCAAACCCAGACGACACTGGGCCAATTGTGCACCACCCTATGGGACTCCCAATCATGGCTGGATGTGATACAGCCTTAATTCGAAACGGGTACCTTAGTGACACCTCTTGTACTGAGATGCAGTGTCTAGGACTGCTGCGCATATTAGGAGCTCGTACAATAAGGGGATCTGCTGTACCTATGTTAAGTTGGAAAAAATAAGTTGAAATCCAATAGTCTTTGATTAAATGTCCATTATCCACGTGTAAATTCTACAAGAATAATGTACAGTACCAGTCAAAAGTTTGGACACACCTACTCATTCCAGGGGTTTTCTTTATTTGTACTATTTTCTACATTGTAGAATAATAGTGAAGTCTTCAAAACTATAAAGTAACACATATAGATTCATGTAGTAACCAAAAAAGTGTTAAACAAATCAAAATATATCTTGTATTTGATATTCTTCAAAGTAGCCACCCTTTGCCTTGATAACAGCTCTGAACACTCTTGGAATTCTCTCCACCAGCTTCATGAGGTAGTCACCAGGAATACATTTCAATTAAGTTAACAAGTGTGTCTTGATAAAATTTAATTTGTGGAATTTAATTTATTCTTAATGCGTTTGAGCCAATCAGTTGTTTTGTGACAAGGTAGGGTGGTATACAGAAGATAGCACTATTTGGTGAAAGACCAAGTCCATATTATGGCAAGAACAGCTCAAATAAGCAAAGAGAATTGAAGGTCCATCACTACTTTAAGACATGAAACTCAGTCAAATAGTCAAGAACTTTGAAAGTTTCTTCAAGTGCAGTCGCAAAAACCATCACGCGCTATGATGAAACTGGCTCTCATGAGGACCGCCACAGGAAGGAAGACCCAGAGTTACCTCTGCTGCAGAGGATAAATTCATTAACGTTACCAGCCTCAGAAATTATAACCCAAATAATTGCTTCGCAGAGTTCAAGTAACAGACACATCTCAACTGTTCAGAGTATTCTGCATGAATCAGGCCTTCATGGTCAAATTGCTTCAAAGAAACCCCTACTGAAAGAGAAACCCATACTGAAAGACACCAATAATAAGAAGAGACTTGCTTGGGCCAAGAAACATGAGCAATGGACATTAGACCGGTGAAGTCTAGGTCCAAGAGGCTTCCAAATAGCTTCTACCCTCAAGCGATAAGACTCCTGAACACCTAATCAAATGGCTACCCAGACTATTTGCATGGCCCCCCCTCTTTTACACCACTGCTACTCTCTGTTGTTATCATCTATGCATAGTCACTTTAATAACTCTACCTACATGTACATACGGTTTTACCTCAACTAACCGGTGCCCCCGCATATTGACTCTGTACCTGTACCCCCTTGTACATGGTCTCACTATTGTTATTTTACTGCTGTTCTTTAATTACTATTTACTTTTATTTCTTATTCTTATCTGTGTGTTTTTTCAACTTCATTGTTGGTTAGGGGCTCGTAAGTAAGCATTTCACTGTTGTATTCTGCGCATGTGACTAATACAATTTTTTTTTTTTTTTAAATGTTATTTATTTCACCTTTATTTAACGAGGTAGGCCAGTTGAAAACAAGTTCTCATTTACAACAGTGACCTGGCCAAGATGAAGCAAAGCAGACAAAATCAACAACACAGAGTTACACGTAAACAAACGTACAGTCAATAACACAAAAGAAAAAATAGAAAAATATATGTACAGTGTGTGGGAAAATGTAGAAGAGTATGGAGGTAGGCCATGGAGGCGAAAATAATTACAATTTAATAGTAATACTTGAGTGATAGATGTGCAGATGATTATGTGTAAGTAGAGATACTGGGGTGCAAAAGAGCAAGAGGATAAGTAATAATGTGGGGATGAGGTAGTGCTATTTACAGAATGACTGTTTACAGGTACAGTGATAGGTAAGCTGCTCTGACAGCTGATGCTTAAAATTAGAGAGGGAGATATAAGATTCAAGCTTCAGAGAATTTGTACAATTCGTTCCAGTCATTGGTAGCAAAGAACTAAAAGGAAAGGCGGCCAAAGGAAGTGTTGGCTTTAGGGCTGACCAGTGCAATATACCTGCTGGAGAACGTACTACGGTTGGGTGTTGCTATGGTGACCAGTAAGCTGAAATAAGGTGGGGCTTTACCTAGCAAAGACTTATAGATGACCTGGAGCCAGTGGGTTTGGCGACGGATATGTAGTGAGGGCCTGCCAACGAGAGCATACAGGTCGCTGTGGTGGGTAGTATATGGGGCTTTGGTGATAAAATGGATGGCACTGTGATAGACTACATCCAGTTTGCTGAGTAGTGTGCTGGGGGCAATTTTGTAAATGACATCGCCGAAGTCAAGGATTGGTAGGATAGTCAGTTTCACGAGAGTATGTTTGGAGGCATAAGTGAAGGAGGCTTTGTGGTGAAATAGGATGCTGAATCTAGATTTAATTTAGAATTTTTTATTTTTTATTTTTATTTCACCTTTATTTAACCAGGTAGGCCAGTTGAGAACAAGTTCTCATTTGCAACTGCGACCTGGCCAAGATAAAGCATAGCAGTGTGAGCAGACAACACAGAGTTACACATGGAATAAACAATTAACAAGTCAATAACACAGTAGAAAACAAAGGGGGGAGTCTATATACAATGTTTGCAAAAGGCATGAGGAGGTAGGCGAATAATTACAATTTTGCAGATTAACACTGGAGTGATAAATGATCAGATGGTCATGTACAGGTAGAGATATTGGTGTGCAAAAGAGCAAGTAAATAAATAAAAACAGTATGGGGATGAGGTAGGTGAAAATGGGTGGGCTATTTACCAATAGACTATGTACAGCAGCAGCGATCGGTTAGCTGCTCAGATAGCTGATGTTTGAAGTTGGTGAGGGAGATAAAAGTCTCCAACTTCAGCGATTTTTGCAATTCGTTCCAGTCACAGGCAGCAGAGTACTGGAACGAAAGGCGGCCAAATGAGGTGTTGGCTTTAGGGATGATCAGTGAGATACACCTGCTGGAGCGCGTGCTACGGATGGGTGTTGCCATCATGACCAGTGAACTGAGATAAGGCGGAGCTTTACCTAGCATGGACTTGTAGATGACCTGGAGCCAGTGGGTCTGGCGACGAATATGTAACGAGGGCCAGCCGACCAGAGCATACAGGTCGCAGTGGTGGGTGGTATAAGGTGCTTTAGTGACAAAACGGATGGCACTGTGATAGACTGCATCCAGTTTGCTGAGTAGAGTGTTGGAAGCCATTTTGTAGATGACATCGCCGAAGTCGAGGATCGGAAGGATAGTCAGTTTTACTAGGGTAAGCTTGGCGGCGTGAGTGAAGGAGGCTTTGTTGCGGAATAGAAAGCCGACTCTTGATTTGATTTTCGATTGGAGATGTTTGATATGAGTCTGGAAGGAGAGTTTGCAGTCTAGCCAGACACCTAGGTACTTATAGATGTCCACATATTCAAGGTCGGAACCATCCAGGGTGGTGATGCTAGTCGGGCATGCGGGTGCAGGCAGCGATCGGTTGAAAAGCATGCATTTGGTTTTACTAGCGTTTAAGAGCAGTTGGAGGCCACGGAAGGAGTGTTGTATGGCATTGAAGCTTGTTTGGAGGTTAGATAGCACAGTGTCCAATGACGGGCCGAAAGTATATAGAATGGTGTCGTCTGCGTAGAGGTGGATCAGGGAATCGCCCGCAGCAAGAGCAACATCATTGATATATACAGAGAAAAGAGTCGGCCCGAGAATTGAACCCTGTGGCACCCCCATAGAGACAGAGGACCGGACAGCATGCCCTCCGATTTGACACACTGAACTCTGTCTGCAAAGTAATTGGTGAACCAGGCAAGGCAGTCATCCGAAAAACCGAGGCTACTGAGTCTGCCGATAAGAATATGGTGATTGAACAGAGTCGAAAGCCTTGGCAAGGTCAATGAATACGGCTGCACAGTACTGTCTTTTATCGATGGCGGTTATGATATCGTTTAGTACCTTGAGTGTTGCTGAGGTGCACCCGTGACCGGCTCGGAAACCAGATTGCACAGCGGAGAAGGTACGGTGGGATTCGAGATGGTCAGTGACCTGTTTGTTGACTTGGCTTTCGAAGACCTTAGATAGGCAGGGCAGGATGGATATAGGTCTGTAACAGTTTGGGTCCAGGGTGTCTCCCCCTTTGAAGAGGGGGATGACTGCGGCAGCTTTCCAATCCTTGGGGATCTCAGACGATATGAAAGAGAGGTTGAACAGGCTGGTAATAGGGGTTGCGACAATGGCGGCGGAAAGTTTCAGAAATAGGGGGTCCAGATTGTCAAGCCCAGCTGATTTGTACGGGTCCAGGTTTTGCAGCTCTTTCAGAACATCTGCTATCTGGATTTGGGTAAAGGAGAACCTGGAGAGGCTTGGGCGAGGAGCTGCCGGGGGCAGAGCTGTTGGCCGAGGTTGGAGTAGCCAGGCGGAAGGCATGGCCAGCCGTTGAGAAATGCTTCTTGAAGTTTTCGATAATCATGGATTTATCGGTGGTGACCGTGTTACCTAGCCTCAGTGCAGTGGGCAGCTGGGAGGAGGTGCTCTTGTTCTCCATGGACTTCACAGTGTCCCAGAACTTTTTGGAGTTGGAGCTACAGGATGCAAACTTCTGCCTGAAGTAACTGGCCTTAGCTTTCCTGACTGACTGCGTGTATTGGTTCCGGACTTCCCTGAACAGTTGCATATCCCGGGGACTATTCGATGCTATTGCAGTCCGCCACAGGATGTTTTTGTGCTGGTCGAGGGCAGTCAGGTCTGGGGTGAACCAAGGACTGTATCTGTTCTTAGTTCTGCATTTTTTGAACGGAGTATGCTTATCTAAAATGGTAAGGAAGTTACTTTTAAAGAATGACCAGGCATTCTCAACTGACGGGATGAGGTCAATGTCCTTCCAGGATACAGGTCGATTAGAAAGGCCTGCTCACAGAAGTGTTTTAGGGAGCGTTTGACAGTGATGAGGGGTGGTCGTTTGACTGTGGCTCCGTAGCGGATACAGGCAATGAGGCAGTGATCGCTGAGAACCTGGTTGAAGACAGCGGAGGTGTATTTGGAGGGCCAGTTGGTCAGGATGACGTCTATGAGGGTGCCCTTGTTTACAGAGTTAGGGTTGTACCTGGTGGGTTCCTTGATGATTTGTGTGAGATTGAGGGCATCTAGCTTAGATTGTAGGACTGGCGGGGTGTTAAGCATATCCCAGTTTAGGTCACCTAACAGAACAAACTCTGAGGCTAGATGGGGGCGATCAATTCACAAATGGTGTCCAGGGCACAGCTGGGAGCTGAGGGGGCGGTAGCAGGCGGCAACAGTGAGAGACTTATTTCTGGAGAGAGTAATTTTCAAAATTAGTAGTTCGAACTGTTTGGGTATGGACCTGGAAAGTATGACATTACTTTGCAGGCTATCTCTGCAGTAGACTGCAACTCCTCCCCCTTTAGCAGTTCTATCTTGACGGAAGATGTTATAGTTGGGTATGGAAATCTCTGAATTTTTGGTGGCCTTCCTGAGCCAGGATTCAGACACAGCAAGGACATCAGGGTTAGCAGAGTGTGCTAGAGCAGTGAGTAAAACAAACTTAGGGAGGAGGCTTCTGATGTTGACATGCATGAAACCAAGGCTTTTTCGATCACAGAAGTCAACAAATGAGGGTGCCTGGGGACATGCAGGGCCTGGGTTTACCTCCACATCACCCGTGGAACAGAGAAGGAGTAGTATGAGGGTGCGGCTAAAGGCTATCAAAACTGGTCGCCTAGAGCGTTGGGGACAGAGAATAAGAGGAGCAGGTTTCTGGGCATGGTAGAATATATTCAGGGCATAATGCGCAGACAGGGGTATGGTGGGGTGCGGGTACAGCGGGGGTAAGCCCAGGCACTGGGTGATGATGAGAGAGGTTGTGTCTCTGGACATGCTGGTTGTAATGGGTGAGGTCACCGCATGTGTGGGAGGTGGGACAAAGGAGTTATCAGGGGTATGAAGAGTAGAACTAGGGGCTCCATTGTGAACTAGAACAATGATAACTAACCTGAGCAACAGTATACAAGGCATATTGACATTTTGAGAGAGACATACAGCGAGGCATACAGTAATCACAGGTGTTGAATTGGGAAAGCTAGCTTAAACAGTAGGTGAGACAACAGCTAATCAGCTAGCACAACAACAGCAGGTAAAATGGCGTTGACTAGGCAACGGGGCCGACAGATAAAACATAAACAAGCAGAATGGAGTACCGTGATTAATGGACAGTCCAGAGTGCATCAGCTATGTAGCCAAGAGTTCAGTGTCCAGGGGGCAGTGGTGGATGGGGCAGGGAAGCTGGACTGGCAAGTGTTATCCAGGTTGAAAAAAAAGTTAACAATGACTAAATAGCTTGTAGCTAGTTAGCTGGTTAGCTTCTGGAGGTTCTTGAGTGTGTTCAAAAATTAAAAATAATAGCGATTCCGTATCACATTGGGTGAGGCAGGTTTCCGGAAAGGTATAAACAGATTAAAAATCAAGAAGAGATAGAAAGTAAATATGGGTCCGGTGAGTGTTTGGGACGCGGCGATTCAGACGGTTAGCAGGCCTGTGCTAACAAGCTAACAGTTCGTAGGCCCGGGCTAAACAAGGTAGCAGTTAGCGGACCGGGGCTAGACAAGCTAGCAGTTAGCAGGCCGAGTTTAGCAAGCAGGGAGATAGCGAGGGCTAGAGAGTTGGCCTTTAGGGGACGTCGCGATGGGGTGAGTCTGTTTATTCCTCTTCATGCGGTGACATCGATAGACCGGTCGTGGGCCCGGGTATTGTAGCCCAGGAGTATGCTACGGTGGTAGTACAGGTGCGCTGGCCGGGCTAGCTTCACGCTAAGTGGGTGGAAGCGCTAGCCAGGAGTAATCATCCGGGGTTGCGGTTTAGCTAGATAGCTAGTTGTGAAGATCCAGCTGAAATGTTCTGTTTGCGGTGGGAATCCAGGGATGAATCCGGGGATGAAAAATAAATAGGTCCGTTATGCTCTGGTTAGAGTCGCGTTGTTCGAGCTGGCGAGAGCTTTCCGAGCTAAAGGTTAGCTTAGCTGATGACCGGTTAGCTGAAGACCGCTAGCATAGCTGGTGGTTAGCCGGCTAGCTTCAGTTGAGGGGTTCCGGTTCCGAAGTAAATATAAATACTTTAGGAAAAATAGCTACATTGGGTGAGGCGGGTTGCAGGAGAGTATTTGGAGGTATTTGGAAGCTTAGGTTTATCAAAATGTTTTTGAAGAAAAATATGTAAAAAACGAAAAATAGACGATATATACGAGGGACACGACGAGACAGGACGACTTACTGCTACGCCATCTTGGACACATTGGAGATACTTAATGTGAGTCTGGAAGGAGAGTTTACAGTCTAACCAGAAAACTAGGTGTTTGTAGTTGTCCACATGTTCTAGGTCAGAACCGTCCAGAGTGATGATGCTAGTCGGGCGAGAGGGTAAGGGCATCAATCGGTTGAAGAGCAACACTTAGTGTTACTTGCATTTAAAAGCAGTTGGAGGCCACGGAAGGAGTGTTGTATGGAGTTGAAGCTGGTTTGGAGGTTCGTTAGCACAGTGTCCAAAGAAGGGCCAGATAAATGCAGAATGTTGTCGTCTGCATAGAGGTGGATCAGAGAATCACCAGCAGCAAGAGCGACATCATTGATATGTACAGAGAAAAGAGTCGGCCCGAGAATTGTACCCTCTGGCTCCCCCATAGAGACTGCCAGAGGTCTGGACAACAGGCCCTCCCATTTGTCACACTGAACTCTATTTGAGAAGTAGTTGGTGAACCAGTCTAGGCAGTCTTTTGAGAAACCAAGGCTACTAAGTCTGCCGATAAGAATGTGGTGATTGACAGAGTCAAAAGCCTTGGCCAGTTTGACGAAGACAGCTGCACAGTACTGTCTTTTATCGATGGCGGTTATGAATTTGATATGATTTGAATACAAATTAATTTACAATATTTCCTATCTTGAATGGTATAGTTTATTTGTAGTTTACTTCTTTATCAATGTTGTATTTCATGTTTTCCTGTTTTTATTACAATCCCTACCATGGATATTATTGGGTGTTCCGTTAGTCGCCTCCTCTATGGGAACTGTGTATTATTTAGAATAGCAATGGAGGAGTCTTGGTGTCTCATAATGGTTGGTCATCAATGTACAGTATATAGACTACAAGAACTACACTTTTCCCTTTTAGTCTATTCACTATTAGGAGTGAATAGTGTTCACTGTTCTGCAATTTCCTTTGGTAACTGGTCATTCATGCCTATTTTCGTGCCAGCAAGTCTTTTGCCCAGGCTTTTATCCATTATGTTATCCTTAGAGAACGCAAATTTGGCAACGATTAGGCTCTCATATCACTGTCCTCTCTGTCCGAAATGATACACATTCGAGTTTGATTTTGTGGACATAATCTCCTTGGATCTGTAGCACATTAACCAGGAAATCTTTCACCACTCTCTCGGATCTTCACCCTCATTCTCTTTAAATCCGGTTAAGTACCAGATGTTCTCACATAGATCTAGTCTGTATTTCAAGTAAGGCTTCTCTCAAAAACATGTTCTCAAGTTATTTATCATCCGTTTCAATAGTATTGACTGTACCTTTTAGCTTGTTTCATTCTCCATTGTCGCAGGTTTTTCGTCACTCATCTCAAAGCTCGCCTTCAACTCCTTTATATCTTTACTGACTAGTTCAAGTATGCCCAATTTATAACAGGTCAGGGACAAAAAAATATCAGAAACTTTGAACATCCCACGGAGCACCATTAAATCATTATTCAAAAATTTAAAGAATATGGCACCACAACAAACCTACCGCACACTCCATACTGCTAAAGCAACACTCGAGTGATTTAAGGGGAAACATTCAAATGTCTTGGAATGGCCTAGTCAAAGCCCAGACCTCAATCCAATTGGGAATCTGTGGTATGACTTAAAGATTGCTGTACACCAAAGGAACCCATCCAACTTGAAAGAGCTAGAACAGTTTTGCCTTGAAGAATGGGCAAAAATCCCAATGGCTAGATGTACCAAGCTTATAGCTACATACCCCAAGAGACTTGCAGCTGTCATTGCTGCAAATGGTGGCTCTACAAAGTTGTTTTGTGTTATTTTTTGTTCATTTCACAATAATTAAATATTTTGCATCTTCAAAGTGGTAGGCAATTGATCAAATGATACAATCCCCCCCAAAATCTATTTGAATTCCAGGTTTTAAGGAAACAAAATAGGAAAAATGCCAAGGGGGTGAATACTTTCGCAAGCCACTGTACCTTCACATTGTTAAAGCATTAGCTTCTCCGTCTAGCACTGTGATAATTACCTAGACTACAAGCCCAAGTGGTGAACGCTACTTACGTTTCACTTTGTTCTCTGATTATTTTATTTTATTTTGGGGAGCCATGGAACCTGCTGGCTCAGGTGCCAAGCACTGGCACACTAGTGTCTATCCAGTGCAACCATTTTGGGTAAGGACATGCACTCTGTGTGTCTTCTGCCTGGTTGTCAAACACATAGAAGCAGTGTTCGACTACCCCCGGTCATGCATCCATTGTGGGGCTTTCCAAATCAAGACTCGATCGGGGAGACTGCCTCGCAGACCCAGCCCTCATGGGTCGATGTCTTGGATGGCTACCCCGTGGACAACTTTTCCAGGGTTGGCCCCAGAGGAGTGGGAAGGGGACCTCGTCTTCAATGAGGTTGTTGGCGAGGGTATGACCAACCTCCTCCAGGCAGCGGAAGAGGAAGAGGCCAAGGAGGTGCAAGCCATTCTACCCTTAGTGGGGCATCAATGGCAGACGACAGATATTCAGTCATTGACGTCTGCAAACAGGCAGCAACCAGACTCAGTATTGAGTGGCCGGAACCAATGAGGGTTGGCAAGGCAGAGAGGGACTGGTACGATGGGAGGAAACTTCCCCCTTGCACTGTCCCTGGCAAACACCTTCTCCCAGATACCCCAGCTTGCATGGCGGAAGCCAAACACAGTTGGGATAAACCTTTGAATGGCAAGGTCCCTATCTTGAATTTTTGTCAACATGATTATCAAAAACATGGATGAACTGGGCCTCGACAGGCCACCGGTGGGCCAGCCATCACTGGTCAACCATCTCAACCACAGTGCCTCGTCAATGACAGGCACTTCTCTCTCGGGTAAGACGGACCGCTTTTTCGCATCTATTTATCAAAAGGACTACTTGTCTGCCGCACGTTCTGTATGGGCATAGGACGTTGGGGGTATCTGTACTTCACAATTTATATTTTTGGCAACTTTTACTTCACTACATTCCTAAAGAAAATAATGTATTTTTTACTCCAAACATTTTCCCTGACACCTAAAAGAATGCTTAGCAGGACAGGAACATGGTCAAATTCACACTTATCAAGAGAACATCCCTGGTCATCCCTACTGTGTCACGTTCTGACCTTAGTTCTTTTGTTATGTCTTTGTTTTAGTATGGTCAGGGCGTGAGTTGGGGTGGATAGTCTATGTTCCTTTTTCTATGTTGTGGTTATGTTTGGCCTGGTATGGTTCTCAATCTACTTAGGTAGCCTTTTCCCATCTGTGTTTTGTGGGTGATTATTTTTCCATGTCAGTGTTTGGTCCACACGTGACTGTTTCGTTAGTTTAGTTTATTCACGTTGTTATTTTGCATTTTAGTGTTCAGGCAAATAAACATCATGAACACGTACAACGCTGCGCATTTGTCCGATATTTCCTACTCCTCCTCAGATGAGGAGGAAGACAAGCGTTACATACTGCCTCTGATCTGTCAGACTCACTAAACACAAATGCTTGTTTGTAAATGATCTCTGCATGTTGTACTGTGCCCCTGGCTATTTGTAAATTGGAGGGAAAAAACAAGCAAATAGTGCCATCTGGTTTGATTAATATTTTGTAATTTGAAATTATTTATACTTTCACTTTGGATACTGAAGTGTATTTTAGCAATAACATTTACTTTTGAAACTTGAGTATATTTTAAACCAAATACTTTTAGACTTTTACTCAAGTAATACTTTACTGGGTGACTTTCACTTTTACTTGAGTCATTTTCTGTGAAGGTATCTTTGCTTTTACTCAAGTCAGGCAGTTGGGTATGTTTTCCACCACTGTTCGCTGCCCCATTTGGTCTAGCGCTAGCTCCCCAAAAATTCAGCAGTGTGTAGAGGCAGCTCGCGCACCACTAAGAAACAATGGGCTGAGAGTCTCCACCTACATAGACGATTACAGGCTTTGCCTCCCATCCCAGGAATAAGTGGGGCGGGACACCACTTCTCTGAGCTAGGGTTCAAGAGCAACCAGAAACAGAGCTGTTTTGGTGCCAACACAGAGAATAAAAAAACAGATAAAAGAATACACCTTATGGAACAGAGGGGACTGTGAAGCAACACAAACATAGGCTCAGACACATGCATACAAACACAAGATAACTATACACACACGTACACATGGATTTTGTGCTGTAGATACAGCATGTGGTAGTAGAGTAGAGGCCTGAGGGCACACACTTAATGGGTTGTGAAATCTGTTGTGAATGTTTTGTATTGTAAAATTGCCTTAATTTTTCTGAACCACAGGAAGAGTAGCTGCTGCCTTGGAAGCAGCTAATGGGGATCCATAATAAATCCAAAATGCAATTAAAATACCTAGGTGTAATGCTGGATTCTCTTCTTATCAGACAACACTCTCGGAAGACCGCATCATATTGTTACGATAGTGCCTCTTCCTGTTCGACAGGGGGTGCTCGGTCCCATTCAGAATGTGCCTCCGAGTGTTGGAGTTGATGGCGTCCATCATCTCAGTAGTACCTCTTGGCCTACTGAGGATGAGAGACTTCCAGCGCTGGGTGTTTGCCCAACGTCTGTGTACACGGCGTCACCTCAATCACCAGATAGAGGCGACTTCTGTCTGTCTCTCGGCTCTCTGTCACTGGAAGAGCCCCACACTCTACGTTCCTGGCAATCGACAGATGCATCACTCAAGAGCTGGGGAGCAGTTCATGACAGAAAAGCAATATACAGTATGGACCCCACAACTCTGCATTACATACCTTAAGCTAACATAAATTACCTCGAACTGCTGACAGTGTTTCTTTCACTGAAATATTTTCTACCTTCCCTTTGGAATTGTCATGTCATGATCAGATTGGACAATACAACTGAAGTGGCATACATCAACCACCAGGGTGGCACTCCATGCGCTTACACAAACTATTCGTCAGGATTAGTCTGTGGAGCATAGCACATATACTGTCCCTTCGCACGACCTATGTTCTGGGCGTACTGAACGTAGGAGAGGACTTATTGTCCTTTGTCCAGAGGGAATTCCCATCTAAGGTGCCTCCTTCCCCAGGTATTGAAACAGATCTTAGAGAGATATGGTCAAGCATCCATAGAACTTTTCGTATCTCAAGAAAATGCGTTGTTCTTCACGCTAGCAGGAGACCACCACTGGGCCAAGGGTGTTCCTTTACTCTTTTCCTCCCCTCAGGCTTCCCTCACTCTGGCCAGAGTGAGAGAAGAAGGCATATCTCTCATGTTGGTAGCCCCTTGATGGCAAGGCAAGGACTTGGCAATTCCCGTTACGCAGGGATCTGCTGACCCAAGCGAACAAAAGTTCCTGCCTCTTGCAGGAACTTTTGGACAGAGAGAAGGCTTTGTCCTCTATTAATTCCACCTGCCATATTAGGCTTCGACAAAAACACGGTGGGGTCCTTATTACATTTTAATTACAAATGTATTTACACTGTAACGAGTATTGTAATTAATTGTAATAATTAATAGTTACACTGTACCAACAACATGCAATTACCACAACATTGTGGTAATTGCAGTCTGTAGTTACAGGGGTGTAACAACGTGTGCTTGTTACAATGGTTGTTACAAACGCTCAAATTTACGATATAATCTGAATGAACTATTTTTTTGCCTGCACAAATCACGTGATAATTGCTAGGCAATTGAAAATCAGCCTCCTCATTGACACAACTCTGCTATAAAGGTCTCTGGAGTCTGATGCCCAGGCCCAGGTCAAGATTCCATTTGAAATGCATGGAAGCTTATGAACACTATGGCATAAACAGGGGGTTTATATACACAGTACATGTCAAAGGGGTTTTTAGGGTTTTTCTTGATTTTTACTATTTCCTACATTGTAGAATAATATTGAAGACATGAAAGCTATGAAATAATACATTTGGAATCATGTAGTAACCAAAAAGGTGTTAAACAAATCAACAAATATTTTAGATTTTAGGCAAGTCTCTTATTTGTATTGGTGTCCTTTAGTAGTGAATTCTTTGCAGCAATTCGACCATGAATGCGTCACTCACGCAGTCTCCTCTGAATAGGTGATGTTAAAAAGTGTCTGTTACTTGAACTCTGTGAAGCATTTCTTTGGGCTGCAATCTGAGGTGCAGTTAACTCTAATGAACTTATCCTCAGCAGCAGAGATAGCACTGGGTCATCCTTTCCTGTGGCGGTCCTCATGAGAGCCAGTTTCATCATTTTCACAGTATATTCACTTGGTAGTGAGTAGTAAGTATATGGTAATTGCTCATAGTTAAGTATGTAGATAATGTAGGAACACAATAAATACAAGTAAGTACCCAACAAGATTCACTTAATTTAAATTAGTTAAATCCTGTAATTACATTGTACTTAGGCAGATATTACATGTACTCTGTGGGTTACTAGTGAGCTTATGATGCCACTTGGATGGCGCGTCCAGCAGTTTTAAAATAAGGGCCAGGCTGTTAGGATGGGTAACGTACTATATAAGTACACATTACTTACAAGTAAGTACCCCCCCAACACTTAATTTGAACTAGGTAAATCCTGTGTAACAGCTAGATTAGTTTATTAGATCCCCATTAGCTACTGTGGACATGATGACATGGCTCTATACAAAACTATGTTGAATAAATAATCTGCCTCTAGCCTCTATTCTATTGGCAAACATACTGGACAATCTCCGTTCGAGACTATCCTAACAAAGGGACTGGAATAACTGTAATATCCTATGTTTCTCAGAGTCATGGTTGTACAAGGGCATGGATAAAATCTAGCTGGTTTTTCTATGCATCGGCAGAATTGAACAGCAGCATCGGGTAAGTTTAACTTCTTCGATATAGGGGGCGCTCTATTAATTTTTGGATGAAAAACGTTCCCGTTTTAAACAAGATATTTTCTCACGAAAAGATGCTCGACTATGCATATAATTGACAGCTTTGGAAAGAAAACACTCTGATGTTTCCAAAACTGCAAAGATATTGTCTGTGAGTGCCACAGAACTGATGTTACAGGCGAAACCCAGATAAAAATCCAATCAGGAAGTGCCGCATTTTTTGAAACCGCCTCATTCCAATGACTCCTTATATGGCTGTGAAGGAGCTAGGAGTCAGCTTACATTTTCCATGTTTTCCCAAGGTGTCTACAGCATTGTGACGTATTTGTAGGCATATCATTGGAAGATTGACCATAAGAGACTACATCTACCAGGTGGTCGCTTGGTGTCCTCCGTTGCAATTATTGCGTAATCTCCAGCTGCAGTATTTTTCCGTTTGCTTCTGATGAGAAGCCAACTGCCACCACTGATAGATTATCGAATAGATATGTGAAAAACACCTTGAGGATTGATTCTAAACAACGTTTGCCATGTTTCTGTGGATATTGTGGAGCTAATTTTTAAAAAGGTTTGGCGTTGTAAGTGACTGCATTTTCCGGTCTTTTTCTTAGTCAAACGTGATGAACAAAATGGAGCTATTTCGTCTACACAAATAATATTTTTGGAAAAAATGAACATTTGCTATCTAACTAAGAGTCTCGTCATTGAAAACATCCAAAGTTCTTCAAAGGTAAATGATTTTATTTGAATGCTTTTCTTGTTTTTGTGAAAATGTTGCCTGCTGAATGCCTGGCTTAATGCTATGCTAGGCTATCAATACTCTTACACAAATTCTTGTGTAGCTTTGGTTGATATTTTGAAAATCTGAGATGACAGTGTTGTTAACAAAAGGCTAAGCTTGTGTTTGAATATATTTATTTCATTTCATTTGCGATTTTCATGAATAGGAAAAGTTGCTTTATGGTAATGAGCTCGAGGCTATGATTACGCTCCCGGATACGGGATTGCTTGTCGCTAGAGGTTAAGGGGCAGATGTGTTTCTCTTTGTTAACAACAGCTGGTGTAGTATACCTCATGATAAGCTGTGTAGACCATACTATTTTTCATCTATATTTATCGAAGCTGTCTATTTACCACCACAAACCGATGCTGGCACTAAGACTGCACACAATGAGCTGTAGAAGGACATAAGCAAACAAGAAAATGCTCATCCAGAGGTAGCACTCCTACTGGCTGTTGTTATTACTTCAGGGAAACTGAAATCTGCTTTACCTCATTTCAACCAGCATGTCACCTGTGCAACTCTAGATCACATTTACTCTGCACACAGAAACCCATACAAAGCTCTCCCTTGCCCTCCATTTGGCAAATCTGACCATAACTCTATGATGTTGATTCCTGCTTACAAGCAACAACTCAAAAAGGATGTACCAGTGACGTACCGAATATCGAAGTGGTCCGATGAAGCGGATCCTAAACTACAGATCGGTTTCACTAGAACAGACTGGAATATGTTCTGGGATTAATCCGATGGCATTGAGGAGTTTACCACATAAGGCATCAGCTTCATTAATAAGTGAATCGACAACCTCATCCCCACAGGGACCATACGTGCATATCCCAACTAGAAGCCATAGATTATAGGCAACATCCACACTGACTTAAAGGCCAGAGCTGCAGCTTTCAAGGACAGACACTAATCTGGAAGTTTATAAGAAATCCCGCTATGACCTCCAATGAGCTATCAAACAGGCAAAGCATCAGTAAAGGAATTAGATCTAATCCTACTACTCCAGCTCTGATGCTTTGGTGGATGTGACAGGGCTTGCACACCATTACGGATTACAAAGGGAAACACACAAGCTTCCCAATGACACAAGCCTACCAGACTCTATGCTTCTTCGCTGCAAGTAACACTGAATCATGCATGAGAGCACCAGCTGTTCCAGACGACTGTGTGTTCACGCTTTCCGTAGCCTTTAACCTTTCATGTGTGAGTTCCAAATATCTCTAACGGTCACTCCAGAGTGAGTTTTTTAATGTATTTGATGTTAGTTCTCTCCATTCCAGAAAGTGATTGTTACGCAACAGTACATTTAATCCGCACTGCCCTTAAACCAAAGCACACAGCCTGTTTTTATTTAGAGGCTGTTTTCAACTTGTCAATTTCAAATAATTTTCTAACTAGTTTTTTATTTTCTAATAACATTTTGAATTGAGGTGTGTTCCGTCTCATTCATAAAAGTACATACAAGTAGTCATTTTTACTTTTGCGGACCAATTCTTTTTTTTTTTTTTACATTTCTGACCCGGACAAAATTCCCCAAATGTTTGTGCAGTTGTGCAAGTCTGCAGACATTTGCTTATCTTCTATCCTGCACACACGTGTTCACATCTTCCGTCTGTTGCCTGCATTGCAGTCATACTTGCTTTCGTGACAAATAATAACTTTGGACATGTGTGTTTCTATCAAAGTAAGTGCCTTATTACGTTATAATAGTATCTACATTTCGTGTTATGTCGTTTCTACTGTAGCATAATACTTTTTGGTATATTCCTTATAACCGCGGACAAGCAAGGTAACATTAGACATTTCATAACCTTTATGGTGTTATACTCAATGTTTAGGGAGCTAGCTACATTCTTCTATTAGCTCTGGAAAACAATGCTATTTGCGTCAGAGAAGTATTAGCATGTGTTGTATTTTGAAGCTACTCTGGCCTTATGACTCCAAAGTGGCACAGCTGTCTAAGGCGAAGCATCTCTGCGTCTAAGCGTCTATGTGCTAGAGGCATCACTACAGACAGCCATGTTCAAATCCAGACTGTGTTTTTATCAAAGTAAGTGCCTAATTCCATTATAATAGTTTCTGTCATGTTATACCGTTTCTGCTGTAGCTCACTGTGAATGGAGCATATATTTGTGTATATTCCTTATAACTGCGGACACAAGATAATGTTACTCATTTTATTACCTTTATGATATTATATTCAATTGTGCTTATGTAGCTAGCTACATTCTTCTATTAGCTCTGTAAAACAATGCTAGTTGCGTCAGAAGTATTGTATTTTGAAAATATCTTCTTATACCACTTGGTTGTTTTTTGAGTGCATTCCACCAAGCTGTTTATCATGTCCTCCTTATACACTGCCCCCATTTTGAGGTTACAGTCAAGCACGCAGTCTGGTATATCTTTTTCTCTCCCGTCAGGTGGTCCGCCTTCCCTGTGGCCGCCATGGTTGCTGTATGGACAGTGGAGGGGACATGGATTTCTCATTTGTCACGGCACTTTTCTGCCAGCTGTTGACATTTCTTATTTGTATAACGGGTCATTTAGAATGGCAGTAGCATTGTTGATGAAATGCAGTTATAGCAGCAGAACTAGGAAGCAGTCTTGGGGAAAAAAGGGTGGCAAAGAAGGGAGTTGCAAACATAGGATCTGTGCTCCAATATTCTCTTAGGGAGTTCTTCTTCACTATCCCCATGAGAAGGACTGACACCAGGAAGGTATACATTTCACTAATTGTGGTTGTCCCCCCACACTCCTGGCTCTCTCTTCTCCTGTAGCTCCAAGGCATAGCGATTGGTCACTGCTTTGTCTCCCACCAGCTCTTCTGTCAGAAACAACTTGAAGCACTCTGCCTCAGATGGAAATGACAAGGGGTGTTGCACTCTAGACTGGGACTCATAAAAGCAAACAGCAGGGCCAGGAGGGGTGAATTTGGCTGGCAGCGTTTCAGCTACCACAGAACTCCTGTACTTCATCCACTGTGGGTCTGCCTCCATCACCACCAGCATCTTCAAAGGGAACTAGGACTTTGTCAGTGGACAAAGGGTCTTCAGATTCACGGTTCTCAATGGCTGAGGGGCAGCTCCTCACTGTCACTCAGAATCTGATTCCTGACATTAAGACTCATTGTCAAAAAATGTTTACATCTCCAAAATTTCGGCATTTGTGAGAGTTCTCCTTTTGAAAGACATTGCTATTGCTACAGCTTAGCTCACTAGCTACATACATAAACAACAACACTGAATGGCTCAGAGTGGGAGTGAGAGGTTACGTGATTGACTGCATGCACCATTTGTATCACTAAAACACTATCAGAAAATGTTTTCTGTGGTGGTAATTGATATATTTTCTGTTTCATTCACGTTTTTCAATTACCGGTGATAAATCATTCTTTCCGATTTTTGCATAGATTGTAATGGGCACATAGTATTTGTGTAAAATCATTTTTTGAAGGTAGTACTGATTATGATGAGCTAAGCTAATTCCAGCTATGTGTGGGGCCATGTTTGTTGACATACAATGCATTCTAGGTTTCACGTAATCGTCTGCCTCTATAACAAAATGAGGTGAGTAAGGGTTCACTCATTTTTTGAGAACTTCAGGAGGTGAATGGTGGGATGTGAACAATGGTAGACGACAAACCCCTTCAACATGCATACTATAATCAGACCAAACTCATCTTTTCTCCTCTTATTATCTTAGGTTTCTGTGAGTTAAAAAAGCATGGCTGCGCGCTGAAACTAATCATCATCGGATTACTTTAGATTTCTAGAAAGTGCTTTACTCAATTATTTCGATCAATGGTGAGCTCACCCGTAATGTGATTAATTATACATAGTAATTGCTATTAGCTAACTCATATTGTAGTTTTTGTCAGCCGAGAGTTAGAAAATAGTCAATCTTTCCTCAGTTAGCGCTAGGACAAATGTTGCCTACATTTTTCTGGTTTGGATGATTATGTTATGCTATAGATACTTCGGTGAATATCTGAGCATTGCATCCAAAAATAATCTGCTCACATTCTTGACATAAGTTAGTAAGGACTGTGTTTGTGTAAATTGTTTCTGAAAAAAGTGTGGCCAGCTCAATTGCTGAATTTTGCATCATTCGAAACTGGCCATTCTAAAAAAGCATTATAATCACATAGATGTAATTGTACGCTTCAGATACCACTGTTAAACAATCACACCCGTGTGATGATACGTGTGAAAGGGTTAAACAGGTTAACACTCACAATGCCGCAGGACCAGACGGATTACCAGGACACCTACTTATAGCATGCTGTCAAGTGTCTTCATTGACATTTTCAACCTGTCCCTGACCCAGTCGAAACCTACATGTTTCAAGCAGACCACTATAGTCCCAGTGCCCAAGAATGCCGAGGTAACCTGTCTAAATGATTACCTCCCCGTAGCACTCACATCTGTAGCCACGAAATGTTTTGAAAGGATTGGTCAATCATTACATCATCCCAGACACCCTGGACCCAATCCATTTCGCACACCGCCACAAAAGTTCAATAGGTGACGCAATCTCTATTGAATTCCACACGGCACTTTCCAAAATGGACAATAAGAACAGCTACATGCTGTTGATTGACTACAGCTCAGCTTTCAACAACATATTGCCCTCCAAGCTCATCACTAAGCTAAGGACCCTGGGACTGAACACCTCTCTCTGCAACTGGATCCTGAACTTTCTGACGGGCCGCCCCCAGGTGGTGACGGTAGGCAACAACACATCCACCACACTGACCCTCAACGCACCCCTCAGCGGTGCATGCTTAGTTCACTTCTGTAGTCCCTGTACATCCACGACTCCATCATTAAGTTTACTGATGACACAATGGTTTTAGGCCTGATCATCAAAAATTATGAGACAGCCTATAGGAAGGAGGTCAGAGACCTGGCAGTGTGGTGCCGAAATAACAACCTCCTATGCGCAACAGGAAACAGAGGGCCGAGCACAGCCCCATTAACATCGACAGGGTTGTTGTGGAGCCGGAAGAGAGCTTCAAGTTCCTCTGTGTACATATCAGTAAGGAACTATCATAGTTCACATTCGTAAAGAGAGCACGCCATTCGTAAAGAGAGCACGACAGCAAGGCACTACAGAGGGCAGTGCATACGAGCTCCCTGACATCCAGGACCTCTATACCAGGCGGTGTCATGGGAAGGCCTTAAAAATTGTCAACAACTTCAGCCACCCAAGTCATGGACTGTTCTCTCTGATACCACACAGCAAGCAGTACTGATGCACCAAGTCTGGAACCAACATGACCCTGAACAGCTTCTACCCCCAAGCCATAAGAATGCTTAATAGTTCGTCTGGGTAGCTATTTGGATAACTATCTGCATTGTCCATTTTTGCACTAACTTTTTTGACTCTTCACATACGCGGTTGCTACTGTTTATCATCTATCCTGTTACCTAGTCACTCTATTCCTAGTTTTATGTACACATCTACCTCAATTACCTCATACCACTGCACCTCAGCATTGACAGTACAAAACATTAGGAACATCTTTCTAATTTTGAGTTGAAGCCCCTTTTGCCCTCAGAACAGCCTTAATTTGTCAGGGCATAGACTCTACAAGGTGTCAAGAGTTCAACAGGGAAAACGTAGAGAGAAAATATTTATTTTTGAAGACCGCTTTATTTGCTGGTTGTCCTTACGTGAGCAAAGCAAGTGGATGAATAACATGCTCTGTCAGTTCACCATTTGTGCCTGCAGTTTGTCCAGGTCTATTCCAAAGCTGTGCCAAGCTTGTAGCATCATACCCATGAAGACTCAAGGCTATAATCTCTGCCAAATGTCCTTCAACAAGGTACTGAGTAAAGGGTCTGAATACTTATGTAAATGTGACATTTCTTTGTATTTTTTTTTGTATAAATTAGCAAACATTTCTATAAACCTGTTTCTGCTTTGTCATTATGGAGTATTGTGTGTAGATTGATGAGGGGAAAAACGATTTATTCAGTTTTGGAAGAAGGCTGTATCCTAACAAAATGTGGAAAAAGAATACTCTGAATACTTTTACCAAAGGTACTGTACCTTTTCGCAAGAGCGACACACTCTTTGAGTACTGGGCGCATCTTTGCAAGGGAAAGCCCCTCTCTCATCAACGGTTGTCTCATTGGATTGTGGAAGCTATTATATTGGCCATTAATAGCAAGACGTTACAGCCTCCGGAAAGCCTAAGTAACTCCACCAGAGTTACTGGCTACCTCTTGGGCACTGTTTAAGCGCATCTCCTTGCAGGAGATTTGCGATGCGGCTTGTTGGGCATCCCCTCATATTTGAGGTTCTACCGACTAGATGTCTCTGTACTTTCATTGGTGCATCCTGTACTCAGAGTCAGGGCCTCTGAGTGGGGCTGTTACGATGACCGTATTACCTCCACACCGGTGGTCACGACTCATGAAGGCAATCAAATTCCACGTGATCGTTTAGTCACTGCAATTAGGCTTCTTCAAGCTCCGATGCTGCTGATGGTCATTACAAATATTGCTAACTGCCTGGTACTCAGCACTCTATTGTCCCTCTAACCACTCTGACGTCAATGGAAATGTAATCGAAAAATGAATCAACGACTTCATGAGAGCCCATTAGCTCGTGTTGCACAACATTTCTATAGGCTATGCAATTGCGTTCAATTGGCCCCTATTAAAAAGAGGATGCCATCAGCTTTCTACAGGTTAGGCCTGCTATATTTATTTCTCAACTTTCCTAATATTAAACACATTGCTTCTCTTTACAACAGGAGTAATAGCCTACCTGACTGGCCACGTGAACCATGTTCAAAGCGTCCTCCATTTGCTATTGAAGTGCATACAGTGGTTCTTCCTTAATAAAAGTTGCAGCGTGCTGCAGCACAGCTTGCATGGTGCCGCAGAATTCTATGGCACGTTGTTTAAGTGTCAATCACTGTTACCATTAATTTCTAGTAATTTCTTCTTCTGTAGACTTTATGTGGCAGTTGGCAACCAACTTTAAGGTATTTTACCACCAACAACTAGACTGGAGTGTGGACCGCAATCCAGCTTTCAATCACCCACATGGGTATATGCTCCTAAAAACCAATGAGGAGATGGGGGAGGTGGGACTTGCAGGGCGTCACGTGTCAACAATAGAACCAAGTTATATTTTAGCGCTTGGCTACACAGATGCGCGCAAGCAGTTTGGATACAATTATTGAATAACCTGTGTGTGTAAATTAATTTTGCAACACTCATGCACGTAACATGAACAGTGTGCTCAGCATGTAGAACTAACAAGAAACACTCAGTGTGACCCTGATTTAGCCCACTGCAGTAAAAGGTTAACCACTTTAAAATGGACACACATCAATCATTTCAAATCTCATTACAATAAATTACACAAATTAAAAAGCCAAATTAATAGCGAGTGTTACAAACTGGACAATATTTAGTAACTTACTTTGAATAAATGATGATTGTGTCGAAATAGGCATTTGGCAGTCTAAATACAGTGTATTTGACTTCAACTGCCATTTCCCAAAGGTCAGACACTTCCCATACGCCAGAACTGTTCATCAGCTTCAGAAGCATCTGCATTCACCACATTTTGTGAAGGTTATCCTTAAATACTGTATATTCTCCAGACTTGCCCAGGGGGAATTGTTGATTCTGTATGTTGCACATTTTTTATTCTAGATACACATTTCTTTGGAAAAACTTGCCAAAAATGCATTTTGTGTACATCGTGATACATTTCTGTCTATATTGACCTGGTAAAAGTTGATTGTAATATGATTAAGGGGGGAAAATTACCCTGAGGGTGTGGTCCCTGGCCTTAAGATACTGTATTGATCAATTGCACACAAGACTAGTCTTTGTATTTGGTATTTGGATTAACAATGATTGCAAGATGGTGAAAAATAATCAGTGTATCTATAGGTTGAGATATGAGGACTTTGAGGTTTAAACAAGGTGCAGCTGTCTAAACCAGTTGAAATGGGAACACATCCCATTATGGTACTGCATCACAAGCTATAGAGGCACCATCACCATTGCCCTAGTGTATTTTCCTTTACACTGAGTTTATTAAAGTAAGAAACATATAATTTTCCATTCTATTATTTCAATGAACTTACTTCACCTGTGCTGATAGCACAAGCCACAGCCTTCTCTGTTATTGAGTCTATGTTAATTGATGTCCAGAGGTGCTTCTGGCCTCATAAAGTAATGCATCTTAAAGACTACTGAAGTTCAGCATATCTTTATAAATAATACAGCCACAAATAACACAGATGAAAATGACTAACTATGAGAGAGGTCTAGACAGGGAGAGAGCGAGAGAAAGAGAAAGAGGGAGTGGGGTGAGAGATAGAGGGTTGTTTGTAGGTGTGTGGAGTGATGCAAACTGTCATAGATGTTTTTATGTTATTCATTCAAAGTGTTGTGTTTCTGTGATACTCAGAGGCTGAGATATTGGCAATTGAGCAAATCTGACATGCCAGTATGCAAAATGTCCTTCTGTGGGAAGGTGGGTGGAAATTTGACGTATATTCATTTGTCTCAACATAGAACCCGTCGGGTGATTGAGTGAGCCTTCTTGTGTGCGTGACTTCACACATATGCTCTACATGATCAGTTAGCACCGAAGGAATGACTTGGGAAACCCAGCTTCAGCTTGATGAACAAATTAATTGGGAAATAAATGAATGCCTCACCAGCTAGCTACCAATCTACTTTAGTTTCACTGTCCGATCATTCAAAAAACAAGCCCATTAATTGTTATTTTTACCTTTCCACATACAGTCTGGTATATGTTGCTTGATATGAGCAAGTTAACACAAATGTAACAAATAATAGGTAATGTGTCCATGATTAGTTAGTGGCTACTGCCTGGCCAGTGAGCTAGCTAGTTACATTTCAGTAATTAGTTATCCGCCTAAATGCAGTGGTCAGTGGATATACTAAGATGAAGAAAAATATTTGTCTGAAAACGAACTGACCACCGTATTTAGTTATTATTATTGGTGTAATCGTGTCTAGCAGTAGGCTAATGTAGCCTGTGTGCACATGCATGACCTCCCAAGTCTAGATAGCCGTGTCTTTTGGCATCCAAAATTAGATAGCTAGCTAGTTGGATACTGCATGGCCATGCTAGCTAGCTAGCTACATTTCAGCCAGTAGCTATCCGTCTAAATGTGGCCAATGGATAAACTAGTTTGAGTTGAACATATTTGTCTGTACTAGTTGTTGTTGTCTGTGGTGGAATCATCTCTAACCCGCTGAATCCTAAGGCCTGTGTCCTCATGAGCACCTGAGTCTAGCTAACGTTAGCTAGCTAGTATTGCAAATTAGCATTTCGCTAGCTAGCTGAGCTGTTTTATGAGAAAACGGCTGATATGGATCAAACACCGTAGCTAGCTAGCAAGCCTTCCTAGGCAACAATGTTGTTGGGGCGCAGGAATGTCAGAAACATAGTTTAACTTCATGTTAACTGTCATTGAAGTTGGTGGTTACTACTGGTTTCAGATCCGAGGTGAGAGAAATTGTCCGCCAAGTTTTGTCTTTTGGTAGAGGCTTGTCATGCACTCAAGAAGGCTCAAGCAATCACCCGACAGGGTCTATGTCGAGAAACATGAATTTGCCTCCCTCCTTACTACGGAAGGAAATTACGCTACCTGTAGAACCTAAAATAGCCACCAGACCTTTAGCTGTAACTGTTACGGATACAAGTATCCTGTGTGTTCTTTTCTCTCCTTCTCCCCTCACAGGTGAAAATCATCACTCCCCAATCAGTCAACAATCAATCATCAATCAGAAGACACACCTCCTCCTGTTTCCTACCCTATCACAGTTCCTTTCCCTTGGTTTAAAAACCTCATCAGTTGTTTGCTCTAGAGCTCAATCTCTCTGTAAATGCCATGTATGTAGATCTCTGTGTTTCACTCTTTGTGTCTTAACCTCTCTTTTGTTTGAGCATCTCCAAATCACTTTGTCATCTCCTGTGAGTATTGTTTTTGGTTATGGTGTTTGTGTTTGATTGCTGGTGGGAAAAGGGGAAACCAAGACAAGTCGCCCATGGGCATACACTACCCGTAGGTAGACTATGTTAAAAACACTAGTTAGAACTGGGCAGACCACCCACTGTATTTTTGGTTAGTTAGTTAGCTGTTGTTAAAATAGGCTAGTCAAGCTTAGGGGTGTTTTGGATGCTTATTGTTTCTTTCCTTGGGTCCAGCTCAGCCCCTTTTCCTGCTCCCCCCATTACCGTGTGTTTTACAATAAACCCTGAGTTTGACGGTATAATTTCAGTTATCGTGGTTATTTCGTTCACACTTTTACTTTGTCACAATTATAATTTGCATGAGTTATGTTACGGGTCTCATTACCATCCCCCCTAGACTGTCGGGCCAAAAGGGATTCGTAACAGTAACATTGGAACGGTATATGAGCTATCAACTCAGTTCCAATTGTATCTGAAAGATGAGACTCAACTTGATATAGAGAGTTATATATTTTTGCTATACAGTGGCAGCCATGCCCCCCAGCTGCCAAATCTGGGGCTGCTGTATATCTACAGTGTATTCGGAAAGTATTCAAACCCCATTACTTTTTCCATTTTTTTTATGCTACAGCCTTATTATAAAATTTCTAAAATAGTATTTTCCCTCATCAATCTACACACATTACCTGATAATGACAAAGCTAAAACAGGTTGCAAATGTATAAAAAAATTAAAACAGAAATACCTTTTTTACATAAGTATTCAGACTGGAAGCATGGTGGTGGCAGAATCATGCTGTTGGGATGTTTTTCAGTGGCAGGGACTGGAAGACTAGTCAGGATCGAGGGAAAAATTAACAGAGCATAGTGCATAGAGATGAAAACCTTCTCCAGAGCACTCGGGACCTTAAACTGTATCTTAAAAGGTTCACCTTCCAACAGGACAATGACCCTAAGCACACAGCCAAGACAACACGTGAGTGGCTTCGGGACAAGTCTCTGAGTGGCCCAGCCAGAGCCCAGACTTGAACCCGATCAAACATCTCTGGAGGGACCTGAAAATAGCTGTGCATCGACGCTCTTCATCCAACCTGACAGGGCATGAGAGGATCTGCAGAAAAGAATGGGAGAAAGTCCCCCAATTACAGTGTGCCAAGCTTGTAGCGTCATACCCAAGAAAACTTGAGGCTGTAATTGCTGCCAAAGGTGCTTCAACAAAGTACTGAATGAAGGGTGAATACTGTTGTGATTTTGATATTTCAGTTTTTTTTAAATAGATTTGCAAACATTTCTAAAAACATATTTTTGCTTTCTCATTATGGGATATTGTGTATAGATTGAGGGGAAAAAACATTTGAATCCATTTTAAGATAATGGCACATACACAGATGCATGCACCATATATTTATGTGGTGGTATTGTTGTGTTATGTCACAAAATCATGTTATGACCACACATATTAATATACATTTTATACATCAATATTTTGCTAAGTGGATGGGTCTCTACAGAAGCTGTAAACGGTACAGCCAAATGGTTACTTGCATTGCAGCAATATCAGAATTAGATAGTGTCAATATAAATAAAATAATATACTATATTATGTACAAGAACAATATCAGTGATAGACGAGGTAGTTATATGCTTACAATCAGGGGTAATGTGCCTGAACAGCAGGATAAAAAAAATTGTAGCAGCAACGTGTGTTAGGAGAGAGTCATTTGAATAGAGGCACTGCAGATAGTGCTGATGACTTGTCCGTCTGAACCACGCATGAGCAAGGGAATCTACATTCGGAGAGCCTGTTTCTGTCCTGCCCTCGACTTTGGTGCAGGGCATGTGATGTCTATAGCCTCTTTGTCACAAAAATTGTTTAGCTGTGTTCAGTCCAGGTGGTACTTGTACAGGCAGACCATCTATGGGTGGAAGGATGTCAGCATTGAACAGCAGCTGAAACCTGGTCCTGAGTTCGAACGCTCCTCAGCGACAACAACACTAGACTCCAGAGCATCAACATAAAAATCAGAAGTCATTAAAACCTTGCACAACATCAATTCACCTCCCAAGTGTATATAAGAAGAAGAATCTCATACAATGCAATGAAAATGATTTTCACTTGAAATGCTGGTACTGCTTGATCTGTGGTATGGAGTCAGGTGTTGTTGCCAGCCATAGCTTTCCACCAGCACCGTATCATCCTCCAGTCCAACCAGCTGTGGGATATTGACCGATGTCAGCTTTTGGAAAATACAAAAATAATGTGAGATCAATAAAAGTAGTGCCAATCATGTTGGAGATCAATCAAATAATCAAACATATTCATGCTTTACATACCAAGTGTTGTCATCGTTTCCTTGTAGAGATGCCACACTGTTGTTTTTGTCACATGGGATGGCAGCAGTGTTTGTGTCTTGGGTGGCGTCCTGGTAATACTATTGCATTATCCTCTGTCTAGGTGTTGATGAAGTTCACGGCTCTCTGAAAATCCTCATGCTTCAGGTGTAACCTGTGCTTGCTTGGACCAGCTCTCTTTTTTGATGGGAGGCATTAGGCCCTTCTCTTTGTTTGACTGGCGGAGGAGAGTGAGGCGTGTTCTACTGATGCTAATAGACAAATTTCAGATACAAATATTTTAGAATTATTATACAGCAGATGAAAAATGGTATTCTGAGATAACATCACTACACACAGTTATTCTAAAGTCAGCTAGCCAGCTAATAGCAAACTTTAACTCTGGGTCTTTTGTTTAGACATGTAGCTAGCTAGCTAGCCAGCTAAACAATTAATCACAATCCCAGTCCATAGAGTGCTAGCAATACAAACAGTATGTCAAAGTTAGCAAAATAGTTTCAATGATAGTTAGCTAATATTAGCCTATAACTAGCCATGTGAAATGGCATTCTGAGAAAACATCCCTAACGTTGCACACAGTCCATACACATAAATTCATGTTAGCTGGCAAGCCAGCTATCTAACGTCAGCTAGCTAACAACAAGCTTTAACTTGGGGTCTTTTGTTTAGACATATAATGTTAGTGTTAGCTAGTTAAACAATTAACTATAATCCCAAACCAGAGTACTAGCAACACAAACCGAATGTCATAGCTAGCTAAAGTTAGCATACAAAATATAGTATGTTAGCTAGCAAGCCAGCCATGGGACTTCAGCTAGCTAGCTAACAGCAAGCTTTTACTTGCAAAGAAAACAACTTTCTGACAAGATTAGAAACGTGTAATATCTGAAACTGTAACTAGACTCTTACCCGTGTACATACAGTGGGGCAAAAAAGTATTTAGTCAGCCAGCAATTGTGCAAGCTCTTAATGAATGTATTTGCAAATTATGGTGGAAAATAAGTATTTGGTCACCTACAATCAAGCAAGATTTCTGTCTCTCACAGACCTGTAACTTCTTCTTTAAGAGGCTACTCTGTCCTCCACTCGTTACCTGTATTAATGGCACCTGTTTGAACTTGTTATCAGTATAAAAGACACCTGTCCACAACCTCAAACAGTCACACTCCAAACTCCACAATGGCCAAGACCAAAGAGCTGTCAAAGGACACTAGAAACAAAATTGTAGACCTGCACCAGGCTGGGAAGACTGAATCTGCAATAGGTAAGTAGCTTGGTTTGAAGAAATCAACTGTGGAAGCAATTATTAGGAAATGGAAGACATAAAAGACCACTGATAATCTCCCTCGATCTGGGGCTCCACGCAAGATCTCACCCCGTGGGGTCAAAATGATCACAAGAACAGTGAGCAAAAATCCCAGAACCACACGGGAGGACCTAGTGAATGACCTGCAGAGAGCTGGGACCAAAGTAACAAAGCCTACCATCAGTAACACACTACGCCGTCAGGGACTCAAATCCTGCAGTGCCAGACGTGTCCCCCTGCTTAAGCCAGTACATGTCCAGGCCCATCTGAAGTTTGCTAGAGAGCATTTGGATGATCCAGAAGAAGATTGGGAGAATGTCATATGGTCAGATGAAATCAAAATATAACATTTTGGTAAAAACTCAACTCGTCATGTTTGGAGGACAAAGAATGTTGAGTTGCATCCAAAGAACACCATACCTACTGTGAAGCATGGGGGTGGAAACGTCATGCTTTGAGGCTGTTTTTCTGCAAATGGACCAGGATGACTGATCCTTGTAAAGGAAAGAATGAATGGGGCCATGTATCGTGAGATTTTGAGTGAAAACCTCCTTCCATCAGCAAGGGCATTGAAGATGAAACGTGGCTGGGTCTTTCAGCATGACAATGATCCCAAACACACCGCCCGGGCAACGAAGGAGTGGCTTCGTAAGAAGCATTTCAAGGTCCTGGAGTGGCCTAGCCAGTCTCCAGATCTCAACCCCATAGCTGAAGATGACGTAATGAAAAATTGGAGGGTGGTTTGTAATGGAGAACATCAGTGCAGAACCCCTAGATCCTGGAGAACAGGAGCAGAGTTAAAGGGAACAGGGTAGGAGACAGAGTCGTAAAGAAGCAAATTTACAGGTTACACTTTACTGTGAGAAACTTGTATGGATTAGTGCAATGTTATAAATGGGAGATATATACTTTTCAACAGTTGTGAAAGGTATAGCCTACCTCAATCTGGTCCCCCTCAGACTCAGAGCACAGAGAATCAGACTCATCCAAACTCACTGGCTCTGTTGGATGGGATACCTCCTGGGGGCTCAGACAGTCGATGGTCCTAAAGTCATTTGGAGAGGTAAATTGAAGAGATATATTTTCATAAACTCAGCATAACTACCATTTCTTGCTTTCTCAAATGTCAACCAAAGCTTAACGTAATTTTTTTATTGGGATTCACCGAAGTGTAGGGTGTCAGGGCTTTCAGTGGTTGACCCCCCAACTGCTCCAACTGGAGAAGATTGTTGGCTTCCACCAAGGTAACCCTAGGACGACAAAGAGAAAAATATTAGTGTTAGGGAAACTAAAACTAGCTTCAGGTTATTTTGTGTGCAAATGTAAATAGTTATTATCTGAGATGTTTTATATTCACCTTAACAGATGGTGACCCCAGCTAGGAGAGAATAAGCAGCAAGGTTTCCCAGGTCTTGCCTTCCATCCTCCTGCTTACAAACCAAGCAATTTGCCCGGATGTCGTAGCACTTGGTCCCCTTCTTGATTCTGCTCCGGTAGCTCTGTTTCTCCTGTGCCTTGTCAATGTTCAGTCTCACCTTGATTGATAACAGGAATAAATGCAATTATATTTCATATTACAAATGCATTTCTTACATATCTCTTGGAGGGACAGACATTGTTTTACGGCATAAAATAATCTGGTCAAAAACGAAGGCGTTCTGATCTTGTTCGACAACTTCCACCACATCAGGTGGGGTTTCAGTGATCTGAAAGTACGTTATACAAAAAAAGCAATAGACAAACAACAGCACTAAGTCAGTCACAAATTTGAAAGACTACAGTAAATGCAATAATTGTAAATACAATTGCATTGTCTACCTCAGTCAACAGCTGCGGCTCCCGTCCATACTCGGTGGAGGCCTGGACGCTGCTGTTGTGTGCAAAGAGAATTACTTTCGGGTTGTTCTCCCACCGTTGCTTGTACCCGTCAAGCCCATGGTCTGCTTGGTCCATTCACCAAACTTGGAGGAGAGAGTAGGCATATCTACTGACACTGTAAGATATTGAAATATGTCTGATTGTATACCATGGAAAAACAATAATAAATTGTATAAAAGAAATACAACAAAACCATTGGTGACAGAAAATAACCCATAACATCCGTACCTTGTTCCAGCATTCATGACCTCAAGAAAACCGTAGGTGTTGAAGATGTCCCTCATTGCCTTGGATGTGGCATCGCCAATCTCGTCATGGATGGGTCTCATACAAAACGAAAAAACATTTTGGTCCCAAGTACCCTTTTTAATGGGTTACAGAAGGGAATTTAGACTTTTCTTCCTTTACTGACCTTAATGGGTATGGCTCCACCCACTTAGTAAAGTGATCGGTCGCCTTGAGTTTGAGTTTATTTTATTTTTTACAGGGACAGTGCACATTAATCAAAGTTTCAGTAAAAGTGCCGGTTTTAGCCAGCCGGCTAATTTTCAAGCGCAGTCCCTGGGCAGGTTATTAAAACAATTACAATATAGACAATAGCAACATAGGACAAGCAAGACATAGCATACAGACAGAGCAAAATAGGACAAGCAAGATGTAGCATACAGACATAGCAACATAGAACAAAAAGCAGCAAGACAAAATCCATAAAAGCAACAAAGTGTTTCCACACCTCACAAGCTACAGACAACAGATGACATGGAAAGCGGCAACACACAGCTATCGACCATGTTCACAAGTCTGATTGACCTTTAGCTATGTCTTCACTAGCTGTTGCCATTCCAGGATTTCATGAAGGGTCTGATGAGGTCAACCCCTAAAATGTAAAGTGTTAGAGAGAAGATTACGTTATTCTTACCCATATCTGTGTCATACAGTATGCAGATTTTCATATTTATAAGTATACTGACACACGCACACACACATTCTATAATATTGAATTCTGCTGTGGTCAAAAAAGCAACCATTACGAAACAATTTATCAGTGCAATATTTGAATTGGGACACTTACCGAACATGTGCCATGGTGAAACAATTTTGATGCTCTTCAATTCCAGCACCACAGTCTTCACCCTCTCAAACTTCTGGCGGGATAGACAGGGTACTGACCTTTAAGCAAAAAAGTGACAAATTGAAACGTTGTGTGCTCTCTGATATGACATTCATTGAAATCATAATAATTTCAGATATAATAGAATGTGACTGATAAAAAGTATTTTACTTGCCCAGCTGTCCACCTCGTTGACAATTTCCCATCAGAAGAAGCGTATGTTGATTTTGGCAGTCATGTGCTTCACTTCGAAATGGCCAGCATGAATCTCGGTCAACACGGCCTCCTTCTCCTCCTTAGTAAAAATCACTCTCCTGTGTGGCTGGCCATCCTTTCCCCATAGGTACATGTGATTGCCTAACAAGTTAGAAGATTTAAGTTGTTTAAATACTCAAGTCTAAGTACATTTGCACTACTGTCTTTCTGTGTTTCTCTCTCTCTCTCCTCTCTCTCTCTCTGTCTGTTTTGCGAAGACACCTAGTTAAGGACATTTGAATTACCATAATTGCTTACACCTATCCATTTGATCGATCAGGTTTAAACTATAGCTAGATACCTCAACATGACATACGTATAACTATATCAGGGGGGTCACACCTTTTGGCAGGGGGACACTATTTGCACCACAGGCCCATTGTTGTGTCATTCATCCACAACCATCACGGAAGTGGATGTTATGTTTGAAACTGATGGCTAGTTGAGTGGACATGAAAAGCAATTAATTACAGTGGTGAACAAAAAGGAGAGTGGTTTGCACCTGAAACATATATCAGATTGGAATGTGTCGTGTCTGGATCAGTGAAGCAGGGTGCCTATCAAGGGGGTTATCTCTGGAGTGGCTCTATAAGTGAGTGCAAAGGATCTAACTGAAGAAGTAGTTGCAGTGGTTGGTGTACACTGACTGACCCGTATGTGGTTAGAGTGAGCCCCCTCCATCTATTATTTTGTTCTTTGAAGAAGAATCTCTCCCTTCACACATATACATGTATATGGGTTTTATGAGACACACTGTGTCATGCAGTGTGATATATTTAAAATATCTGGACAAAGTGTATGTAAACGGGAGAAGTATCAAATGCCATTTGAGGTGAAATGCTGCAATTGTGGTGGCGAACAAGAGCCCGAATTCCTGAAGTGCCATGTAGGGTGAAGGAGACTCCGATCCGGCGACGGTGAGAAGAGTGTAAGAAGGGAGAAATGTTGAACAAACCATGGCAGTGGATTAGAGACACCAATAAACGTTCCTTGTGTTAAGTTATAATTGTCAGAGTAAAAAACTCAAAGGACACTATGAAAGCTTAACCAAGTTTATTCTTCCCAAATGGTCCTTACAGCTGCATTAGACAAAATCATTTTCACATAAGCACTGATATTTAACTCTTCCTCCTAGGCTGAGTCTCCTCCTACCCATCTGAACAAAAATTGTATCTTTACTGCTGGGCATAAACCATCAACTGTTCTTTCTCCCTTAACGTGACCTGACCTGACCTGACCTGACCTCAACCCCCTTCATTACTAATCCACGGCTCTCTCGCCTTATCAGTGCCTGCCACATGTGATCTCTTCCCTGCACTCAGCACCTTACAAGCTTAATTGCACACACTATATACTTTCCTCCTACAGATAACCATTAACTTCTGGTGTAGACCCTCTAAACCTAAGCACTCCCTCAGTGACATGAATAAGTATATTTCATATTCTCAGAACCAAACACTTGCAAACAGGATCTTGACACGTTGCATGGTAAAAAGGTGGACTTTGTATCCTTTATTGCATTGGTTATAAACTGCACATTTCAAGAAATCCTGTCAACGGATGTGTAGGGACCATGACTAAAGTGGGATGTTTTTATATATATTATTATTATTTTATTAAAAATTGTTGTCCCCCCCTTTCCCACAATGGATTTATTTTGTTTTTGTTCACTACCCATACAGTATGAACCTGTCAATGAACCTCAATGAAGAAGAATAACTGTTTTTAATTTAAAAGTGAGTTTTCCATTCAAATGAGAACTTTCTCAACGATCTATCAGGTTTCCTTTGTGTGTTCTTTTGACTTCCAAGGATCAATGTGTGGAAGGTTATTTCTATGGTCTACTTATATATTTTTGTTTTTTTCTCCATAGACTATATTTCCTTTCAAACAACTGAGCGTGATACCTTAGAAGAATAAACTGTCATTTCATGAAGGCATTCAGTACACAAATCACTGTGGAATGATTGTGGTCTTGTCACAAAACTTGGATATGTAAACGGTCTCCACAGCTGTCATTTCCACAGCTGTCATATTGTGAAACCTAATCAACAGTTGTGTTATGCACTTGGCAAATTTGTGGACAGTGGTTTTAGGGAGGACCATTGACCTCACTGCTAATTTTGATAGGAGTAAAGAAAGTGTCCGCTTTGAGGCCAGTTATGCTAGGGATATTTTGTGTGTGTGTGTGTGTGTGTGTGGTTGTGATACATGTGTCCATTATCAGACACAAACATGATACATCTATGAATGGGTGATTCACAAGGTCTCAACAAAGCAGTAAGAGAAAGGATCATTGAGAAAAATATACACTATGTAGAGTAAATGTATTAATAAACGTGTAGAGACCCTGATTGTCATTTTGACACGCCATTGATTATTAATTGACTGGATTGGAACTGTCAAAATGCCCTATAAACTTTTCGCAATTACCACACTCCTTTGATATTGAACATGGATAAAACTCATGTTTGACAGGCCCTTGGGAAGCATGGCTTTTGCTTACATCCTACTTCTGGTGAATTGGTGACCACTTATTTAATTGCATTTTTTTATACTACCAAAGTCATTGGATCTCAGTGGTTTTTCAAACAGTATATGAAATCTACTCACTGTCAATCAAGTCAGTCCTGTGTAACACGTCAAATAACAAAAAAGAAAACCACCCGGGCAGAAATACATTTAAGTGTATAGTGGTGGGGGTTTGTGGGTAAAACTCTCCTGTGTGTGTTTCTATATTTACAGCTCTGTATACCTCTCGTCCCAGACAACAGTAGAATTTACCTCACAGCCCGCTCCTATGGGGACTTTTAACTATCACCCTCCAGTTGTGATTTATAATTTGAATCACTGAGCAAGAGCTAGAGAGGGGGAGAGGATGGTGTATGTGTCTACGTGTGTGTGTGTGTGACAGATAATCCATTTAAAGACACTCCCATGGGAAATTCTTTTTGTTTGTGCTTATTTGTATTTATTTTTTAGAAAAGGCCCACCCCTATATCTGTTCATGGTATAGGCCTTTGTTGGAAATTACATTGATGCAGATGTGTTTTGATTGGGTATAGGGGAGGGGGTAATGCTACCCTACAGACCCAAACCTTGGTTTTGTCACTCGTCATGTATAATGCATTGTGGGATAGCCTTTATTTATTGGGTTCTGCATGAATTCCTGACTCGGTAGAGAGTAAACAAGGTGGTTATTTAAAAAGGAATAAACTTGATATTTCAAAGCCATATGGAAAAAAACACTATGAAAAAAAATCATGATTGGCTGAGTGGTCTTCAGAGGACAACAAAAATCAGAAGACACATCATAGATCTATCTATTTGTCCCTGGAAAAGGACATTCATGATTGTGTCAAGTGAAGAATCCCGGATGTGTTGCTTGGCACTCAGGGATCAATTTACCAGGTCTAGTTGATGGAGAAGAAATGGTAATGTACACTTTCACAAAGGTTTAAGCATTGTCAACCAACCATCTTGTTGTGTTTTTCTATCTGCCTTTTCAAAGATAAATGAAAGAAAAGTATATCTTTCCCCATCACCTGCTACAAATACAAGACCAAAAACATATTTCATCTTTCCGAGACATCATTTTTAACTTGCGATCTCTTGCTTTGGACTTGCATGTAGGAGTGTTCAGTCATTGCATTTATAGAGCTCTTTGCAAATTGTTGGAGAAAATGGGTCTTCGGATAAATACTAAAATTGTAGTCAATAAAAGACCCCCTTTAATAAATCACTTTTCCTCCGCTCAGACTAATGGCATGGTTTGCCGGAGGATTGTACGTCAGACACATATCTGCTTCCATAGCAACACCTCTCAGCACTCTGTTGTGCTCATATTACTCATCATTTTTGGTCCTGGTACTTCATCTGTGGACAAAGAAGGCTTGTATACCTGATTATCAGATTTACAAGCCAAATACATTTGATCCAGAGACACAGTCAGGTCAACAGGCAACATTTGCCTTGGCATATAGAAGATACCCACTGGGCAGGGACGTAAATTAAACTTCCATTGAAATGACGTGGAAACCATGTTGATTCAACCAGTGTGATTCAACCTTGAGTTTAGTTGAGGTTCAGTGCATAATTGCTTAGATTTTGTTCGAGATACTGTACGTGAAATAGTAGTTTTACATTATATCACCTGTAACATCCATTTACTTGGCCACAACTTTTCTAAACAACAAAATGAACATTCTGTATGTTAGACAAATAGACATAAAGGTAACTGCCAAAATAAAGTGTCTCAGTAGGGCGTTAAGCCACCACGAGCTAGAACGGCATGGATTCTACAAGTGTCTGGAACTATTTTGGAGGGATGCAACACCATTATTCCATAATATGGTGTTTTGTTGATGGTGGTGGAAAACACTGTCTCAGGCACCACTCCAGAATCTCCAATTGGGTTGCAATCGGGGCCTCATTTATAAATGTTGCGTACGCACAAAATATGGCCTAAAAAATGTGTCTGCCAGTTTTCATGTAAAAGTTGGCATTTATAAAAACAGAACTTGATGTCAGAATGTCCTTATCCTCTCGCAAACTTTAGACCATGCAAACACAGTTTATAGTAGTTGAAGTATTGCATTGCAAGAATGCAAAAGTAACCTAGTGCAAATGGGGAATATATGATGTTATTCATAACAGAAAATCAATTAGCTAAATATAAGAAGATGCAATCATTTGCTGTTAGTGTTAGTATCTTTTGCATTCTAAAATAACTTAAAATGTATTTCTGATTATTTAATTCCCATGATCATTGCAGAATGATTTGCTCCTCTTTTCTGACTCTTAAGGGTTCATAGCCTATGGGCCTAAAACAAGTCAAGATAGGCTACCATTTGTCCCATCTCTCATTTAATCGGACCCACCTCACAGTAGTAAATACATAATGTACCGTTATTTAAAGTATTTTGTTCTATGTGATGGAATCTGAAAATCAGTTTAATGGTAAAACAGACGGTTCACAATTTCCATTGACGTTTGTCTGAATACTGTAATGTCAAATTTCTCAAGAAGTCTTGAAATTATTTAATTTATAAACATAATGCTTACACTGAGTGTACAAAACATTAAGGACCACTTCCCTAATATTAAGTTTCACTCCACCATTTTGCCCTCAGAACAGCCTCAATTCGTGGAAAGCATTCCACGGGGATGCTGGCCCATGTTGAGTGAAATTCTTGCCACATTTGTGTCTTGATAGATGGATGTGTCACACCCTGATCTGTTTCACCTTTCCTTGTGATTGTCTCCATCACCTCCAGGTATCACCCACCTTCCCCATTACCCTCAGTGTATTTATACCTGTGTTCTCTGTCTGTCTGTTGCCAGTTCGCAATGGTTGTCTATCAAAGATCAACAAACTATTTGACAGAGCTTGAAGAATTTTGAAAATAATAATGAGCAAATATTCTACAATCCATGTTTGGAAACCTCTTAGAGACTTACCCAGAAACGCTCACAGGTCATAGGGTTTTAAAAACCACTCCTGGCCTTTGGAAGGATGAAAGCATTAAAACCCTTTACAAAGACAGAGACAACTGCAATTGCACAAAAACAAACAGAGCTCACTGTATACAGGGTTGCATCGTGTAGACCTTCGCCTCTGTAATTTAAAAGATACTCATACAGAATGTCATCACTATTGTGTTGATTAAAAAATGAGAGTCAATCATTTTAGATTTAAAAGACCTAGGTCGCTTAGCCAAGAAAGTGTGAATACAAAACAAATTTGATCACATTCCCCTTTTTCTCAGAACACAAATAAATGGGCCTATTTTAGGCCATATAGGCTATTAAAACATGACGTTATGTTTATCATGGTCAGGCCCATCAGAACGCATAGGCTTCTGCTGGCTATCTGCAGCTGTGTTTGTTATCAGTAGGCTGCAATTGATCAGTCTAAAGCGCAGACTAATTGTGCACAACAATTGCAAAACCTTTTTTAGGGGGGAGGCTTCATCATTGCAGTGAATTCACTTGTACCCATGTTTTCAGTTGCATGATATTGATAAAAATGAAGCCTGGTAATTTTTACAATCATTAATCGTTCATTATTGACATTCCTTGATGAAGAAAATAAACCCATTAATTGTCTTCACATACATGCTAGTGAATTGTTGCATTATTCAAATGTGTAACATGGTTTGGTTGCATTAGTCAGTAGTGTAATATATTTTAGAATAAAACGTTTTGTCATGGATGTCCTCCTCTTCATCTGAAGAGGAGAGGCGAGAAGGATCGGAGGACCAAAATGCGGCGTGGTATGTGTTCATCATGAATTTTAACAAAGAAAACACTGAAACACACTATACAAAACAATAAACAAATAACGACCGTGAAGCTAAATGAGAACTGTGATAACACAAGCAACCAACATAGACAATCACCCACAAAACCCAACACAAAACAGGCTACCTAAATATGGTTCCCAATCAGAGACAATGACTAACACCTGCCTCTGATTGAGAACCATATCAGGCCCAAACAAAGAAACAGACAAACTAGACATCCAACATAGAATGCCCACTCAGATCTCACCCTGACCAAACAAAACATAGAAACATACAAAGCAAACTATTGTCAGGGTGTGACATTGTTGAATAGCTTGTGCTTAATGGCTAGTGGCTGCTGTGATATTTACAATCACTTTGAGCAGCAGGCTAAGAATGTTGTGTTGCCAGGTACAACAAAAGTTAAGGGAAGGATTTAATTTGAATAGAAAAGTAGAATTCTCTTTCGGCACCCTGCTCCTCAGAATATCCTTCAAATCTCAAAGTGGAAATAGGGCCTACAATTTATTAAATTGATTGAAATACAGCCTATATTGGGCATATATGAATTCTAACGACTTTTGAAGCCCAAGAAACGAATAAACTCAGAAAAAAAAAAGTTTTCAGGACCATGTCGTTCACAGATAATTTGTAAAAATCCAAGTAACTTCACAGATCTTCATTGTAAAGGGTTTAAACTCTGTTTACCATGCTTGTTCAATGAACCATAAACAATGAATGCACCTGTGGAACGGTCGTTAAGATACTAACAGCTTACAGACGATAGGCAATTAAGGTCACAGTTAAGAAAATTGAGGACAGTTAAGAGGCCTTTCTACTGACTCATCTAACTCACCTGCTCATCTGCGTGAACATGCCTTTAGGCATGCTGCAAGGAGGCATGAGGACTGCAGATGTGGCCAGGGCAATAAATTGCAATGCCGGTACTGTGAGATACCTAAGACAGTGCTACAGGGAGACAGGATGGACAGCTGATCATATTCGCAGTGGCAGACCACATGTAACAACACCTGCACAGGATCGGTACATCGTAACATCACACCTATAGGACAGGTACAGGATGGCAACAACAACTGGCCGAGTTACAACAGGAACGCACAATCCTTCCATCACTGCTCAGATGGTCCGCAATAGACTGAGAGAGGCTGGACTGAGGGCTTGAAAGCCTGTTGTAAGGCAGGTCCTCACCAGACATCACCGGCAACAACATCGCCTATAGGTGGAAACCCACCGTTGCTGGACCACAAAGGACTGGCAAGAAGTGCTCTTTACTGACGTGTTGCGGTTTTGTCTCACCGAGGTTGATGGTCAGATTTACGTTTATCGTTGAAGGAATGAGCATTACACCGAGGCCTGTACTCTGGAACGGGATCGATTTGGAGGTGGAGGGTCCGTCATGGTCTGGGACGGTGTGTCACAGCATCAGCCCGGATCTCAATCCCATTGAGCACGTCTGGGACCTTTTAGATCGGAGGGTGAGGGATAGGGCCATTCCCCCCAGAAATGTCCTGGAACTTGCAGGTTCCTTGGTGGAAGAGTGGGGTAATATCTCACAGATTTGGTGCAGTCCATGAGGAGGAGGAGGAGATGCACTGCAGTACTTAATGCAGCTGGTGTCCACACCATGTACTGACTGTTGCTTTTGATTTTGACCCCCCCCCCCTTTGTTCAGGGACACATTATTCAATTTCTTAGCTGAGTTTATGTAACATTTGTTTACCATAAAAGCAAAAATGTTGATATGAAATCCTGTCATTTAAATTACAAAGTCTTTTGTGGAATATTATTTTTCTACGTTGGGGCGGCAGGTAGCCTAATGGTTAGAGATTTGGGCCAGTAACTGAAAGGTTGCTAAATCGAATCCCTGAGCTGCCAAGGTAAGAATCTGTCGTTCTGCCCCTGAACAAGGCAGTTAACCCACTGTTCCCAGGCTGTCATTGTAAATAAGAATTTGTTCTTAACTGACTTGCCTAGTTAAATAAAAATAAACGTTGTGTAAAAGCACATTTTTCCTATTGAAAATTGTACACTGGCACTTTAAAATCTTCTGGTTTGTGATGATGAAATGCAAGAGATCTTCTGAAGAAGATCACCCTTTTCCTTTCTTTCTGTGCCACCAAATGTTTGCATATGCTGGTAAAGTTACTAGGTTGTGAACTAGCTAGTCAATGAGGTAACATGACTGAACAAATTGTAAACAAATGGTTGATGACGAGTGAGTAGTTTTAGAACGGCCCACGACATGCTTTATGAATGTCAAATGCGGTCCCAGCAATCCCCTATAGGAAGATAATAATGTTGTGCCGGTAAAATGGGTCAGATATTTTTGACCTGGTTGGTGTAAAACCGGGTTTCTCAAACTCGGTCCACGGGACCCCAAAGGGTGCAAATGTCGTTTTTTGCCCTAGTACTGCACAGCTGATTCAAATAATCAACTAATCATCAAGCTTTGATCACTTTGAATCAGCTGTGTAGTGTTTGCTAACACCAAAACGGTTACCCCTTGGGGTCCCGAGGACCGAGTTTGGGAACGCTGGTCTAGAAGCAAGCTATTTTTGCTGTCGTAATGATGCAACCATGATGCTATCGAATCTGCATTCTATTTGTTCTATAGGGCACTCAGAAACGACAGTACAGTTAAGCCTAATTACAATTATTGTCTGTGAGAATTTTGTCATTATCACACAGTGCTCAAAAGAGAAAAGTCCTGATCGCACAGCAAAAAAATGTGTCACATATGCGAGTACCTTAGAGCCCTGATCCTCCCCCATCCTCACATACTTTGTGCCCCCTTTAAAAAAATGGTTGCATGGCACCCTGAGAGAGAAGAGTGAATTATCGTATAAAACAGTCTGTAGATAGACTGTGTTATAGAGCCACATCTTAAAATAAAGGCCCTTTCCTTGTTTCCTGGCAGGCTGGAGTGTTGTAACACAACAGACGGGCTAATTTATTTAGCTCTGATTTGGCAAACAACTAGCGTCCAGCAGATATATTCAGTAGACTTATACAAACTCATTACAATAGTCTCATCGCTTTTGGGCTAAGAAAAAGCCCTTTTACTTTTCACTTTCTGGTTGATTGCATCTGATGTTGATCTAGGCTGAACAGTTGGCAAATGCTCCTTCGGTGTGCATGGATGTATTGCTGGACCAACACTTCATGATTTATTGTAGGATCCAACAACGCAAATTGATTTAGTTGATAAAAACTTATCTTGATAAACAGCTGATCTATCATTCTAACCCTAGGAACACGATCTTGATGTGCCTGAATGACAAGGATAGATACTTGAAAAAGCATCACAATGCATCACCGATGCTTCTCTATTCTGTACATACCACAGTCAATCCAAGTTGGGGACAGATGTATATTGATAGCTTGGGGGACAGATCAGTAGCAGTCTTCCCTGAAATCTCAATTTCTGAATGAGCCATATGAGCTTTTGGAGGCACCCATTGACATCCCATAATACCATGGTGTGTAGAGCACCATAAGCATCCATCGTTGTCCCCTAATGCACCAGCTAAAGCCTCCTGCTGTAGCCAACAGCGCTCAGTGGGAGTTGATTAATAGAGAGGATTTCCAGCCATCAAGCTGAGCTCAAACTGTTTCCATTATGTATCCTGGAATCTCCTCAGATCATGTTTTAGAAGCCCGTATCTTTTTAAGTGTCTCCAGATGAAGCATTTTCATCTGTGTATTTCAGGAATCTTGGGTGTGAGATGGTAGAGCAGGAAGAGACGAACATCAGAAGGCAGCCGCGGGTTTCTTAATTTGTGTACATGAGAAGATTTCTGTCAGTGTGTGTTAAAGTCAAGGGAACGGGTGGAATTTGTTGATTTATCTTTCATGAGGACGTACGGCGGGCTTGTCATAAAGATTTTGGCGCAGGCCGGATCACATACAGTATTTAAAGTTGAATCACAATACATTGCGGGGGCAAATCAAGCAGTCGGCTGATTCGCGCTGGAAACAGTACGCCAGCCTGTCACAAACAGCTGTTGTTGTCAAGCACAGCTGGTCTGAGACTGCCTTACGATTGTTTGGTTGCTCAGACAGACACTCTTGCGCTATGGTAACTTTCATATTTTTCACGAGTAGTAATATGCAATTTGTTTTTACAGCTGTTTAGTGTAGTCATTGAGACAACGTAACTGTTTAAGCCTTTGGAAATGGTTTCCCATAGAAAAGGGGAGTAATGCAATAGCATTGTAATAACATTGCTACTACTAGTGAAAACTTCCCATGTTTCTGGTCAGATTCATATAACTCCAACCTCCACAATTCCGCATGTTGGCTCAGCAGAGATCAGCAGCAGGCTTATTCAATCTACAATTAATTAGAGTTTCCATCAACCCTCATATTACTTAGCCTGGCACTGTGATGAAGCGCTTTCATGTGTAAAAGTGTGATGTCAAGGTGTGCTGGGATGAAATACATCTTAATGCCGTTTCATTTACTCTTTCATCAGTACAATGTCAATGCCCCCATTTCAAATTAATACAAGTATTATTTGTGAGATTGAGGTACATTTCTGTGCATAAGGGGATGGTGCAAACCTATTTGTAACACTGGAAAAAGCCAGACTGACTGTGAGCTCAGCAATGCATGTTAGCCGATGCATGTTAGTGTGAACATTGAAAATACCAAGCTTGCTGTAAACTACACTAAGTATGCAAACATGTATGCAAACATACACTAAGTATCCTAACATGAAATTAGGTAAACTTTACTATAGACATTGATGACGACAGCTAGTCAATATATAGAAACATACAGAGACCTCTTCCCACATATGCAATAATGATTGTTAGTTGTCAACATGCATTACAATGCATGTTGCACGTAACACATTTGTTAATGAGTTAAAGGCCAAATCATTTCCTTTCCTGTGCAGATGCATAATCCTGCCAGACATAGCAGATATAGCGACACCTGCTGAGGCTCGGTCTAGGTAGTTAACATTGCTTTGGATGGTTAATGAAAAGACCCTTTCTTTCTAGGTCTCTGTACTTTTGATAGCAGGAATGATTCCCTGGTGTGTAACAGGGGGAAAGAAGGACAAAGCCAGGATCGTTTCACCCTTCCTCTAATTGCGATGTTGAAGCCAAAGGTTTTTATTATAGAACCTGGTCAAACTTCTAATAAACCTTGAGACCCCTTGAGCATGTTGTTTTCCCCTGTCTGCTGGGGATGCTATTGTCTCAAAACAAAGCATTCTGGGAAGGTCTTACGCATGCTCCTTTCCTTCTAGTCAAACCTGGCAACACAAATTCTCAGAAGAATGGTTTACAAATGGCACTGAAAGTAATGAAGTCACAGCAGCGTCTGCATTAAGCTGCTTATGAGATTAGGTTATTTAACATACCTTCTCGAGTGCAGAAATTATTAAAAACAAAAGGTTAGTACAGCATGGAGATTTGAGCCAAACTGGAGATTTTCCTCCTCACTTGAAACATAAATGCAGCTGAAATTGATATATTAGAGAAAATAATACAATTTGAGACGTAATCAAATGTGTGATTGAAAGAGTGAGGTTCAAACACATTCTAAATTCTACAGGAGGTAGGTAGATCAGGTTTTGTGTGTGATAGATGGAAAAATATGAAATATTAACTATAAGTGTTACGTTAATGTCGGAATTTGTGCTAGAAGCACAAACTGATACACAGGGATGTTGATATCTGAAAGTATATTATAAGTTGCCAATTTTCAGCATGTTTATAAAGAATGCGGGTACCTCTCAACCTGGCAAAGGCAGCATAATATCTTTCAATTGTATATAATAAAACAACAGTCATCTAAAGATTGTGTGGGACCCAACTATGGTGTTATTCCTCAGGATTGTTGTACCACAATAGCTAACTGTAATCAATACAGAACCAAAACACAATATACAATTCTAGTCAGATTGAATAAAGAATTAAACTGCATATCATACAGGTACACCAACAGCCAGACATATGCAATCGTTGCCATCGGCAGATGCTTCTCACACTAAGGTAAAAAACTGGTTATCCACTGTAAACCAGGCCTAAATTGCGACCTTCTAACATCTCTGCTCTGTTGGCTTTATGTCAATCCAGTTTTCCCCACCTAAACTGGCAGAGCTTCTGAGTGCAGTATAGACTGCAGAAAAAAAGACAAACAAAACACTTTAAGGGTCAGAGAGAGACCTTTCTGATGTTTTATTTGTTACCTAAGATAGTATAGAATATGCACAATGTTTTGAAGTAATATAATATGAAACTGAAAGGAGAAGAATGATCAGCTGACTAATCTGCCTAGCATGCATTTCCCCCTCAAGTTTAATGAATAGTTCAAGCCAATCAGAATGCTTCTCTCATTACAGTTCTGTTCAATGAGGAAAATGTTTTGAAGACCCCCCCCCCTCCAAAAGGCTTGTTTTACACAGTAAGAGTAGCTTTGTGGAAATCCCAATCACACATTAATTAGCAGCCTAAAAAATAACACAGTGTTGGAAACATAATGATTGTGCCTGTATTACCTCAAAGCATTCATTTACAGAGTGGTACAGGGATTCTGCACTCAGAATATTTAACAAGTCCCTTCGGTGTAGAGGTCGCTGATGAGTAAAGGATGTTTGAAACAGAAGCTGCTTTTAAAACAGACATAAAATAATCATAGCTTCGAAGTCTACCACTGAGACGTTTGTAATTTTAATGAGTTATAACACTTTGACTTTCAGATGTGGTCATGACAGCATTCCTCGACAGTCAAACAGAGGACTAAGACGGTGCTTTTTGATATAAGCACCTCAATTAAGCACAATTTAAATTGAAACAGGTGAAATATCAAAAGTATTATTGCATTGTAACAATATGCCTCGTACACTATTGTAGTATTTGAGGTAACTTTCTGTTCAATTTGAATTAAACCCATGGTTTTTGGCCTTTACCTCTGAAGACTGGCATCTCAGTGGGTACCGGAAGCATCCAGAAATCCCAGAGCCTGGTCTCCATCCCGCCCTCTGTATGTGTGGGCCGGCTGCGTGCAGCAAACAACCTCATAAGGCCAAGTGTTTTTATAAATATATATTCAGTATATGAAATACTTATATATATATATATATATATATCAAATTCATGTAATATACTGTACTTCAATTACGATATGTATTTTTGTAGTATATCTTTATGTACAGTGGTCATACAATTTTATCTGATCTTCATCTAAGTCACAAAAATAGACAAACACAGTCTGCATAAACTAATAACACACAAAAATTATACTTTTTTATGTCTTTATTGAACACACTGTGTTGAGGACCGCACAATCCCTCCATCAGTGCTCAGACTGTCCGCAATAGGCTGAGAGAGACTGGACTGATGGCTTGTAGGCCTGTTGTAAAGGCAGGTCCTCACCAGACATCACCGGCAACAATAAATAAATGATACAATTTAAGATGGAGACTCGTTATTGTCTTTACCGGAGAGAAATACCAAAGAACAAGCTCTCTTCCACGTGTTTGGTAACACTACAGCCAAAATGGGAGCCTACTAGAAAAACAAATATTTCTGTCTTATTTTTCCAAAAACCAGCATGAAACGCTTTCTAAGGACTGTTGACATCTAGTGGAAGCCATAGGAACTGCAATCTGGCATGATTTCGCCACTAGGTTGTTACTTTTTAAATCATTTTCTATTTTTTGGAGGGGTAGATCTGGGCTTGCTTTTTGACTGTGAAGGTGATTTTGACCTAGAAAAGGTTGGTGAACACAGGTGTAGATGAAGGGGATAAGACAGGTTGAAAAATATTTTTTTAAGCCTTGAAAACAAGGATTATGTATGTGTGCAATAGGATGGTGAAGGGGCAAGACAGACAATGTAAGTGCTTTTGAACAGGGTATGGCAGTAGATGTCAGGCGCATCAGTTTGTGTCAAGAACTGCAAAGCTGCTGGGTTTTTCATGCTTAACATTTTCCCATGTGTATGCACCACCCAAAGGACATCTAGCCAACTTGACACAACTGTGGGAAGCATTGGAGTCAACATGGGCCAGGTAGGGAAAGAGGGAGGCAGTCCACTGCAGTGCCATTATGCTCGCACCAGGTCTGGCTATCCATCATAGTTAAGTACCAGAAGCTTCAGCCCATTTCACAGGGCAGTCTGCCCAGCCACCGATTATCCCTCGCTTTTCCAGGGAACATTTACATACATACATCTGGAGGTCTGACTTATTCATAATGCTGGGGTGTTAAGGGAAGTACTCAGCAGTCCAGCGGGCCTCCAGGGATTTAAGGGCCACATTTCATTGTAACATTCATTTACATACTGGGCCTTTTAAACTTTGGTCATGTGATCTGGAGTACAAAGTCACAGACAGAACTTGCATTGTATAAAGAAAAGGGATTTCATGAATGGCAGACATTATTTTGTATAATGATCCACAATGATATTCTTTCAACATGGGTTGTTTATTTGGATGTCATTCATGATGGATGTCATGGATTATGTAATGTGCTCAATGCCATTAGAAAATGTTGTGGGTGTGAAGGAAAATGGCTGAACACACAAGTTGGCATCCTTGTTAAACAAATAATAGTAAAATGACATTCAAACAAGGACCCATAGGACACAAGCCAACAACAATAGCTGGTTCCATCACCGGAGGATGTAGTTCCTGGCTCAGTTCTGGTTCAAAGCAGAAACGAGGGAGTAAAGAAATGAGTGAGAAACGGTTGTTCAGTCAGGAGGTCAGAAATCCCCACTCCAAGTTGGTGTTATTTTTCTGATTTCTAATTATAACTCTTAATCAGGCCTGGGTTTGATTAGTTTTAACTGATAACTAGATGAGAAAAAATGGCCAGGCAATCAGTACATTCTCAATAAAATAAAATAAAACTGTGCTGGTTAAAAAAAAAATCGATCATGCACCAGGGCCCGGCTCACTTTGTACTTTTTGTGCTTTTGTGCTTTTATTTAAATTGGCAAATATTTGATAACCAGGGGCTTTTTTTGATGGGCTTCAGATGTACCTCTGTTGGGACCCAAGCATGTACATGTTACGACTTCTATAAATGGTACGGTAGAGGAGTCAAACGCAGAGAGCAGGTAATAACGTACGTGAATCTATTTATTCCAATGACAGCGGAAACATGGACGTGCCAACACTAGGGCGCATGAAACAACCCGTCCAAAATACACAGGACTAAAACTGTCCGGAAAATAATGAGAACACTAATACACCAACACCAAAATAACAGAGAACAAGCCCGCACAATACCCAGCGGGCCTAGTGCTCTTAAATAGCCTACAAACAACACTAACTCAAAACAGGTGTACCCAATTAAACTCAATAAACAGAAACAAAAGGAAAGGGAATCGATGGCAGCTAATAGGCCGGTGACGACGACCGCCGAGCGCCACCCGAACATGAAGAGGCACCGTACAGTTGAAGTCGGAAGTTGGTATACACCTTAGCCAAATACATTCAAACTCAGTTTTTCACAAGTCCTGACATTTAATCCTAGCAAAAATGCCCTGTATTTGGTCAATTAGGATTGCCACTTTATTTTAAGAATGTGAAATGTCAGAAAAAAATAGTAGAGAGAATTACTTATTTCAGCTTTAATTTCTTTCATCACATTCCCAGTGGATCAGAAGTTTACATACACTCAATTAGTATTTGGTAGCATTGCCTTTAAATTGTTTAACTTAACGTTTTGGGTAGCCTTACACAAGCTTCCCACAATAAGTTGGGTGAATTTTGGCCCATTCCTCCTGACAGAGCTGCTGTAACTGAGTCAGATTTGTAGGCCTCCTTCCTTGCACACGCTTTTTCAGTTCTGCCCACAAATGCTCTATAGGATTGAGGTCAGGGCTTTGTGTTGGCCACTCCAATACCTTCACTTTGTTGTCCTTAAGCCATTTTGCCACAACTTGAGGTATGCTTGGGGTCATTGTTCATTTGAAAGACCCATTTGAAACCAAGCTTTAACTTCCTGACTGATATCTTGAGATGTTGCTTCAATTTATCCACATAAATTTCCTGCCTCATGATGCCATCTATATTGTGAAGTGCACCAGTCCCTCCTGCAGCAAAGCACCCCCACAACATGATGCTGCCACCCCGTGTTTCACGGTTGGGATGGTGTTCTTCGGCTTGCACGCCTCCTCCTTTTTCCTCCAAACATCATAATGGTCAAGCAGTTCTATTTTCGTTTCATCAGACCAGAGAACATTTCTCCAAAAAGTACGATCTTTGTCCTCATGTGCAGTTGCAAACCGTAGTCTGGCTTTTCTTTAATGGCGGATTTGGAGCAGTGGCTTCTTCCCTGCTGAGCGACCTTTCAGGTTATGTCGATATAGGACTTGTTTAACTGTGGATTTATATACTTTTGTACCTGTTTCCTACAGCATCTTCACAAGTTATTTTGCTGCTGTTCTGGGATTGATTTGCCCTTTTCGCACCAAAGTACGTTCGTCTCTAGGAGACTGGTCCCATGACTGGTCCCATGGTGTTTATACTTGCAAATTATTGTTTGTACAGATGAACGTGGTACCTTCAGGTGTTTGGAAATTGCTCCCAAGAATGAATCAGACTTGTGGAGGTCTACAATTTTTTGATTTTTCCATGATGTCAAGCAAAGAGGCACTGAGTTTGAAGGTGGGCTTTGAAATATGGTCACAGGTACACCTCCAGTTGACTCAAATGATGTCAATTAGCTTTTCAGAAGCTTCGACTTGCCAAAACTATAGTTTGTTAACTTCTTATGGCTGAGATCCCGTTACTGGGAGTGATATAAAGTTAGGGATAGGCGGGACGCAAATGTCTCAACTGGCCAATTGCCAGGGAAAATGCAGAGCGCCAGATTCAAATAAAATACTTGAAAATTCTGCCCCCTAGCCCCAAGAGGATATCAACAACCAGTGATAGTACAGGGCGCCATAATCAAAAGAACAGAAATCTCATAATTAAAATTCCTCAAACATACATGTATCTTATATCGTTTTCAAGGTAGACTTCTTGTTAATCCCACCACAGTGTCCGATTTCAAATAGGATTTACGGGGAAAGCACCACAAACAATGATGTTAGCTCACCAACAACTCACTAAAATACACAGCCAATTTTTACCAGCCAAAGAGAGAGAGAGAAAAAGCACACAGAGATAAAATGAATCACTAAACTTTGATAATCTTCATCAGATGACACTCATAGGACTTCATGTTACACAATACATGCATGTTTTGTTTGATAAAGTTCATATTTATATCAGAAAATCTGAGTTTGCATTGGAACATTCCATTCACTAGTTCCAAAAACATCCAGTGATTTTGCATAGCCACATCATTCAACAGAAATACTCATCATAAATGTAGATGAAAATACAAGTGGAATTATAGATATACCTCTGCAACCGCTGTGTCAGATTTCAAAAAAACTTTACGGAAAAAGAAACCCATGCAATAATCTGAGACGGCGCTCAGAACAATAGAAAAATTAGTCTCCATGTTGAAGTCAACAGAAACCAGAAAATAAATTAGAAATGTTTCCTTACCTTTGATGAACTTCATCAGAATGCAGTCTTAGGAATCCCAGGTCCAGAATAAATGCTTGATTTGTTCAATAACGTCTGTTATTTATGTCCAATTAGCTACTTTGGTTAGCGCGTTTGGTAAACAATTCCAAAGTCACAATGCGTGTCCACTATAACGTGATGAAATGTCCAAAAGTTCCGTAACAGTCAGTAGAAACATGTCAAACAATATACTGAATCAATCTTTAGAATGTTGTTTACATACATCTTGAATAACGTTCCAACCAGAGAATTAGAATGACTTCAAATGAGCAGTGGAATGCAGGTCCTTCCCTTGTGAACGCGCATAGTGAAAGCATGGTCAACCCATGACAGTGGTGACTATTTCCTGTCTCATTCAACCCCCCTTCACATTAGAGTCATCAGACAAAGTACTATTGACTGTGGAAGGCGGAGGAAGTGAAAACTCATCCATATCTCGCTGTAATTTCAATGAGAGCTAGGTTGACCCCCACCCAGCCCCACTGGGTAGCACAGAGCAACACTGTAAGTGACAATGCACTAATAATGGCGCTGACTAGGGAAATGGTCCCACAGTTCTTAGTGCCAATCTGCACGTTCAAACTAAAACAATGTAACTAATAATAGTGTGAAAAATGACCCTTAATTATGAATTCGGAAGGCAGGTATTATTAAAAATTAAACCATTAGACCTCTCACTAAAGGCATCAGTCAAAAGTTATACTTAAATCCAAACTTATTTCTTGAAAAATGACATGAAAAGCGCACATTTGTAAATCCCAAACTCTTAGAGTAATTGGAAAGGTAGATACAAATGATTTGTGACATTGTGGTTACAATAAAGAATGTAAACAAGATGTGTTTTTATTTACAGTAGTGATGGACAGCTGGAGACATTTTGTATTATTTCTTCCTCAAATAAATCTCGAGCCAATTACACCTGAAAAAGGAGGCAACAGTGAATTATTGTGGAAACACTAGGTCATGTATACTCCCTCTTGGCCTCTAGGTCATCAGGCTGCTGATTATTCCGCACACCTGTCACCATCGCCAAGCGCACCAGCGCCTCATGACACTCACCTGGACTCAATCACCTCCTTGATTATCTTCCCTATATATGTCACTCCCCTTGGTTCTTTTCTCAGGTGTTATTGACTCTGTTTCATGTCGGTGCGGTGTTTGTGGTTTGAGTTTATTGTTTTGTTTATTTATTAAAACACTCACTCCCTGTACTTGCGTCCCTAATCAAATTGCACTCGTTACACACCAGAGCAGTCCGTGAGTTGTAGGCGAAAATGTTTTATGTATCTTTTGCGTTGTAAATAGCCAAACTAAAAAAATTATATATATACGTAAATACTGTACACTACCAGTCAAACGTTTGGGGTCACTTAGAAATGTCCTAGTCTGAAAGAAAAGCACATTTTTTGTCCATTGAAATAACATCAAATTGATCAGAACGCCATCTGTCAAGCATGGTGGAGGCAATGTGATGGTCTGGGGGTGCTTTGGTGATGGTAAATTGGGAGATGACTGATAGCTGGTAAGCTAGCTAGCTTCAGTTGAGGAATTCCAGTTCGGAGGTAAATAGAAATACTTTAGGAAAAAAAACAGATCCACACCACATTGGGTGAGGTGGGTTGCAGGAGAGTATTTTGAAGTTGAAGAATATTAAACAGACGCGTAGAAAAATATGTATACACTTGGGACGAGTCAAGACAAAGACAGACGTCTGACTGCTACGCAACTTGAATTGTTAAAGTGAATCAATAAAAGCAAAAAGCTGGTCATGCTGACTCATTTCATAAAGCAGGGGTGTTTCCCAGGGATTTATTTTATAGGAACATAGGAAGAAAATCCACAATGTATATGTATAGTTCATGCATACCCACACATAAATGGTCCAAAAGAGGAAATAATATGGATGAATGAATGTGGACAGCTTTGAAAACAATGTAAATGCCCAAGGATGAGGTACTATGTCCCTGACATGTTGCTGATGCATCTGCGATCCTGTATCTCTTTGCCCACGTGCAATCGTCTTGGGATATAATTTAGACAAACAAATCTAGAGGCAGCAGCATCAGAGAAGCACACTAATGGTTCATCCTTGTTAGGCCCACGCAGGTCAAATCGATGGGACTCTTTCGCTACCAGCCTTCGTCTAATGTACTGCCAAGGGTCTCAAAATGTCTCCTAATTTACTGTGTTGGAGCACTTAGAGATCGAGATGAAAGAACGCCTCAGGTTTCTGTTGACTTGACCTTGGTTCTTTTCATCCCCAAATATATCATAATAGAAGATACATTTTTTTAAATAAAAATAAAAGCCATGATCAAAGGATACAAATTTGCTTTTAGGACAAGTACAAGTTAAATCCTCTGTGTTTGCAACATTTGTCTTGTTTTAGTTTTTTTCTGTTTGCCATCTACATTAGTAGCCCACTGAGAGATTTTCCTCACAAATACAATATTGATAACAATATCTGTAATTCAAAGTTTTAAAAATTAATTTAGATCGCATTTAAAGTGTGCACTCCCAAGTGTTTGCAAAGGAGCGTGTCTATTTACAGCTTTTTGTGTACGGAAGTGCAATAGATCATAGACATACAGGTAAAATTAAGAAAATGTGCCAAAATAGTGTTTTAATAGGGTGTTGTGCCACGATGAGCTGCCAGAACAGCTTTTATGCGCCTTGGCATAGAATCTACTAGTGTCTGGAACTCTATTGTCAGGATGCATCACCATTCTTTCACGAGAAATTCCATAATTTGGTATTTTATTGAATCTCCCATAAGTTTTCAATTGGGTGGAGATCTGGTGACTAAAACGTACACACACACTCAAACACTTTTAACCCCTATACTCCTTATAGACACCTCTTTCAAAGTCCATGAGATCTCTTCTAGTCATGACAGCAAAAATAACGGGCATTTTTATACAGTCCCTTCAGATGGTATTCTCACCCCTTGACTTTTTCCACTTTGTTGTGTAACAAAGTGCCATTCAAATGGATTTAATTGTAATGTTTTGTCAACGCTTAACACAAAGTATTCTGTCATTTCAAAGTGGAAGAACAATTTTAACACTTGTAAAACATTTATGAAAAATAAAACACTAATATCGTGATTAGATAAGTATTAAACCCCAAGGCACTACATGTTAGAATCATTTTTGGCAGCGATTTACAGCTTTGAGTCCTTCTGGGTAAGTACTGGATTTGTCCCAAACACTTTGTATTCAGGACAAAAAGTGAATTGCTTTGCCAATGTTTATATTTGTATTCTGTACAGGCTTCCTTCTTTTCACTATGTCAATTAGGTTAGTATTGTGGAGTAAATACAATGTTGTTGATCCATCCTCAGTTTTCTCAAACATTAAACTCTGTAACTGTTTCTTAAAAGTCTATTGATGCACCCTTGCGTCAATGTAAATAAGATAATAAAACATTGAAATCAGTCAGTTTAAGCTAGAAATATTTTACATGGAAGACATCTCAAGCCACAGCATCTGCCTATGTTGGCCTTTGCAGTGGAAGGTGGCCGAGCTACAGTGGTGTTTTTCAGACCATGAGACATCTCACAAAATCGTCTGTAGTGTCTGAACAGTTTGGGTTACAAATTAATATGACCACTCTGGAAAGATGATATTGTCACAAATGTGATGGTGTTCTCTGTGTTGCTCTAAGAGCCCTACAAGTGTCACAGGAATCATCTGAAGGTAACCTTAAAAAATGTAAGGAGGTAGATTTGTTTTTTGACTGTCTGTTTTGCTATTTATGAATGTGTTACTATGGGCTATAGTAGTAAAGGCCAAATTCAATATTTTATCAAATCATTTTTAGTAGAATCCCACCCAAAGGCTTAGACTTTCAGAGGTTTTAAAGTCACGATTGGTCTCATGTTGATATCCCTGAGCGGTTTCCTTCCTCTCCGGCAACTGATTTAGGAAGGACTCCTGTCTGTGTAGTGACTGGCTGTATTGATACACAATCCAAAGTGTAATTAAAAACGCTCCTACATTTTTCTGTGAACAACAGAGGCATATCTGTATTCCCAGTAATGTGAAATAAATCGATTAAGGCCTAATGAATTGATTTCAATTGACTTATTTCCTTATATGAACTGTGACTCAGTAAAACCTTTTAAATTGTTGCATGTTGCGTTTATTTTTGTTGACTGTCATTCGTAAATATTTTCCCCCAAAATAATTCCACTTTGACATTATGGGGTGTTGTGTGTAGGGCAATAGCAAAAAGAAAATTGCAATTTAATACATTTTAAGTTAATAAGGCTGTAGGAAAAAGTAAAGGGGTGTGAATACTTTCTGAATGCACTGTAGATACCCTAAGCACGATGGGATGTTAATTGGTTAATTAACTCTGGAATCACCTGCTTTCCATATACTTTGTATCCCTTCATTTTTACAGTTACCTAAAGATGCATACAGGTAAGTGAACATACAGTATGTTTCCTTCCACCCCCATAGCACTTCACTGTCACTCTTGGTTACATTTCAAGTTTCCTATTTTTCTTCAAGCACCCAAGGAGGCCCAAAAAAACCTGTGGTTTATTTACACTTCATATCTTAGCTGAAATCTTCTGAGGGATCTAGGAGGAGTTCTCCCACCGGAGAACAACACATAATCTTCACCTCCTGTCATGGGCCTCTGTTTGGCTTCATCACAGAGCAAGCACTCAGGATCCATGGTATTATTAGTCTCCCAGGGCTTGTTCATTAAATTTACCCTTCAACATTGCACTGTACTGTATATCCTACAGTGGTAGAAAAAATAAGGGAGGTTGGAGGGAGAGCTCTGTTAATCTAGTCTGTAAAGGTGTATCCTGCCTACAAGTCTGTGCAATATGCCTGATATGTTGATGAAGCGGTGTGTGTGCATTTGAGACTGTGTTCCCTCAGTTCGCACATCATGGAGGTTCATATTAATACTGTAGATGTGAAAAATGTTATTGTTTTTGTGCGTGTTTAGTTTTTTTTACTGAGACCTGAAGCCTTATGTATTCAATACAAAGATATGTAGAAGTGACACTGACTCATTTGGCAGAAGTCTACCAGACATGTAATAACATTACCATTTGCACCTCAGGTGATCTGCAAGTTTGTTTGTGATATCTCCGTAACAAAGGGAGGGTGATTTTGCGAGCATGTAGACAGGTCACCTCTAAAGCAACCAGGCACTGGAAAAATGTTCTTTGGCTGTACTTTCAGCAGGGGCTGCGGAGTTCAATCCCGCTTCACTCACAAATGCCAAGGCTTAATCCCCTCACTGTTGAGGTGTTTGTTTGAGGATTGCCCTAACCGCTGGCTCTCATGTTGCCTCACTGTCCTTCGCTCGCACTTCAAAGAAACACAGTCCAATCTTGACTCAGGAGCAATCTGCCTCAAGTTGTTAATCAGGCCGGAGCAATTCCACTGGAGCAGAATTGCACTGAGACTCAGATTTTTCACTTTAAAATGTATGCCAAACAAAAGCCATTGATTTCAAAGTTGAACAAAGCATACAACCCTGTGCACAAGGCTTACTTTAAACAATTTAAACAGAACACATTTACTAGAAGAACTGTGCAGATGCAAAGTTTAGAAGCAGAATTTCGATGAAATGTTTTCCAAAAACGTTCCACGCATGAGTTCCAAATATCTGTAATGATTGTCCAAGCCTGAGTTATTTTTTACTCATGATGTCAGAATGCACTCTCTTCCAAAATGTAGATTTTTACGCAACAGGATACTTAACCCGTGCTGCCCTCAAACCAAGACATGCTGCCTGCTAATTATCTATAGGCTGTTTCAACTTGCCAATTTCAAATTATTTTGTAACAAGTTTTATTTTCTAACAAAAATGTAAATTGAGGTATGTTCCCCTCTTCATTTAATTCACATAGAAGTAGCCCATTTCAATGTTGTGGACAATTTATGTTTGAGGCTTTACTGAGCCCAACATTGAACACTTTGGCCTGAATGCCAAATGTCACATCTGGAGGAAACCTGGCATCATCCCTACGGTGAAGCATGGTGGTGGCAGCATCATGCTGTTGGGTTGTTATTCAGCGGCAGGGTCTGGGAGACTAGTCAGGATCTAGGGAAAGATGAACGGAGCAAAGTACAGAGAGATCCTTGATGAAAACCTGCTCCAGAGCACTCAGGAACTCAGACTGGGTCGAAGGTTCAACTTCCAACAGGACAACAACCCTAAGCACACAGCCAAGACAGCGCCAGAGTGGCTTCGGGGCAAGTCTCTGAATGTCCTTGAGTGGCCAAGCCAGAGGTCAGACTTGAACCCGATCTAACATCTCTTGACGCTCCCCATGCAACCTGACAGAGCTTGAGATGATATGCAGAGAAGAATGGGAGAAAATCCCCAAATACAGGTGTGCCAAGCTTGTAGCATAATTCCCGAGAAGACTTGAGGCTGTAATCACTGCCAATGGTAATTTGTAACAACGTATAGAGTAGAGGGTCTGAATACTTATATAAATGTGATTAATTAAAAAACATTTTTTTATACATTTGCAAACATTTCTTAACCTATTTTTGATTTGTCATTATGGGCTATTACATATAGATTGATTAGGGGGGGTAAACAATTTAATCCATTTTAGAATTAGGCTGTAACAAACAAAATGTGGAAAAAGTCAAGGGGTGTAAATAGTTTGAATGTACTGTATTTATAGAGCATAATGTATTGACAATTTTATTGTTGAACTAATGCTAAGCTTTTTGCGGTGCCATGTTTGTTGGCATTATACAAGCATTCTAGGTGTCACGTAAACGTCTGTCAGACCAAAGATGTCATAACAAAATTAGGTGAAGGAATGGTTCACTCTTTCGAGTAAACCCCCTGAAATGAATGAAGGGAAGTGAATGATAGTAGATAACACACCCTATTCAACATGCACACTGTAAACAGTCCAAACTCATTTTGTCTCCTCTTATCTTTGGTTGACGCAAAAAAACAAACCTGGTGGTGTGCACAAACTTCTCATCGTCGGATTACTTTAGATTTTTAGAAATTGTTTTACTCAATTATTTTGATCAATGACGAGCTCACCTGTGATGTGATGAATTGTAAAACGTAGGGAATTGCTATTAGCTAAATAATATTGTGGTTTCTGTCAGCCGAGAATAAGCGAAATTAGACTGCTTGTGTTATGTCAATCTTTCCTCATTTAACGCTGGGACCAATGTAACCTACAGTTTCCGGTTTCGATGATTGTGTTATGCTGTCTCTACTTCTGTGAATGTCTGAACATTGCATCCAACATTAAACTGGTCACATTCAGGGCACTTTGTAAGGACTTTGTTTGCGACAAATGTTTCTGTGAAGGAACAGTGTGGCCAGCTCAAACGCTGACTGTTGCGTAAATCAAAACTAGATAAGTGTTCACATCGGTTTGAGCGTACACTGCAGAAGGATCACACCATTGTTGGTACTGTCAAAGGGTTAAATGTCTGCTCCAAATTAAAATTCAATTATGTCTGCAGAAATGTATGGGGTGTCAGCAATGAAAAAAACAAAACATATATTTTGGTTATTGAACTACTGTGGGTGAAGTGAATTTACACCTGTTAAAGACATTGCAGTAAGATAATTTCATCATGGGTCCCTGATCTGTACACAGAAAATGCATAATGATGGATATGAATATCTGTCACGCCCTGGTCTTAGTATTTTGTATTTTATTTATTTATTTTGGTCAGGCCAGGGTGTGACATGGGTTTATTTTGTGTTGTGTTTATGTATGGGGGTTTTTCGTAGGTTTTGGGATTGTGGCTTAGTGGGGTGTTCTAGCAAAGTCTATGGTTGCCTGCGGCGGTTCTCAATCAGAGGCAGGTGATTCTCGTTGTCTCCGATTGGGAGACAGGCAGCGACAGCAGGAGCAGCGAAAAGAGGAATGGACATGGGAAGACGTTATGGTTGGCAAGGGTTGTTACACTTGGGAGGAGATACTGGCTGGAAGAGATCGCCTCCCATGGGAACAGGTGGAGTCACTTAGGAGAGCAGAGGCAGCCGGAGATAGGAGCCGGCGATACGAGGGAACACAGTTGGCAAGGAAGCCCGAGAGTCAGCCCCAAAAATGTATTGGGCGGGGGCTCAGTGAGAGTGTGGCAGAGTCAGGGTTCAGACCTGAGCCAACTCCCCCTGTTTATCGTGAGGAGCAGCGATCACAGGACTTCTGGACTTGGGAGGAGATATTGGACGGAAAAGGACCCTGGGCACAGCCTGGAGAATATCGCCGCCCCAAAGAAGAACTGGAGGTGGCGAAAGCGGGGAGGCGCTGGTATGAAGAGGCAGCACGGCGACGCGGATGGAAGCCCGAGAGTCAGCCCCAAAAGTTTATTGGGGGGGGGGCTAACAGGGAGTATGGCTACGCCAGGTAGGAGACCTGCGCTAACTTCCTGTGCTTACCGGGGGGCTAAAGAGACCGGGCAGGCACCGTGTTATGCTATGGAGCGCACGGTGTCTCCAGTGCGGGTGCATAGCCCGGTGCGGTACATACCAGCTCTTCGTATTGGCCGGGCTAGAGTGGGCATCGAGCCAGATAAGGTTGGGCAGGCTCGGTGCTCAAGAGCTCCTGTGCGCCTGCACGGTCCGGTCTATCCAGTGCCACCTCCACACACCAGTCCTACGGTGGCAGCTCCCCTGTACCAGGCTTCCTGTGTGTGTCCTCGGCCCAGTACCACCAGTGCCAGCACCACGCACCAGGCCTTCAGTGCGCCTCGCCTGTTCAGCGCTGCCAGAGCCTTTCTCCTCTCCAGCGCTATCGGAGTCTCCCGCCTGTTTAGCGCTGTCGGAGTCTCCTGCCTGTTTAGCGCTGCCAGAGCTTTCCTCCTCTCCAGCGCTGCCGGAGTCTCCCACCTGTTTAGCGCTATCAGAGCCTTCCTCCTCTCCATCTCTGCCGGAGTCTCCTGCCTGTTCAGCGCAGCCAGAGTGCCAGTCTGCATGGAGCAGCCAGAGCTGCCAGTCTGCATGGAGCAGCCAGAGATGCATGGAGCAGCCAGAGCTGCCAGTCTGCATGGAGCAGCCAGAGCTGCCAGTCTGCATGGAGCAGCCAGAGCTGCCTGTCTGCATGGAGCAGCCAGAGCTGCCTGTCTGCATGGAGCAGCCAGAGCAGCTAGAGCCGCCAGTCAGCCAGGATCTTCCAGATCCGCCAGTCAGCCAGGATCCGCCAGTCAGCCAGGATCTTCCAGATCCGCCATTACAGCCAGGATCCGCCAGTCAGCCAGGATCCGCCAGTCAGCCAGGATCTTCCAGATCCGCCATTACAGCCAGGATCCACCATTCAGCCAGGATCCGCCAATCAGCCAGGATCCGCCAGTCAGCAAGGATCTTCCAGATCCGCCAGTCAGCCATGATCTTCCAGATCCGCCAGGATCTTCCAGATCCGCCAGTCAGCCAGGATCCGCCAGTCAGCCATGATCTTCCAGATCCGCCAGTCAGCCAGGATCCGCCAGTCAGCCAGGATCTTCCAGATCCGCCAGCTAGCCAGGATCTGCCAGAGCCTACTATCTGCCTGAGTTTCCTCTCAGTACTGGGCTTCCTCTCAGTACTGGGCTTCCTCTCGGTACTGGGCATCCTCTCAGTCCCGAGCTGCCCCTCAGTCCCGAGCTGCCCCTCAGTCCCGAGCTGCCCCTCAGTCCCGAGCTGCCCCTCAGTCCCGAGCTGCCCCTCAGTCCCGAGCTGCCCCTCAGTCCAGTGGGGTCCTTGGTGAGGGTTGTTAGGCCAATGTTGGCGGCGAGGGTCGCGTTACAGGGGGACTAAGACTTGGTTGGAGTGGGGTCCACGTCCCGAGCCGGAGCCGCCACCGTGGACAGACGCCCACACGGACCCTCCCCTATGGGTTTTAGTGTGCGGCCGGGAATCCGCACCGGGGGGGGTTCTGTCACGCCCTGGTCTTAGTATTTTGTGTTTTCTTTATTTATTTTGGTCAGGCCAGGGTGTGACATGGGTTTATTTTGTGTTGTGTTTATGTATGGTGGTTTTTCGTAGGTTTTGGGATTGTGGCTTAGTGGGGTGTTCTAGCAAAGTCTATGGTTGCCTGAGGCGGTTCTCAATCAGAGGCAGGTGATTCTCATTGTCTCTGATTGGGAAGCATATATAGGCAGCCATATTCTTTGAGTGTTTCGTGGGTGATTGTTCCTGTCTGTGTTAGTTTTCACCAGATAGTCTGTTTCGGTTTTCACAGTACGTTTGTTGTTTTGTATTGTTCGTGTTCATCTTTATTAAAGGTGTATATTATCAACCACGCTGCATTTTGGTCCGACTCTCCTTCGACAGAAGAAAACCGTAACAATATCATTCTCTTCATGGTGATGTATCCTAAATACTGTAGGTACACAAATGTATAGATATGCAATATTGTCCTTAACATATTCTACACACTGGCTATTTTAATGAGCTCTGCCCCCAAACAAGACCAAATCTGAATCAATCATAGATGTCTGTTTCACAAGATTGAACATCAAAATACAGCACAATAAAGCTTAGTAGAGTATAGTAAAGCACAGCACATAATTGTAGAGTGGAGTTCATGACAGTAGACAATGAGTAACAATAATTTGGCTATATACATTGGGGGACCAGTACCGAGTCGATGTGCAGGTGTACAAGGTAATTGAGGTGGTGTACATATACTGTACGTAGGGGTAAAGTGACTAAGCAACAGGATGGATAATAAACAGAAGCAGCGTATGCGTTTGCTGACGACATGACAATGGTAGGCCTGATCACTGCTGACGATGGGACAGACTATTTGGAGGAGGTCAGATAGTGCCAGAAGAACCTCTCCCTCAAGGTCAGCAAGTCAACGGAGCTGACTGTGGAATAAAGGAAACAGAGGGCCGTGCACTCCCCCATTCACATCGACAGGGCTGTAGTGGAGCGAGTCAAGAGCTTCAAGTTCCTCGGGATGTCCACATCACTAAGGAATTAACATGGTCCACACAAACCAACGTGGTCGTGAAGAAAGCAGAACAACACCTCTTCCCCCTCAGGAGGCTGAAAACTTGGCATCGGCCCTCAGATCCTCAAAAAGTACTAATGCTGCACCATTGAGAGCATCTTGACTGGCTGCATCATGCTTTTGCTCATTTCTAACTATTTACATATGCCTTTATTTCTAAAATAAAATCATAGACTCTTAGCCTTCATTTGACATCCAATTTGAAATGCTCCTATGAAATTCACATGAAGAAAAAAAATACCAGTAAAATAGTTGGCAGTAAACAGCCACATCTCCCAAATCTCTTAATTCAGAACACTACAAGGAAATCACTACAGGTCTTCAATTACAACAGCTGTCCACTGCACTGCATCCTTCCACATATTGCTGTCCGGTCAGAGATCTGGTGACACTCACACTGATTAAAATGTTTTTTTTTCTGCGTTGACAATCCTCAATAAGACTATGGTGAACTGACATGTAAATGCTCAATGTAAATGTTTTAATGTCTGTTTTTACGCATGTTTTTATCCTTTCAATGCCAAGGGCACCAAATAAAACTTTCCATTTTGTTTTAACCTAGTCGACAATTAAGTTTTCTATATTTAAAAGCTCTCGCACTCTCCCAAGCCTCTTCTTCCTCATCCTTCTTATTTGTCTTCCCACCCACTTTTCTTGGCGCTTGGCTTGTGTTTGTTTTATCAGGCAACAAGTGGAAAATGGATCACCCTATTTAATGTTGAATAAGGACTAAAGGAGGAATTACTCAGCCACTGAGAAATTCTGTCCTCTGTGTCAACAGGGATAGTGCTTCATAGAACACCGGCTGTGTTGGTGTTACGTCAATAACCCCAAACTTAATTTCTGAAAGGAAGATTTTAAATGTTTTCATTTATCATATTGCATTACGTAGGAGATGAGATGATGAGTATGGCCTTTACCAATAACCATGAACTGGCATTAAGGGACAGTTTTCATTCAGAACCAATCACCTGCTTCTAAAGAGCAATAGTTTTTCCATTACAAATAAATTTGAAGGAATGCGAGCTGACCTTTTATTCTAAAAACCATTACTGACCAAGAATCAATAGATGCATCTAAAGAGAATATGGCCCTTGAAATAAATTGTCTTAAAAAGTTTGTCATTAAAAATGGTTCTAAATTGCCACACATAGCCATGTATTCGAATCACACATTGTTTTTGTCCACTGAAACAAAGGCACAGAGGTGCATACTGTCTACCTCAATTAGTTTTTCATAGTTTGTTTTGTTCAAGAATAATCTGAAAGTATTCCTCCACAAATGTTGTATCTCCCTAGCTTTCCTTGGCTTCAAAGTACCCTCTCGGTTTTATGGGCATTATCTGTGATGTTATTACAAGCACTACGAACAAATGTGGGCTGATATAAATCTCACTGATGCTCTCAGCCAATCCCAGGCTGGTGGGCGATGTAAGTTATCCTGTGCGAAATACCCCTGGCACCTAACAAGCCATTTAAGCAGTGACAGTGCCTTTGGAATGGATGGCCGGTTTTGAAAGGGCCATAATGTCTTCATTCACGTTAGACACACATAAAGGAAACTGCTGACAGTTTTGAAAATCATAAAATTGGAAAGCGAGGGAGGGAGGGTATAGAAAAAGTGGGGGTGGTGGACCTAAGTCCTCTAAAATGAATCGCACTCCTATTCAGCAGTTTTGGACCAAATGGAGTATTAGACTAGGACTTTTCTTTTGGACTTGAGCCTGGCTTCTATCCAGCTTGCAATTGCATTCTCTTTCAATGGGCCATAGAATTGATGAAAATAATCCCAATCATTTTATTTCACATCCTCTCTTCTTTGAGTGACTATATCTTCTCACATTCCTTCTGAGCCATTTTAGTTTAATCATTCATCCTATTCAATGAAATGCAATTACTGTACATGTACAGTTGTTGTTTTACCCCTTTTCCTTTACCATTACCTGTCAGAAATCATTAAGTCGATATCAAACATGGTCTATTTGTCAGATAACACATATGACCTTCACAGTGATGTTGTGAGAGCTCTTAGGCCTACAATATCTACAGTTGGATGGAAAATACATTCATTGCCTGCATTCCTTTTCAGGTGTAATATAAATAACAAATTGGGATAATGCTTTCCTCTACACAGCTACAAGACTCTGATCCCAGTAGTGCAGCCTGGACTGACTCACCAGCTGGTGGTGGGAATATATGAGAGAGGGGAAAAAAAGAAAGAGCGAAGAGAAAGGGAAGAGAAGCCAGTGACTGATTAGCCTGAGCCGTAGAGCTGAGCCTGTAGCAAGAGGATTGGGAATGGTCGGATTTAAGAATATGCCAATAACTAATTTCCAAACAAATAAACAGCAGTAACAGATACAGGGAGCCATAGAAGGGGCAGGGAGTGAAACTGGCATTTATTTCCAACAATGCATCAGATTTGAAGATCTGTTTGCTATCTGAGCCTAAGAACCACTCTGAAGCGAGCATGATTTGTCTGTCCTCATAAAATCTACCCCCGTGAGGTGGGAGTCTGCACTTTCCCTGCACAGGTGTGTGAGTAAGTATCAGGACTATAGAAATTAGCAGGTGTTGGAGTAACCGCAAATAACCTGCTTCGACAGTTAATACTTTTAGAATGTTCCTGACAGTTGTTATGAGAAACATAGGTGGTAGTATATGAATTGGAATGTGTGAGTGACAGAGGATGGGTGTATCAGGGTACCTGTTGGGTTGAGGTCAGATTTGACTGCACATATACGAGTAGTAGTTAGCACCCCTGCTGGAGGTATCAATTATCACTTTGGTTGAGGGACTGAGGCAGGGACGTGAGTGTCTCGATGACCACCCTCTTTGGGAGAGGGAGCTGAAACAATAGGGAGCAGAGTGGGAAGACGTGGAAGAAATACACTCCTACGAACATAGAAAAGATCAAGTTAGAAGTTTTGCATTTCTTGTTTTAGACCTTGTGGCTTCGCTAAACTTTCACTGTCTGTAACCCTCCTGTCAAACATGTTCTTTTAACAAAAACAATTGAAATAGTTGAGTTAGAGCCAAAATAAATGAATTGCAGGCATAAACTTTCTGTTTCTTCTACTTTTTTGTTTTCAGGTATCCCACTGACTTTTGTTTTTTGTCTTACTGCAAATCTGAACGTCAAGCCCAGTACTCACTGAAGCAGTGCGGTGCCTGACCAATGTCAGAGGCAGTAGCTCAGGTTGGAGAACCTTTTCTCACACAACACCAACTTTGTTGATGCTTGGTTAGAATCTTGACACTGCAGCAAAATACAATTATGCAATCAAACAGGTGAAGAATAATGTTTCTCCCACACTAGATGACTAACAGAGGGCGATGTTTTGAAGCAACCGCGCCTCCATCTTTGCACTCCCACACCGTTTTGTTTGGAAGCTATAGAAATGCATTTATTAATTTCTACATTTGTTTTTGTCATGTTTATATAACATAACCTTAATGCATACTTTTTAAATTATATTATGTGAGCTAAACATAAAAATAAAATACATTTTTCTCAATGTTCTAATGTTACTGTCGACACTACAACAACAGAAAATATATAAATGCATGTCATTTTGTCATTAACATTTAATTGAAATACTGTAGAATTCCATTCATTTCAATGAAGGACTGCTTCTTCTGGGGAGTGCCAATATGGTCGACCGGTTGCTTCAAAGCCTCTCATCGGCCAATACATAGCAGCAGCATTCCAGGGTTTATATACATCTTTATTTTCTCCCCTCGAACTTCTTGGTTTCTCCATCATCATCATAATAATGCATTACTTAAAATGTAAAGATATTGCTGTCAAACAAGCTGAGGTTAAAAGTTTAATATCATTTTTACCAACATATTTTGGCTTTCCATATTATCTCTATGGAGATGGGACAGCAAGGATTTAGAATTGCAATATTCAATCTCTTATTGACCAGATGTTGCTTTTACCAGGTAAACCATTGATTACAAGACGTTTTCTTCTTCTTTTATGCGCTACATATCCAATCAGTTAACCTATTCACTTGGATGAATAACAAATCAGGATGGAGCTAAAGACCAAAGACCTTTCCAAAAAAAAAACCTGGCCGGAACAGGAAGACGATTACTACCTGCGAAAGGAGTGCCCCTCATGAGTGCCCTCAATATCTCACTTCCTGATGTTGAATGTGAATGTGCTCCACATATGGGTGGGGTTCACGTCAATGATCTTTGTTCTAGGCCTTGGAATAACAAGGCTATTAGTGTATATGTATACGGTCTCTTCCTCTAGCTTCATGTGTAAATTAAATCTGGAAAGGGTTAGCTGTGAAACTAATCAGGAAGTGGAAAAAAAACCTGGTCCCTACATTATCCCTTGGGAAAACAACGGTGACGTTATCTATGCACACACCTGTGTGTTGTATTTTACATATTTATCAAATAGGACAAATGACATGCTAAATGAACCACTTAGCTTGTGAGAATAGGTAGAGTAAGGTTCGGTGAGTATGACGACAAATATGATTTGTAGAATATATTCGTACTTCATGGAGATTGTGGTAAAAGTATTATTCAATGTCCATTCAAATGATTTGATTCTGATTGTCACTAATGTGACGCAGACAGAGGGAATAGAATAATATTGACATAACTCAGATTTAGCTCAAAGCATGTGAATTTGCTTGACTTGAGTGGAGTGGTATTGGATAAGACTTAAAAGTGGAGACTTCTGAGCCTTGTGACTAGAGAGGAAATGAACACCAATGTCGGGTTTTTTTTCTTCACATTCCGCGTTTCTTTTGGTTGCCTTTATCTTTTGAGTTATCCCTGTATCCTTGAACCTCAGAAGCAAGAGAACACTATTCTGTCAAATGTGATTTGTTGATGTATTTTCCTTTTTCCTCCTTTTCGTACTTGGGATGAAGGTTCACATTGTACATGTTTTACTTGAATACCGTACTGGTATTTTCATTACAAGACATTGGATGGACATTGGAGTCAAACGAATAACATAACATCATGATGGAATTAGCAATACAGCCTATTTAACATAAGGCTTTAGGTGCAGGTCTAAACTTCATTGAATAGCTGCCCATGCAGCCAATATTTAATTTTCAGTGTTAGATTTATGTGCTGGTTTAGATCGTTGCCAACTCAACTCATTTTTATGGCTTCGATTGCATCTTAAGATCAAACACAAGCCCATGAGAGCGTGGGCCAAAGTGCATTGGGCAAGCTAAGAACCATTGACATTGAGGGATGAAGGGCATTTGAGAGTGATTCACTCCAATTTACTGAAAAGGACAGAGTTTGAGCCCTCCTAACACCCACACTACCCAACTGTATCAATCTCATAGTCCTCTGAGTCACTATTGACTCAAACCCCACGAGAGAGACCCCATGTCTGTCCAGAGAAAAGAAGAAAGGAAATCCATTCAACGCCTTCTAATATGCATAGGCATTTCGAGACGGATTAGGACATCATCTGTATCTAACGTTGACAAAATGAGGTGCCAGAGAGAATGGCCGAATTTCACGTACCCAGGCATTCTGATTTGTTTTCCTGTGATTCCAACCAGCAAATCTCGATCAGACAGTTATCCCGATGCAAGTCAACATGCGTTACATTTGAATGTCTCAAGTTCAAAGTTCATCAATGACAGGCAGAATAGAGCGGGCGGCGTCAGCAAACATCATTTAGAATTATCCCTCTCCTCTCTCCAATTCCTGAAGGCTTTCGGCTCAAAACAAACAAATCATACTCATCTCCGTTTATATTTTAGGTATTTATTTGTACACAAAACAATACGATGACGTTTTAAAAGGTAAACAAAAAGAACATGTGCAGTAGAGTTAAGAAACACAGAGGCTAATAGGCACCTCCCCCTTTCAAAGTTTAAAACAAAACCATGAAAAATCCACAATCGGTTCAAAATAAATAAATACAGCTGGGATTTACACAGAAAACAAAACATGGTCAATTAAGGTAAAGCAGAAATATTGATAATTCAAGCTAAATCTAAATGAAGGCTGAAAGGCAGAGAAGTTATTGGGATGAGGCGTTAAGTGGAATATCTAAATATATAAGGAGAACAATCTGTTGCAGTGCTTGAGGTATTCCAGCAGACTGTACCCCCCAAAAAAAAAAAAAAAAACTGACTTCTGTAGAAGATGGCACATTTACCTAGTCTTGTATGAAAAACAATTGGTGTGGAGATGACAGTCCTTGTGGAGTAGTGGTGGACCTGAGTTTTACATGTGAATAGCGATTGAAAATTTAAAAAAATAAAATGTTATTTGTCACATGCGCCGAATACAACAGTTTTAGACCTTACTGTGAAATGCTTACTTACTAGCCTTTAACCAACAATGCAATTCAAGAAATATAACCTTATTTTTTATTTAACTAGGCAAGTCAGTAAAGAACAAATTCTTATTTACAATGACTGCCTACCCCGGCCAAACCCTCCCCTAACCTGGACGACGCTGGGCCAACTGTTGGGCCGCACTATGGGACTCCCGATCACGGCAGGTTGTGATACAGCCCGGGATCAAACCAGGGTCTGTAGTGACACCTCTAGCACTGTGATGCAGTTCCTTAGATCACTGCAACACTCAGGAGTCCAAATAGAGTTAGGAAAATATTTACTAAATAAAACTAAAGTAAAAAATTTAATAAACGGGGGTACTGGTACCGAGTCAATGTGCGGGGGTACAGGTTAGTTGAGGTAATTTGTACATGCAGGTAAGGGTAAATTGACTATGCAAAGATAATAAACAGCGAGTAACAGTGTAAAAACAAAGGGGGGGGTTCAATGTAAATAGTTTGGTGGCCATTTAATTAATTGTTCAGCAGTCTTATGGCTTGTGGGTAGAAGCTGTTAAGGAGCCTTTTGGACCTAGACTTGGCGCTCCGGTACTGCAGCAGAGAAAACAGTCTAAGTCTTGGGTGACTGGAGACTGCCTAGTATATAAACTCAGCAAAAAAATAAACGGCCCTTTTTTCAGGACCCTGTCGTTCATAGATAATTTGTAAAAATCCAAATAACTTCACAGATCTTCATTGTAAAGGGTTTAAACACTGTTCCCCATGCTTGTTCAATGAAGCATAAACAATTAATGAACATGCACCTGTGGAACGATCATTAAGACACTAACAGCTAACATGCGGTAGACATTTAAGGTCACAGTTATGAAAACTTAGGACACTAAAGAGGCCTTCCTACTGACTCCAAAAAACACCAAAAGAAAGATGCCCAGGGTCCCTGCTCATCTGCGTGTTTGCGACTTTGGCATGCTGCAAGGAGGCATGAGGACTGCAGATGTGGCCAGGGCAATAAATTGCAATGTCTGTACTGTGAGACACCACGGACAGCTGATCGTCCTCGCAGTGGCAAACCACGTGTAACAACATCGGCACAGGATCGGTACATCACACCTGCGGGAGAGGCACAGGATGACAACAACTGCCTACTACGCAAGGACCACACAATCCCTTCATCAGTGCTCAGACTGCCCGCAATAGGCTGAGAGAGGCTGGACTGAGGGCTTGTAGACCTGTAAGGCAAGTCCTCACCAGACATCACCGGCAACAACGTTGCCTATGGGCACAAGCCCACAGTCGCTGGACCAGACAGGACTGGAAAAAAGTGTTCTTCACTGACGAGTCATGGTTTTGTCTCACCAGGGGTGATGGTCAGATTCGTGTTTATCGTCGAAGGAATGAGTATTTTTTTTACGTGCGTCACAGAATCATCGGACTGAGCTTGTTGTCATTGCAGGCAATCTCAACTCTGTGCATTACAGGGAAGACATCCTCCTCCCTCATTTGGTACCCTTCCTGTAGGCTCATCCTGACATGACCCTCCAGCATGACAATGCCACCAGCCATACTGCTCGTTCTGTGCGTGATATCCTGCAAGACAGGAATGTCAGTGTTCTGCCATGGCCAGTGAAGGGCCCGGATCTAAATCCCATTAAGCACATCTGGGACCTGATGGATCGGAGGGTGAGGGCTAGGCCCATTCCCCCCCAGAAATGTCTGGGAACTTGCAGGTGCCTTGGTGGAAGAGTGGGGTAACATCTCACAGCAAGATCTGGCAAATCTGGTGCAGTCCATGAGGAAAAGAATCACTGCAGTGCTTAATGCAGCTGGTGGCCACACCAGATGATTGATTACTTTTGATTTTGTTCAGGAACACATTATTCCATTTCTGTTTGTCAGATGTTTGTGGAACTTCTTCAGTTTGTGTCTCAGTTGTTGAATCTTGTTATGTTCATACAAATTTTTGCTGAAAATAAACGCAGTTGACAGTGAGTAGATGTTTCTTTTTTTGCTGAGTTTAAGTCCTGGATGGCAGGAAGCCTGGCCCCAGTGATGTACTGGGGCATTCATACTACCAAACGGTTCAACCTGTACCAATTGTACAGCTTAAAACATTTTTAGGATCTGGGGACACATGCCACATCTTGTTAGTCTGAGTGGGAAAAGTTGTTGTCATGACCTCTTCATGACTATCTTGGTATGTTTGGACCATGATAGTTGTTGGTGATGAGGACACCAAGGAACTTGAAACTCTCGACCCGCTCCACTGCAGCCCTGTTGATGTTAATGGGTGTCTGTTTGGCCCTCCTTTTCCTGTAGTCCACGATCAGCTCATTTGTCTTGCTCACAATGAGGGAGAGGTTTTTGTCCTGGCACCACACTTCCAGGTCTCTGACCTGCTCCCTATAGGCTGTCTTATCATTGTTGGTGATCAGGCCTACCACTGTTGTGTCAATGGAAAGGTGGAGAGGAACTGGCTGAATGATTTGCCATCTTCACAAAACATTTTTGCAGGATTCTGGCCCAGATAAATGAAGGTGTAGTACACATTCAATATTATTTTGCTTATTATCTTACTTGTCTGATGACACCAATACCTCTTACGATTGTATTAAACAAATAAAATGTAATTTCTCCAGTTTAATTTTTGATCAATGAGAACACCTAGGAATTTGGTAGATTAACCCAGGAAGGAAAATTGGTCGATACATGGATTTCCTCATGCAAAATTGATTATTTTTTTTCAATAAAAAGCATGCAAGAGCTTTTTTTTAAATTCTGTGACAACATAGTTGATTCAAACCAGTTGTCAACATGATTTAGTTCCAAATTCATTTTAGCGATTGTCCAGAAAATGGCTGGTGTCATCAGCAAGAATATACAAAATAAACACAATCGTTTAACGGACCAAGGATCTCCACAAGGCATTTTAAAGCAGGTAGGACAGAGATTACGAGGGCTCCTGCTGTGTTAGTTGATGGGGGAATTTACGGTGACTTCTGGTGGAGTGGCCATGTCAATTGTTTCTATGCATAGTGCATAGCCTAGGACCGTGTTGCTATCTATTCTATTCAGAATAAGAAACTCATCACTTGCCATGAACTACACGGGGCTCTCTCACCAGAAGATGCAGTAGTGCAACTGTGTGTAAGAGTAAAGCAAGGCATAATGGAGATGGCATGAGATAGATAAAATGTAGTTGGTATACGAGTGGCTACTTCCAGGAAACCACTTAACCTCAGTTGGGTAGGGGGCAGAATTTTCACGTCCAGATGAAAAGCATCCCCAAAGTAAACTGCCTGTTACTCAGGCCCAGAAGCTAGGATATGCATATAATTGGTAGATTTTGATAGGAAACACTCTAAAGTGTCTAAAACTTATTATTATAATTATGTCTGTGAGTATAGCAGAACTGATATGGCAGGTGAAACCCAGAGGACAAACCATCCCCCAAAAAATAAATTCAGCCTACCACTGTTTTCAATGGCTGTCACTTTATTAAAAGGCGAAATCCCCCCAGATTGCAGTTCGTAGGGCTTCCACTAGATGTCAATAGTCTTTAGAAAGAGTTTCATGCTGGTTTTTGGAACAATTTGCCAGAAATTGTAGTTTTCTAGGTGGCTTCCATTTTGGCTGTAGTCTTTCCAAGAGCTTGGAAGAGAGCGCGTTCTTTGGTATTTTTCTCCATCTTAAATTTGATCGTTTATTTACGTATTAGGGTACCTAAGGTTTGATTATAAATGTTGTTTGACTTGTTTGGGGAAGCTTATTAGCAACGTTTGGCATTCATTTTGTATGCATTTTGATGGATGGATTATTGACTCGCCAGCTAAACTGAGTTTTTATGGATATAAAGGACATTATCGAACAAAAGGAACATGTGATGTATCTGGGACCTTTTGGAGTGCCAACAGAAGAAGATCAAAGGTAGGCATTTATTATATCGCTATTTCTGACTTTCGTGGTGCACCTGCCTGGTTGAAATATGTCTTTCATGCTTTTGTATGCGGTGCTCTGTCCTCAGATAATCGCATGGTGTGCTTTCACCGTAAAGCCTTTTTGAAATCTGACACAGCGACTGGGTTAACAAGAAGTTAAGCTTTATTTTGATGTTTTACACTTCTGATTTTAATCCAGTTAACTATTTATAATTCTGTAGTTTGAATTTTGCCGGATGTTAGCCAGGTGGGATGTTACCGTCCCACCTGACCATAAGAAGTTAAAGGCTAACCTATCATAAGGTAACTAACTAAGTAGGTATACATGCATTACCTGTAGCCAGAGTTGTGGAAACGAGTTACATGACTTGGACTCAAGTCTGACTCGAGTCAGAAACTTGATGACTCGAGAATCGACTTGATAGAAAATAAAATGACTCTGGACTCGACATTAACTTGTCAAATTCTACGAGGATTACTCTAGATGCAGCCAAAAAACAGTAGCCACAGCGACACCCTTGCAAAAAAACCTGCAACATATTGGCTAGTGAAATGCACACTCAGCACTCTGATTGGACCAGCAAACTGTCAATCAACACAGGTCGATTGAGCTAACAAACGGATTGCTGATTTGCTGTTCAGCTATAGGATTGGGTGCTGCGCAAACGTCAAATTGTAGAAGGAGGGGATTGTCAAAATTAATACATTTGTGCTGATAAAGAATATTAACTGTTTACTTTGCTAGCTCACCAGCAATGGAGCAACAATTACTAGAATAGACCTACTGGTATTTTGGTATGTAACAATTGCTTGAAATTGACTTGAAGTGTGCAGTTGGAATTTATTAAAATTAATTATTACTGTGGCAAAGACGCAACATTGGTGCAGCTCTTCACATGTCCTCTCCAAACTCACGCCAGTGGAGAGTTTTTTTTCTCTTGTTGAAATGTTTGCTGTTGCTTTCAAACGTTTAAATGCATAGGCCCTAATACTAGAATAATTGTTAGCATTTCATCATTTTATTCCCGTACCATTTATTGCAACACGTAGACATCTGTTTAATGTTTGAAACGATACATTTCCATTTGGCCAACCATTTGTTACCCTGCTTTGTGTGAGCAATGTTTATAGGGCACATAAACATTTGCAAGAATGAGGTAGAAGTTCTGTTAATTTAATTCAATGTATCGTTTGCTTTTCTGGGTTATGTTGGAGTTCCATGGATCTGTCCAATGTCACTGTCATTTTTGTTGTGCATAATAGAAGCAAGGGCGCATCAGTGAGCATAGAAATTGGCTACGTGGCCTGCGCACAACACAGTCAGAACATTAAATAAGAGAAAATTGTCATTCCATATATGCATGTTGTTGAAATATCATTAATTCTGATTAAGAAGAATGTAACAATGTTTGGGGAAATTAGCTTTTATATTGGTTGTAATTGCCAATTGGGTCCTGGGTGCCAAGTGCTTACAGTATGTAGGCCCACCTTGTTGAGCTCCCGTTGGACAGATTCAATTAGCTTTTTGAAGGGGAGGCTGTACAGTCTTGCCCTCTACCTGTGTCTGTTCAAATAGGACAGGTTAATTAAGCCCAATACAGTGGCTATTTCTTTGGGGTTATTGCCTGTGTATACTTGTATATTTTGTATGATATGGCGCTTTCACTTGGTGCATCACTTCACTTGAAAACTTGTGACTCAACTCGCTCTTAGAATGCATGACTTGGACTTGACTAGAGTCTTGACCCGTTCTACTTGGGACTCAACTTGACTCAACTCAAATAATAGTGACTTGGTCCCACCTATGCCTGGAGCGTAACATTTATGACACATTACCAATGTTCTGCTAAATGATTGGGTAACACTGGAGTGGAAACATTATCTCATTCCCATAATGAGCAAAAAGCTGTCACGCTCGTCGTAATGAATAGACCAAGGCGCAGCAGGTCGTAGAATTCCACATCATTTAAAAAATCGAAACTCACCAAACAAAAACAATAAAGCACAAACGAAATGTGACGCTACTTGAGTGCACACAGGCAACTAACTGTAGACAAGATCCCACAAACACAATGGGGAGAATGGCTCCCTAAATATGATCCCCAATCAGAGACAATGATAAACAGCTTTCTCTGATTGGGAAACATACCAGGCCAACATAAATCATTAATCACCTAGATGACCCACCCTAGTCACTATCATGCCCCTACCAACAGAGAATAAACAGCTCTCTATGGTTAGGGCGTGACAAAGGTGTAGCTTAGTTATATGCAGTTAGTTCCTTGTTACAGCTATCCCATTATTCGTGTCCCTAATTTCACCTTCAGAAAAGATCAAATGCATTGATGGATAACTCGTTGCGTCATGGTTGTTGTGTTCTGATGATACTGATAAGGTCAGAAGATTGAAAAAAAGTTGCATGAAAGTGAATACTTTCATGTATAACTGTAAGTACAGCTATGTAAATACACTTTTTCTATACACCTGAAAGGGACAACAGACCCGTGATGTAAATTGAATATTCGATCAGAAAGCTGTCGGGGTGTGTTTCTTTCCAATTTAGAGTCCAAAAATGCAATCAAAACTTTGATCTTCCCTATCGCAAATTACTTAGCTTAATGGGACGGAGGGCAGATAAAATGATAAGTAGGGATCTCTCCGGTACCGTAGCATCACAGCGATCACAAATACTGTATGTTAACCTCTTTGAAGTGTGAGGCAGTGTTTTATAATAAAACTTATTGTAAACAGCAGGTACTGCATCTGGTCTGTGTCAGAAGACTGTGATCCCCTTTTCTCGTTTTCACACTAGTGACTCAATCCTTTTGGTCTGCCATCTAACACCAAGTTTTACAGTGTACATGGTAGTTATGGGACTGTTTATTTCTTAGGGCTGATTCATTGACTCAGGTTTGGCAGGAAAAAGAGGTAACCCTATGACATTTACATTAACTTTTTTTGCGGTTTTGGATTTGTTTATTTCCATCAAGATAAGTAGTTCAATAAATTAATCCACCCAATCCATAAGTTCATTGAAGGGTTTTGAAACATATGCAAAACAGACTACAGACAAAGGGAATCACATCAGAAGAAGATCTATAGTCCATCCTCTTGATCCATTTCCTCTAAGGCGTTTTGAAACGAAGGCAAGGAAAGACGTTGTGAGGAATCAAGGAAAAACAATAGAGAAAGAGCCCAGTTCTGTGTTCCCCTGGGACCTCCTTGTTGCACAGTAACAGTACTGTAGCCTACCTCGTTTTTTCCACAGTAGAAGCCAGTAGCTTGTGTGATTGTTCCCCGGCTGCCAGATCCGGTGGTCCTCGGGGAGCCTCCCTATGTGCCTGTTTCAAATCACTACAAACACATGCAGGGCCCCCACGGGACGCCAACCGCCAAGAGCCCTGCAGGCTGAAAGAAACACCTGGTTTCCTGTGGCTCCTATAAAGAAAATGATGACTACGATGGAGATGATATCCAAGCTAGCATTAGATGCTATTTTGTAATTAGGAGTTTCTTATGCGCTAGAAGTTTTTGATTGAATCTAGCAGGTTTAGCTAGGTCTTGTTTTTCTTCAAAGGATTCCAAGTTCAGTTTGTCTGACAGTTGCTTAGTGATTGACTTTATACACTTACAACACTTACAATGCTTATTTCTGAATATATGTCACATTTAAAGAATTGTTCTTTGGGCATTTTAAGAGCCAGTCTTCAGTAGGCATGTTTGCAGAATAAAGTTAGAGTGAGAAGAGTACACAGTTTAAGTTAGAGTTGTTTTGATTTTGGGTGCCAAACCTATAGGATCTCTGCTTGTTGCATTGGTCTACTTACAGTATCACATTTTAGGGAAGACCCAGATGCAGACAGTGTCGAAGGAACAGGGGGCAGACGTCAGTAATCCAGATCAGAGTCAAAAAGTACAGAACAGCAGGCAGTCTCAGGGTCAGGGCAGGCAGAATGGTCAAAACCGGGGATACTAGAAAACAGGACCGACAGGACCAAGGGGAAAACCACTTGATGGACAAAACTTACCGGCAACAGACAAACCGAGAACAGAGGTATAAATACACTGGGGATAATTGGGAAGATAGGCGACACCTGGATGGGGGTGGAGACAAGCACAAAGACTGGTGAAACAGATCAGGGTGTGACATGCAGTGAAAGAGAATGGTTGAACATAGAACAGAAACTACAGAAAAACACCTAATTCATCTGAAAACGAGCTGCTATGTGATAAAACACTGAATACAAAACAGACATTCCCAGCGATATCTGTAACAAACGGTTTGTATGTCAACACAGATTAGATCTGTCAAATATAAACGTGTATCTGTGCCTCCATCCCTAGTTGTGAGACCTTTGAGAATAAGAAGAAAAAAAGATCTGATAGAGGTGTAATTCAATTTGTTCTCATCCCATAAAAGGATATTATGAATGCATCTTTATGGAAGAGAATTAAATATTACTTTTTAATAATTTGATACCTCATTATGGATGACCTAATGTGTGCATCACAGGACTTAGTTGAAATTAACAAAGTGTTGATTGAATAGGTAGGTACACTGCGACACACACAATCGCTTCATTTGACTCTTCTGGTATTTTTTTGTGTGATTTTTGGGTAATTACTGAAAACATCAACTTGTTCCCCTTACTCATTGAAGCTGAGCACCATTTTCTGCACTTCAGCTGCTTGATATCCCCCTTGATAATTCGATGGGAAATGTATTTCATTTAAATGTCGTACAGCGGCAGCTGTAATTAATTGCGCTGCTGTTCATTGGAAGATAGTTCAGTGACTCCATTGTGTGAACATGGGGCTGCTGCTACACTTCTAGGGTAGCGTGTGTGTGGGGGGGGGGAGCTGCTGGCAAAGGGAACAGATGCCGCCGGGGACCAAAAATCTACACAGATGTCTGAGAATCTAGAAACAGCTTAAAAAAGTCTCTCCAGGAATTTGACACATCATGTTTTTCTCCTATCCAACAGAATTCTCAGGAAAATAGAAGTTCTTCCACACATTATTCCATCTTCATTCACTTGAAATAATCACAGATCTATAACAAAAAAATTAAAAGCATTATACCCATCCCCTTGTTTTTACCAACACAACCATGTAAGATATGCAATAACCTATTTTTATTTTATATTCGACAGGGTCAGAAATTTAAGTATACACCATGTACTCCTCAATGGCCCTCATCTGTCACCTTATAAGGGTGTGTTCACTGTGCATGCAGCACCTGGGTGTCATCATGGACACTTCTGCAGGTGTTGATTCTAGTTGCAGACAAAATATGCAAATGAGATGCCTGACCATGTTTCCTTAACACAACCTTGTGAATAGAGGAATACATTGGTAAGGTTTATACTCTTTAGCCAGTAGTTCAGAAAGTAGTGTTCAAAAGCCAAAGGTGGTCCCCGAAAATTGCGTAATAAATCACATATGTGCACCACATCATTGCTCTCTCTCTCTCGCTCTGCTGTAAGTCCATCATATGCAAATTGCTAGCGGTTACTGAAGCTCATTGGTTGAACTGGAATTGCTAGGGGGCTGGGGGAAAATGTAGGGAAAATGGCGCAGCACAGCTTGCAGATAACAGTTGCTTTCAATGTAGAGATTTAGTGGCTAGTTGAGGTAAAACAGTAATTCTGCTCATAGTTTATGCATGTATGAACTACACATTGACACATCCAGCCCAAAGTGGGCGGTTAAATACATTTTAGTAGTCGCCGAAGTTACGGAGCATGTCTTTAATTGGAAGAACACAAATACACACAAACCTGTAGTGCTGCTGTTTAGCAAATTGAGGTTCCACAATAAATTGCCTTCTAACTTTATTACTTTGAGTATTTTTTTTAAATGAAGAAACTAATAGCCATTATTTAATTCGTACTGCCTCCATTAACCATTTACGACATGTGACTGACAGCCTCGATTCGGTCTTATGTAGGAACATTTTAAAATGTGTTTTTAACACTGGATAAAAGTAGAGACTCAGAGCTAGAAAATGGTATATCAGACATTGCAGACATAGAACAATGTGAAAGTAATTCTGCTTTGAAAGTTGATAAACTTATGGCCCTTGAATGTTTTGTTACACCTACTGGAGAGCTCTTCTTTGTCTACACCCACTAAGCATTGTTCACACCCTCTTAAGCCTTAGCCCCACCCATCTCTTTAAGGATTCACGTGAGGTCATTTTCTAAACAGATTAGTTTAGTAAACAACCAAAGTGGTGAAAGTAGTAGCCTACAATAAGGAAAACACCAGTTTAACATACACTTTATCTAATCCTTTGCCTGTATCCTAATCTGACTTTGGTGCAGGTCATGTTATTCTTCACATTACCGTCTCTGGTAAACACAAAATATATCAAATGAAATAAGTTGATTTATCACATGCACAGGATGCAAAAGGTACAGTATAGTGAAAGGGTTACCTGCAACATCAAAAACAGAAAGTGTCCAGATAAAAATATTTTAGATGTATTTTATATTAGATGACGCTTATGTGACACACTTGTCTAGATTGACGAGTCATGTGAAGGAAATGCTATAACCAACCCCCAGCCACATCTAAACAAAGTGGATGGGTCACTATTGTCTAGACATGTAGACTTGTTCATGAAATAAAACAGATTGCCGTAATCACACCCAGGCACACCTGGCTAAATTGATGGGTCATGTAATCATCTGGTGAAGTGTTTTGTTTAGACAGCAATTTCCCAACTCATACCATTACCATTTTAGTATGAATCTGCAGGTAACTAAAGCTAACCAACCAGGTTCAATGTTAGCTAGCTAACATTAGGCTGTAACTAAGAATGCAAAAGGATTTCTGATTCAAATAATAATAATAATAATAATACACAGATCATACATGCAACGTTAGCTAGCGAGCCAGCAAAATAAAGTTTGCTAGCTAGCAAATAATACACTTTCACTTGCAATGAAAATGACTTCCTGACAAAATTAGAAACATATATCTGAAAATGGAGCTAGACTCTTACCCAGATACATGGATGAACACTTCACGGTAGACTGGAACCATTTAACTCTGTTTTGTTTGCAGCTATCTTGTTTGGCCAACATTATGTCAAGTCACTCCGGTTCACACTGACCAGCGTGGTGTGTGCAGAAAGTAGCAAATCCCTTTTTCCAACTGATCTGTCAAGAACGCCTGCTAAATTCAGTGCATCAATGTTGTTGAGAACAGTAGCAAAATGTTTGTAGTTCTTCGATGAGTAACTTTATATATTTCAAAAACGGCACGGTAGAAAGGACTATAAAAACACACTGAGCATCTCATGTTGTAAACAGAAGCATGCTACATGGTAGACTAATCCAAACTCAGCCCATCCATTATCTCAACCAATCATGGCTAACAAGAATGTTCGTGTCTTTTTCTGTGGCGAAACCAAATATAATCGTAATTTAACAATTGTATTTCTTTTTACGGATGGAAAACAAGTTTGTTCTTAAGGCACATGAAAGTTCATATGTTCCAGAAGGCATTTCTGCCCCAAAAAATGTATTTTGACATTCAAATGCCTCACCTGTGAAGTAGTGACGTGCAACATATGCCTAGTTTTCTGAAACGAGTCACATATTGCTGGAAAATAATTGACAGATGTGATAGAGGAGTCGATAAATATGAAAAAACACAGATAAAAGCCTGGGAAATTTTCAAAGAAAGAAAGAAAATATGTTGCAGCAAGCAAAAATATGAAAGGACGACTTTACAAAGGCTCAAACAATACCCATGCTTTCAAAAGCTATATGAAAAAGCCTTCAATGTACAGAGAGTAGAAAACACATCAACATTTAAACCAATAATGGCAGCCACTGCAGACATGCAAAAAGTTCTGTGCAGCACATTTCACCGATTCCATTGTAAATAACTTTTCATTTTACAGGTCATACATTGAATCCTAGTTCTATTTTTTTCAAGGATTCTTAGGCTCTATGACTAATCTATTGTCAGAAGTGTCTGTCCTTGAGACTAAGATATGTAACCTCTCACTAACTCTATAGACTTTTTGACTCAATATACATTGGCTTATCAATTGCATATTTTTCTTGTTACTCAATTTTAAAACTTACCATGCAAAGGTAATTGAGGTAGTACTTGTGTTATGTAATACCTGTATTATGAGAGTAAAACTCCCTGTGCCGTTGGGTAGACATACCAAGTGACATTGTCACTGCTGTGACATACTGTCATTCTCTATGCCCAAAGTCCATGAAGCAAGACTGACAAAGAGACTTGAGGTCAAACGATCAGTTGGGAGGATGGGGATGGTTACATTATATAAGGCTGTTGAAACTTAATTTGAACAAAGTGACACCATTTATTTAGAGGCCACCTCCTCTTAATTCCCTCATCCAAGCTCTAGTTCATGACAGGATCTGAGGCCGAGACGAGATGCTCTCCAACTATTACAGACTCTTTATGCAGTGCCACTGACGATAACGGACGTGGCTAATTAGCCCGTGTCATCCAAAATGACATGCTAATCACGTGCTTGGAGTAATTACTCCAGTTTAAAAGATTTCTCTCTATATCTCAGTGTGATACGATAGGGCTTGTCATCAAAATTAGGCTCTTTAAATACATTTGGAGCTCGCTAACTTGGAGGGGGAGGAAAGAAGCTGGAGGAGGGAGGAGGAGGGTAGGGATGGGGGACTGCCTTAGTCCTCTACTTGCAGACCCTCAGGCCTAGTAATCTGGAAAAAGGCACTGTCTTTTTACACAGAGTTCTCGTCTCATCTCCAGTGCATAAACTTGAGTGTTTGGTATATTTACTCTGAATATCAGTGAGTGGGGCTTTATTGGTTCTAACACTTATCTGTTTACACAACTTGCTCCCTTGCTATGCAAAAGCCAATTGAGCTAGTTGCATAATAATTACAATTATTAAACAGCGAGTTAGCCCAAAAACGTGGTGCTTGGACATGAATGGAGCATGAATAATTTTCATAGAATGACGACGTGGCAAATGTAATCACCACTTAGGATTGCTTAGTACAAACATTGCTGAGAGTGAAAGCTGGAGAGAGAGAGATCCACACGTTGGGTGAAAAAAAAGCAATGGTAAACGAGAACAATTCAATTATACCCTTACAGCACAATGCAGGTTTACCGTTTATGGAATTACAGAGATGAACAGCTTTGGCAACCATTAAGGATAGGGATGAAAGTTCTAGCCTCTAGCAAGCTGTTTTAGCTGGTCGGGTAGGGTATGGATCCATTCATAAAAATAGTCTTAGCATCGTTAGCCACCATAGGTCGGATATGTACTGCTTTGAAAAGTTCATTATAAGCAGTGGCATCAAATTTCCCTGTGGGGAATCTTTAGCATGGACACATTTGTGACATTACCTGAGTGTGTGTCCTGGCATATAGGAAAGACATCATTGAATATGAATATACTGGTAAAAACTATTTTGTTGTGTCAAACACAGAGGATATTGGGAAATGGTGGAGAATTATGATAAAATATGAACAATTTTTCATTGAAAAGTGTGGTTTGTTGCTGTGCGGCTGGGCTGATTCTACTGTTGCTGCTGTTGTTTGTCTGGCTGTAGCTGTCTTTCCACTAAGCTCTCACCTGCCCAGGGTTCATTATGTGTGACAGTGTACCGGAAGAGAGAGAGAGAGCCAGGGAGGAAAGCAGACAGGCAGGGAAGCAGCGAGATGGGTATCTCCACCTTATATCATGTATAAGTCAATTGGCAGAGTTATGTGCATCTTTTATGCTGACCCAGTGGAAACGTCCAGCCCCCGGCACAGCTGATGCAGTTTGAATCCATTTGCCCTGTCACTATTACACACACACACACACACACACACACACACACACACACACCCTTCCCAAAATGTATTTATTCCCAGTGGACTTATGCCATTGAACTGCTTGGTTGATGTTGGTGGGGGGGGGCTACAAATCTACAAGATGGATGATCTCTGTTCGGCTGTCAAAATCCACGGTAGATAAAAAAAATGTAAAAAGACGAATCAAATGCACAAGACAAACGGACAACAGGGAAGGAGAAACATTAACTCACATCCGTATTTCATACAGGGTGGTTGCATCATAAATGTCCAACTTGCATAACTTAAAGTGAATCTATGAGGACTAGCCTTATACAGTATATCAGGAGTTGATCCAACTTTGCCTGGTCCACAATTGTCAGTCTATTTCAAAACAGGTACACCAGCAACATCAGATCTGATATAGCGTCATTATGGAATCTTGCACATAGAAACATACCATACACATTTCAAACCCATGAGACAACTCCAAAATGTTCTGATGATGACTGACGGATACAGCAATGCACTGCTGTTTCTCTGTAAAATAAAATATATATTGATACACGCTCCAGTGGACTGGTATGTTAATTAAATACATACTTATTTAAATTTGTCGACAGCTGGAATTTCACAGTGAACAGAGGATCGCTGTTCCCTGAAGAATGTAAAACATAATTGGTTGACAGCAAAAGTAACACACAATTAGTTTAGGGGTTTAATTAATATTATTCCGATGAGGTCCTGTTTTAGCGACTACAGGACCTGTGGTTTCTGCCATCCATGTACCGTATCCATGCCGCAGATGTGCCTAGAGAAGGGCTGAATCAATCGGTTGTCGTTTTCAGCAGAGGCCTTACGGTGGGGCTAAATCTCAGGAAAAACAGGGGAGGGAAAATATCCCCTCCAGGCTATTTCGGTACTATCTATCTGTGCTTGAAATGTCAATAGTGTTCACTGATCAAATTAAGAGTTTAACCCCCCACCAATTCTGCTGATGTTCCTAAATTGCAATTCCTGCATATGTATGTGGTTTTGAAAACTTGTTAGATAAGATCTATCTAGTATTTCACCTTATTTATCACCATATTTGTGGTGACTTTAGTGTATGTGCACGGCTGTAGTGGCTGATCACATGATTGTAGGAGAAACAGTTACGTACCGTACCTATCAGAGCTGCCATTCCATCATTGAGCTCAGTGACATACATTTGAGTCATTTAGCAGACACTCTTATCTAGAATGACTTACGGGAGCAATTAGGGTTAAGTGCCTTGTTCAAGGGCAAATTAACATTATACATGTTATGGCTCCAATTATGGGTCCAGTTATGCTATGTTAATATCCCCTTCACCTGACTAGTAACAACACAGCCTTTAGCATTATTCTGGGTACAGTACCTGAAGTCTCTATGCTCTCCCACTCTCTTATTACCCTCTGCCATTGCAGCACCAGCATCCTAGAATCCATCATCACTCTCAACGCAGGTACCATCGCTCGCTCTCTGTCTCTCTCTCTCTCCTCACGGGGACATTGACACCTGAAATCCTGTGTGAGTCATGTATCACACTCTCTTAAATGGCCTACCGTGGATTACGGACAACAATACACTTTGTTTTGGGCCATTGTGCAAAACATTAAAAAGCTATTTGCCAGCAGACCTATCGAGCCGAACCTACAATCTGCCCCCAGCATCAATCCTCAGGTGGATTGTTATTGTCATTGAGTGGTTAGGGGGATCTACAGGGGTGGTGTTGGGGGAGTTTATCAAGTCAGACCTCAGAATAGCAAACCAGGGTTTTGTCTTAAATCCTCTACGAGGACTGCTTAGTGTTGTTGGTGGATACATTTGTAGAATTGCACAGACAGGCAGACACTCACGTGCACAACCACCTCTACGCTTATAACCGAGATCCTTATCACATCCAAATAATATTAAATGCACATCACAAAGCCACGCTGTCTTGCTTACTGCGGCAGCAGCGCGAGGTAGTAGCAGAGGTTTGTGTCATGCTCTGGAAAACTCTACAGGGTCGGACAGGCTGTGAACTCTCACCTCCCAGATCACAAGGCCAGCACCCCTGTAACCGCTACCTCAGACAACTCAATTCTGTTTATCCTGTTACGCAGCCGAGCATACAAACCAGACCTGCATTGTTTTAATCACGCCCAACGATATGAAATCAAACAAAACCCAAGAGCAGGTCACTGATAGTCAACTGCACCCAGTGCATCCATCAACAAAACCACCGCCCTTCCGTGTCCACTGCACGAGCCACATATCTAATTGATACATCAGAAATTAGTAAATCACTGGCCGACCTGAAGAATGAGCGTCTCTATTTGCATGGGGGGAGTAAGTGAGTGAGTAAAGTGCTGAACGAGGTTTGCTTGGATTTCTACTCCTTCTTCATTAATCCGGCTTAATTGCGGTCAAGAGGTCAGCCCAGCCGAGGCACAACAATCGCTCAATGACACAGTTCGTTCTTCCATCCCACCGCTGATGAATGATCTTGAAGGTCCCGGTGTGTGTTAGCTTAGCTCTCGCTGCTCAAACAATACCAACTATTTGGATAACTTTGAAGTTCACAAGCACTCAGGCTGTAGTAGAAGTGTGTGTTGTGGCTGAGATGTTGGGTAATTCAGACTTCACATTTCATCCCATATCCTGGGCATAATTAGTGTATAGCTCAGCTGGAGGAGGGTTCTAGACATCTAAGAGTTTGTCTAGGGCCTAACGTCTGAAACACTTTGCCTGAGGGTTAGCATAGATTAGACACAAGGCATAGATTAATGAGGGTTCCTGATCTGACCTGACATATACTCCTATAGCTCTACTTCTAAGGACGAGCTCAGCAAATATCTTTAAATTCATCCCAGGATTAAAAAAATACAATTAAATTAAATCCAGCTTCATTTATATAGCACATTTCAGATGTGAATACAATGCAATGTGCTTCACAGGATAAGAACAATTAAAATAGAAACATAAATATTCACTACACAACAAACCTAAAAATATACAAAACAAAATAATAACAATGAAAACAGAAAGACAAAAAAAAAACACCCTGAGGAAAAGCCAAGCTAAAAAGGTGAGCATTACAGTGGTCAAGCCTGCTTGTAATAAAAGCATGGATTAGTCTCTCTGTATCAGCCTGAGATAGAAACTGCCACACGTTGGCAATGTTCCTCATGTAGTAAAATGCTAGTTTGGTTACATTCCTAATGTGTGATTTGAAATTGAGTTCAGAATCTAAAATGACACCTAGGTTTTTAACTTGGTGTTATATCTTTATTGCCCGTGAATTCAAATGTGCGGTCAGAGTCTACCTCCAATAACAAGTACCTCATTCTTGTCCTAATTTAGCTGGAGGAAGTTGTGAGCCATCCAAGTATTTAAAATACCAAAAACAGTCTAGTAATTTATCTGTGGAGCTAAAATAATCTGGTGGCACAGAAATATGTGTATTGTTGTGTACTGTCTGTGTATCAGTGAAAATCAATAAAAACTATTTACAAAAAAACAAACAACTCAGGATCCAGTCTTAGTGTAAGTCTGAAATCAATATTCTAACATAAAGAAGACTATAAATCTGGAGCCGATAAACTCGTCAGGTTGGCCTGATTGCTACGCCAATGTCACAATTACATCTCCCTTAATACAATACAGCGGCATTAAGTCCTGAAACAATTGCTTGATATCCTCACATTAAGGTTAATTTCACATCAAGCCACATGAGCATTTAGATTACTGACGTCTGCACTGTCAATTAAGTAGGGTCCGGATATTGGTTTGAGTGAGTTAGCTAATGATAACATAATGAATGAGCGTGGCACTCGATGGAGAACCATGACTTGTGGCTCAGAGGCAGATGACAAGAAATAGTCTGGCCTGGATCGGTTTAATTCAGTATCCAATGTGTCTTGTCAAACCTAATCACATTAAAGCAATGTGTTTCTCAGTGTTTTGCACAATGGGGATATACATAGCTTCTTAAAATTGATAGATAGATAACAGATACATCATATTTAACCAGATATGTCATTGACAATGCATTAATAACAACCCGCCTGTCAAAATTCTGATTTAATTGTCAAATTATGACTATAGTATTTCGTTAACTTCTGAAAAGGTTCTGATACAAAGCGCTTTATTCAATCTGTATCGCGAAGCGTTACAGATTGTGCCATAGAAATGTAAATGTAATTTCCGATTGAGCAGACATATGCAGAGTTTACCGTGAAGGCAGTCTCCACTAACACAGGGACAATGCCATTACATTTCAATCACGCTGCAATGCTGAACCTCCGCAATATGGATTGAATAGAGCTCAAACTTTAAACTTCATTATAGTGGCAGACTAAGTTTTAAACTGAAATGGACCTTACCTGACTACCGAAATTTGACAAGTAAGATATATATATATATATATATATATATATATATATATATATATCACTGAAGAATACCTCTTCATTTTTAAAAACAGCTACATTGCATTTATTAAAAAAGCTAGGAAACTGTGCTGGGTAGGTAACTGCGTTTTAATGTAGCTCCAGGTTAAGTTGCCATGGGGTAGCCCCAGGTTCCATTCGGCTTAGAATCTGCCCAATTACTGGTCCTGTTTCCCCTTAGCAACTCCACTTTCAGTTTGGGCAGGGGTGGAGGGAGGACCAGGATGGGACAATTTCAACAGAGAACCCCCGTGATTCCACAGATCGACAGCTTTAGCTTCTTTTCTTTAACTTATTGTTTTTTGTACAGATCATTTCCCACTGAATTAAGATGCGTTACAGGACTGGAGAGGGGCTCACTGGCTGCGAGTGAAAAATGGATTTGATTAGATTTGATGATTCTACCAAACAGCTAATATGTCTGTGATGATTCTACCAATTGCATTCTGTTTTCAGGCAATTAGACTGCTCCTGGTGTGACATTTTGACATTCAGTCCTTGTGACAAACATAACAAAAGCAATACAGTGGATATCCGCAGGGGGGTTGCAAGGTGTGACCATTGCTTTCAGCAAGGTTCTTAATTCCCAAGCGGTATTCCTGGTTTGAACTGAGCCGCTCTTTTCACCAGACATCACAGAGAGCTCATTAATTAACGGAACGACTGCATTAATGCAACTCAATTATACGAGAGGTTATTTTCACAGAGTTTAGAGGTTTCTTCCGGCCTTGGTTCCCTCTCCGTTGAGCCATCCCTTTTGTAAAGATGCAGATAAACAGTTGAAACACTTTACATCTTCCCTCTGAAGGTTATCTTAAGTTTAAGAGTATGTGGCTATGATTTAAAAACGGAAACCTCAAAGCATTATTCTTGCTTTTACACCATTTCAGGGTCCTTTCCAACCCTGCAAGATGTTGTGGTGGTGTGCTCATTTGCACAGGACTGGGGTGCGTTGGCTATGCGTCTCAGAACATGCACACAAAGAGAACATTCGGTAACACGTTACATTAAGCACAATGTGTAATTACAGGTTTACTTCACAGGTATAAAAGCGTGTTTCTAACGGATGTTCCAAAAAACACTGAGTAACACTTGAATGGTCTGAAAGCCCTTAACTATTTTGTGAACATATGGGTGTGGGTTCCTATAATATTCTGTTTCTCTATCCCAAATGGAGACTGTGGGGCTCCATTACCATCATTTTATTCAGTTCTGTCTGCATAGGCTTCTCTTAGCTTGGTATTTATAACTCAACACATTTCACTCATCCTCTCTGCTAAATTATTTAGCAGCACAAACCACATTAATGGGGAATACATCTCTGGGAGATGGGTGGGTGGGGGGGTATTTATGTACGACAACGGCAAGGAATTTAAGCATTGTAATTCAAATGAGGATGAGCAGAGAGAGATGAGGGGGAAAAATAATGGAGAGGGTTGGGCTGGGGTTTAGATGGGTTGGCCAGGGTTTTCCATTTTACTTTAGTGACCTCGGGGAAAAAACCTACCAAAGGGCTATGTTCCATTTTCCAAAGCTGTTTTGGATATGACAGAGGATGGGAAAGTAACAGGAGAAAAAGAGGAGGAAGAACGAAGGATGACGTTCTTGTGGGAGGAATAGCTATCATGTCAAGTGTTGGCAGTAACCACAGGAACACCGAGGTGTGGTTAAAATCACTGAGGAATCCAGCCAAACCAGTAAAAAAGCCATGTTGTGATAATTGTGTTGTTTACTCAATAACCAATTAGTTGAAACGTCAGCGTGATATACAGTAAGGCCGTGACAACAAAAAGACAAGTCACACAGTGGCAGAATAAATTCAACTACACAAATGTTTGTTTCATTACCGGAGAGCAACATTTGTCTGTTGAAGTCCACAAAGATAATATGTCATGTAATCACCTTCAGCATGGTCAAGCAAATTCATATTTTTGACAATCGACTAAACAACTACTGATTTTAGAACCACAGAGATACCGCAAAGTCAGCACAAAGTGAACCCACGAGGCTACCCCATCTCCATCCATGGCTTAGGAAAGGAACAATTTTGCAAGCTAGTTGATGCGGGACATCAACACAAGTAGACCAGAAACTAAAATGACGTTATTGTAACGGGTGTCGTCGGTGGAAGAAGGTGAGGACCAAGGTGCAGGGTGGTAAGTGTTCATGATTTTTAATAATAATCCAAACTGAACACTGAATAATAAAATAACAAAGAAACAACTGAAGCAGTTATGTTTGGTGCAGACACACAAAGACTGAAAATAACCACCCACAAAACACAATTGAAAACAGGCTACCTAAATATGGTTCTCAATCGGGGACAACGATTGACAGCTGCCTCTGATTGAGAACCATACCAGACCAAACACAGAAATAGAAAATCATAGAAAAACTAACATAGACAACCCACCCAACTTACGCCCTGACCATACTAAAACAAAAGACAAAACAAAGGAACTAAACTAAGGTCAGAATGTGACAGTTATGCTAAGGAAGTAATTTGATTGGTGTGATGTCAAATCCAAACTGGCCTCTCTTGGAGAGTGTTATGCTGCACCAGGATAACCCACACTTGAGCTTAGCTCAACTCTGATTGAAAAGATATGTATATATATAAAATATATAATTTTTATCAAGGGAGGCCAAATGCTTCCTGGCATCAATCTATCGAATACTATGGGTACAACATGTTATACTATTTTGGTCCAGACAGCATCAGATACCTGGGCTACACATACTGAGACAGAGGAGTGCTGTTTTCCTCGCTCGCATGATTTCTCCAGTGAGATTCAGCCTCTTGCGAATTGAAGGATAATTATGAAAACACAGAGAGACTAAATATATATTATTTGTATTATTCTATTGGTCAAATATTTGAAGAATCCTGGCTTCCCTTGGCATCCATGAATACACGCCACAGCCATGGAATTGTTTTTCAAGTTCCCTTCAGGGCAGGATGAGGGCTAACACTTTTTAATGGTTTTAAATGTATTCCTGGAACATAGCTGGCTTTGTGACAACCTGGCAGTGTTTTTTTTTTAAATCTGTGAGTGTTCTATATCTAGTAGCACAAACATGTAATTTAAATGTCTAATAGGGATTCAGCAAATCATGACATGTGGGATATGTTCTTGTAAAATTATGAAAAAGAGAGCCAGACACCAAATTACCTGTGTCACTTTTAGCTAATTAGCAAAGGTTGTAACCTGTGTTGATTTTGTTGTTCAGATTCACTAGTAAGGTTCTCTGTTACCATGGAAACATAATTGTCATTAATAGGCCTATTCATAGGTTGCATCTCCATCACTCGGTCGCGTCATGCCATTGTTATGAACGTTATCAAGCCGCCCTAAATGGGCAGCGCCATAGTGGTGCCCTACAGTGGTGATAAGCCCAATCATTCTGGATGGAGGCTAACTGCTGTTTCACCTAAATTAGACTATAGTGCCTGGAAATCCGATGACATTGCTAAAGTTGTCAATTATTTAGTAGGAAACAACTTTGCCAGCATTATGATGTCGTCAAATTTACTTTAGACAGATGGCAATGTTGTCGTTAGCTTGCAAAGTTTGTAAAAAAAATAGCTAGCAATGCTAACATTAGCTAGCTAAAATTAGATAACGTTATATTGCATCTAAAGTCAATCTGGTGACATCAAAAGGTTTTCCTACAAAGGATTTGCCTCCTTTTGAATGTGATTGTATTTCCAAGCTGTAATGCACTGTAATGCACTTTTGATGAAATCTTCATCAGCGCTCATTGATGATGCATCGAGTAGAATGCTCAGCCGAGCATCAGTTCAAAACAAACACTCAAAACAATATTGTGACAAAACATGCAACACATATTTAGCGAGGTTGCATTTTCCAATTCAGAACCGTGTCAAAGGACTTGTGGTTTTTGTAACATACAGACATTACATTACTTCAAATTGTTATACAGAGTGCCTCCTCTGACTTCTTTCAAACAACATTTTCTAGTTCATCAATTAGAAATTGTTTGGTTAGTGACAGTTGGCTTTTGATTATGAAGTTGACTCTCTTTTCTCAACAGTGTATCTAGTCTGTTTAATTTAAAAAAAAATCAAACAGAAGACATATTTCAACTTTTCAGAACTGAAAATACTCACTGGGCACAAACTGGTTGAATCAATGTTCTTTCAACATAATACATGGAAAATACATTGGCTTTGCAAAAACTGTTGCTTTGAGGGTGACATTTCAACCACAGGATTATGTCATCATTGTAGCCAATTTTCAACATACACACATTTTTACCTTTGAAACAACGTAATATGTTCAAGTTATATCCACTATCAGAAAAAAAACAATAGGCTGGGAAGCACCTCCTACTGGAGGGTTGATCTATCTACAGCTATTCCTTTGGTCTCCCATCTATGGTTTAAACCAAATTTGTCACTGACTACTATCAATGTGCTATCTTGTGAATGATTATCGAGAGATCTCCACTTATTAAAACCTTTTGTGACTCCCAAACCCGCATGCGGGAGCGTAATCATCGCCTGAAACTAATTAGCATAACGCAACAGACATAAATATCCCTAGAAAATATTCCTATTCATGAAAATCACAAATGGAATATATTGAGACACAGCTTAGCCTTTTGTTAATCACCCTGTCATCTCAGATTTTCAAAATATGCTTTACAGCCAACGCTAGACAAGCATTTGTGTAAGTTTATCGATAGCCTAGCATAGCATTATGCCTTGCTAGCAGCAGGCAGCCTTGTCACGGAAATCAGAAAATAAATCAAATTAAATCGTTTACCTTTGATGAACTTCGGATGTTTTCACTCACGAGACTCCCAGGTAGATAGCCAAAGTACATTTTTTCCCAAAATATTATTTTTGTAGGCGAAACAGCTCTGTTTGTTCTTCACGTTTGGCTGAGAAATGGCCCAGAAATTGCGGTCACCACAACTCCGTAAAAGATTCCAAATTAGCTCCATAATATCGACAGAAACATGGCAAACGTTGTTTAGAATCCATCCTCAAGGTGTTTTTCTAATATCTATTCGATAATATATCCGTCGGGACAATTCGTTTTTCTCTAGGACCGATTGATGTAATGGCTACCTCTGTATTTTACGCGAGAATCTCTCTCGGAGCCACCATGTGACAACTTACGCAATGTAGCCTGCGGCTATTCTTCAACAGAAATGCGTAAAACTAAGTCACAATGCTTTAAACACCTTGGGGAATTACGTAGAAAGCGTAAGCTCGTTGATGGTACATTCACAGCCAAATAGGGAGTCATTGGAACGCAGCGCTTTCAAAACCTGGGGCACTTCCGGATTGGATTTTTCTCAGGCTTTTGCCTGCAACATCAGTTCTGTTATACTCACAGACAATATCTTTACAGTTTTGGAAACGTTGAGTGTTTTCTATCGAAAGCTGTCAATTATATGCATATTCTAGCATATTTTCCTGACAAAATATCCCGTTTAAAACGGGAACGTTTTTTTTCCAAAAATGAAAATACTGTTGAATTGCGACTCCACCTTGTCCCTGTACCGGCATATCACTTGTCTGATTGACTTGCGGAGTGAATAACTACACTGTTCATATTCAGCCATATTTCCAGACCGCTTTCCATGGTTAAATGCGGTGGTTTGCGCTTTCAGTGTTATGCGAATGCCGCCATCCACGGTCTCTGGTTAGGGTAGGTTTTAATAGTCACAGTGGGTACAACATCTCCAATGCACTTCTAAACTCACTCACCGAGTCAGCTTATAGTTTGATGTTATTCTCTGAGGCTGACCGCAACATATTCCAGTCCGCTGTATCAAAAAAATCGTGAAGTGTGGCCTCCGATTGGTCAGACTGGCGTTGAAGGGTTCACGTCACTGGTACATTCTGTTTGAGTTTCTGCCTGTAAGACGGTAGGACCAAGATGGCGTCGTGGTCGGATTTGCCCAATGGGAGAGCGGGAGAGGGTTTTGTATGCATCGCGGAAGTTAGAGTATCAGTGGTTGAGAGTATTACCCCTGTGTGTAGGGCAATCAATATGCTGATAGAATTTAGGTAGCCTTGTTCTCACATTTCTTTGTTAAAATGGCCAGCTACAATAAATGCAGCTTCAGGATATATGGTTCCCAGTTTACAGAGTCCAGTGAAGTTCCTTGAAGGCCGTCTTGTTGTCTGCTTGAGGGGGAGTGTACACAGCTGTGACTATAACTGATGAGAATTCTCTTGGTACGTAAAATGGCAGGCATTTGATTGTAAGGAATTCTAGGTCGGGTGAGCAGAAGGACTTGAGTCTCTGTATGTTGTTATGAATACACCTTGAGTCATTAATCATAAGCGTACACCCCCGCCCTTCCTCTTCCCAGAGAGGTGTTTATCTCTGTCAGCACGATACTTGGAGAAGCCCGGTGGCTGAATCGATTCCGACAACATATCCCGAGAGAGCCATGTTTCCGTGAAACAAAGAATGTTGCAATCTCTATCTCTCTGGAAGGCAACCCTTGCTCGAATTTCGTCTACCTTGTTTGGGAGTATACTCAGGAGCGGTGTGCGATTTGCATGTCTACGGAGCCTGACCAGGAGGCCTACTGGGATTAGATCCATTGTCCTGTGTGGTGGTCCGAACAGATGATCCGCTTCGGGAAAGTCGTATTGTTGATAAGTTGACGTTGACGTTGCTCTTATATCCAATAGTTATTCCCTGCTGTATGTAATAAGACTTAAGATTTCCTGGGGTAGCAATGTAAGAAATATTACATAAAAAAACAAAATACTGCATAGTTTCCTAAGAACTGGAAGCAAGGTGACCATCTCTGTCGGCACCATAACATCGTCTATGGGTGAGAGGGGTCTGGTTATCATCAGCCATTTGCCATGCTGTTCTGAGGCCTTGGATCCTCAGCCTGGAAAGTCATGACACCGTCAAATTCCAAACACGACTCATTCACCTTCCATTCTTGTTTCAGACGGGACCTACTGTCTTCATGACTCCTTTCTTGCACCATTTGTCTCAGAGTGCTTTGCAGCATCTGTGCAATTCTGGTGACATTCTGATGAGTTTGTTTTGTAATTCACTATCGACTGTGTCTTCATGCTGTCTCTGCCAGCCTTTGATTAAGAGATTAAGATATCACTTTATTGGTCAATTGCACAGAAGGTCCAACTGAAATTTGACTTCCACTTATAACCCAACCCCTCCAAAATACACACATATAAAAAAATGTTTTTATTTGTTATCATTTCCTCATCTAAGATCCAACTATATAGCATTATGGGATATTATCGGACTGGGGTTGAAAGTGTGTCCACACCACATCATTGTTTTTAGTGGCCTTAACACGATAACAAAGGGGACATTTGTGGTGAGAAACAGGGGCTGTAAACGCTCTCCTCTCCAATCGCAGAGCTCCATATAGGCTGTCTGTGGTTCAGCAACATAATCCTGTTAGCCAGCCTATGGGGACTCAGGAAATAGTGGAATTAGGGACTGCCTGAGGGCAAGGGCGTCATGCAGCAACACACTTAAAGGGTTGTACTGAACACGGCATTTTACAATTATTGCATGTACGCATTTATCTGGGCATACACATAGATCTGTGTGAGAGAGGGTCTTGTGGTTTTGGATGAACTCCGAACTAAATTGGGAGGACACGGTAAAGTATTCGACAAGGTATCCTCAGGCATTGGAATATAGTGAGCCAGTGTATTAGGAACAGATCAGAGGATTCAGAAGCACAACGGTTGGAGGCCACTAGGTCACTTCCAAGTTTTATTTAAGCTGCTTTTTCACTCGGCCATACACATTGTTCACCTATTATGCTCCACTGTGTCATTTCTCGTGCTAGGACGAACTCTCTCTCTTTCTCCTACAGAGAACATTGAGGATGCACACTTATCTGTATTCTTCATATCTAACTAATGAGGGATTCTATCTTCTTCCAGTCATTGTGCTAATGAAAACTGAAATGAGCTTGAATGATTATGAATATGAGCATCATATCAATCAAGGAGAGTATTTAATAACACGGCTTAAATAGACTTGTTAAAAGCACAACAGGACCTAAGTGTGATGTTTTCATATTTAGTCCTGAGTTCTTTTCACACTCAGTGGAGAAGCTGCCACGGTTCAACAGCAATTTATATATCCCAGGATGGTTAACTAAAACAACCTCTGTGGCCCGCGGCGAGAGGGTTTCCCTAAAATGTAAATGTGCTACAACTGTGATTTACGATTCCATGGCACATCCTGACGCAACTGTAGTGCCGGTCTCTCTCTCTCTTGTTTTTCCTCAGGCAGCTGCCATGACTCAGACTCCATCTTAATCACTCCTGAGTGGTGCACCCCACCATGCACCAACCTCACCCTGGGCTGTAGCCAGGGCCTGAGTGTTAGTGAGGTCCAGACTTGTGCAGTAAATGAGCTTGAAAAAATGTGTTGGATGGGAGAACAGCAAACACAAGCAAAAATGATCCCAGCCATTATAACATTGGTTTCTGTAGATTCATTCACCTCAGTTGATCTACAAATGCATTGCCTTTTTCAATGTATTTTTATTTAACCTTTCTTTAATTTTAGCTATACATTAACTCAGCACCGAGATTAAAAACAAAAATGTAATATATACTGAGGGATATGTTAGCAGAAAAGTTATTTTATACACATAGTGTCATGAATTATGCCAGGTTAATATATCTGAGTAAGAGTGACTAAAAATCAATGGGCACCACGGAGATAAGGCACGTGCCCTTTGTGCCCAGTCAGTAATTCGGCCATGATTACTACAAATTTAGTCTAGATTAACTAGACTATTTTACCAATCTAAAACAATTTCACTGACATGGGCTAATTGAGTGACTGTCAGCGAGTGACATATATCAAGAGGAAAACTGCAGCAACCAAGTTTCAAAATTGCACGTTGTGTATTTTACTAGTCTTATTCTCAACAGTAAATTGAAACCCTGACTGACTACCAATGTTTTGATTTAACCATTTTATTACAGAGGTTCGGACCTCGGTTTCCTCATATGTAGCTACAGCCCTGGCCTCGCTGTCCAAAACAGGTGCCTTTCCACAGGCACCGAGTGATTAAAAACCTACCCTGCCATGTTTTCCAGGAGTACAGGGCAGAAGCAAACTCTCATTGACACTCTGGATTACTTTTAGGAGCGAGGTGAGGTAGGGGTGAGTAGAGAGGGAACGATGTGGAGAAGTGTGGATGAATATGAATCAGGATAGTGATTTAGGGGTTTATGACTGGATAGTTGGTATTCCGCCATTGGTGAACCAAACTAATACAGGAGAGCATGAGTGAGGTGAGAAGGGGATTTATTTTGTGAATCGAGATGAATATTTTGGGAGAAAATTGACAATCCAAATAAAACACACTCAATGTACAAAACTATGTGGACACCCCTTCAAATTAGTGCATTTGGGTATTTCAGCCGCCCCCCTGAGTCAATAAATGTTAGAAACACCTTTGGCAGCGATTACAGCTGTGAGTCATCTTGGGTAAATCTAAGATTTTGGCACAACTGGATTGAGCAATATTTGCCCATTTATTCTTTTCGAAATTCTTCAAGCTTTGTCAAGGTGTTGCTGTAGATTTCACAAGCAGATTTATGCCAAAGCTGCAACTTTGACAGGAACATTCACTGTCTTCTTGGTAGCAACCCAGTGTAGGTTTTGTCTTGTGTTGTATGTTATCTTGTTTGGGCGCATGAAGCACTAGCGGGACACCTACGACAACATCCAGTGAAATTCTAGAGCACAAAAATCAAAATACAAAAATCGTAATATTAAACATTCATGAAAATACAAGTGTCATACATCATTTAAAAGCTTTACCTCGGTCACATTTCAAAAAGGCTTTATGGCGAAAGCATACCATACAATTATCTGAGGACAGCCCCCCACATCAAAATACTTTTTCAACCAGAGCAGGTGTCACAAAATCACAAATAGCGATTAAATTAATCACTTACATTTGAAGATCTTCCTCTGCTTGCAATCCCAAGGGTCCCAGCTACACAATGAATGTTTTTTTGTTCGATAAAGTCCTTCTTTATATCCAAAAACGTCTGTTTAGTTGGCGCCAATGATCTCAGTAATATACTTATTCAACATGCATAAGAAACAAATCCAAAAAGTTACCGGTAATGTTCCTCCAGACAAGTCAAACAATGTTTCTAATTAATCCTCAGGTACTCTAATATCTAAATAAATGATAATATTTAAGACAGAGACTAGTATGTTCAATAGGGAAGATAAATAACGATGTGCGCGCACCTCATTCACGTGCCAACAAGATCACTTTTCTAATGAGAGACATCTTGGAAAAACTACAACTACTTGCTAATTTTTCAAAAACCAAGCCTGAAACCCTTTCTAAAGACTGTTGACATCTAGTGGAAGCCATAGGAACTGCAATCCAGGTCCTATCTATTTGTATTTGCCATAGGCTTGCATTGAAATTGCCTGTGACCCCCCAAAACAACTTCTGGACGGATTTACCTCGGGTTTTCGCCTGCCATATCAGTTATGTTATACTCACATACATTATTTTAACAGTATTAGAAACTCAAGAGTGGTTTCTATCCAATGCTACCAAGTATATGCATATACTAGCTTCTGGGCCTGAGTAACAGGCAGTTTACTTCTGGCATGTCAGTCATCCGAAATTCTGAACAATAACCAGTATGCTAATAAAGTTATTGTCCTGCTGGTAGGTGAATTCGCCTCCCAGTGTCTGGGGTAAAGCAGACTGAAGCAAGCTTTCCTCTAAGATTTGCCAGTGCTGCGTTTCTTTTTATCCTTAAAAATTCTCCAGTCTTTGCCGATGTCAAGCATACCCATATCATGATGCAGCTACCACCATAATTAAAAAAATAAGGACTCAGTTACTCAGTGATGTGTTGCGTTGGATTTGCCCCAAACATAATACTTTGCATTTAGGCCAAAAAGTGTATTCCTTTGCCTTCTTTTTGTATTACTTTAGTGTCTTGTTGCATGTTTTCATTCTGTATATTTGTATATTTCTTCTTTCAGTCTTTCATTTAGGCCATTACTGTGGAGTCACTGCAATGATGTTAATTCATCCTCAGTTTTCTCCCATCATAACCATTGAACTCCATATCTGTTTAAAAATCACCAATGGCCTCATGGTTACATCCCTTAGCAGTTTCCTTCCTGGTCTTTGTAGTTGAATCTGTGCTTGAAAATCAATACTTTACTGTAACTTAATATGTGACTTTTTTTAAAGCCAAATGTTACTCCTGAACTCATTTAGGTTTGCCTAAACAAAGGGGGTGAATAATTATTCAACAACTATATTTTAGTCCTTTGACATTTTATTTTTATTTTGTGTAGATGACAAATATAATCCGACTTTGTAATGAAACATCCAAGGGGGTTGAATATTTATGATACCCACTGTACGTAGTCCATATGTTGGACCAATGATTGACTAAATGTTGCTTGATTGTTGGTTAGGCTATTGGCTGGCCAAAGTTAGGCTACATAAAAAGTGCAATACTGTTAAAACTTGTTGGGGATAGGGGGCAGTATTTTCACTTTGGATGAATTGCGTGCCCATAGTGAACTGATCCTACTCTGTCCTAGATTGCTAATATATGCATAGTATTATTACTATTGGATAGAAAACACTCTGAAGTTTCTAAAACTGTTTGAATTATGTCTGTTTGTATAACAGAACTCATAGGGCAGGCAATCTTCCGAACAAGAAGTGACATTCTGAATGTGGGTCAAATTTGACATCACCGCCCCTTCCCTTCCAAACAAGATATGGATCTGGTAGCACTTCCTACGCCTTCCACTAGATGTCCTCATTCAGTAGAACGTGGAATGGCGCCTCTGGTGTGAACTTTGACCGAATGGGAGGGGAAATAGTCACTGTCTTAGCAGAATGCCATTTCCCTGTGGCATATTTGTCTGTGGGTGTCACCGTCATTCCATTTGGCTACAGATGAAAATGTATGATCCGGTTGGAACGTTATTGGATATATATTAAAATAACATCCTGAAGATTGATTCTCTACTTAGTTTGACCAGTTTATTCAACCTGGAATATATCTTTTTGAAGTTTTTGTCCGAGTTTTCCTGGATCATCGCCAGCTTTTGTGCACGTGAGCTGAAAGTGCTAGCAAATGCAGCTAATTGGACACTTGTATTGGACATTATGGAACAAAACAATGATTTATTGTGGAACTAGGACTCCTTGCACTGCATTCTGATGAAAGATCATCAAAGGTACGGAAATATTTATGATGTAATTTCGTATTTCTGTTGACCCCAATTTGGCGGAGAAATATATTTACGTCTGAGCGCTGTCTCAGATTATTGCATGGTAGGCTTTTTTCGTAACGTTTTTAAAAGATCTGACACAGCGGTTGCATTAAGAACCAGTGTATCTTTAATTATATGTAGAACATGTATCTTTAGTCAAAGTTTATGATGAGTATTTCTGTTATCTGGCGTAGCTTTCTATAATTCCTCCGGATATTTTGGAGGCATTCCTGAACATGGCGTCAATGTAAACCGAGATTTGTGGATATAAATATGCATATTATCGAACAAAACATAAATGTATTGTGTAACATGTCATATGAGTGTCATCTGATGAAGATTTTCAAAAGGTTAGTGATTCATTTTATCTCTAATCCTGCTTTTGTGACTCTTATCTTTGGCTGGGAAAAAGAGCTGTGTTTTTTTTTATTTGGTGGTGGTCTAACATAAATATATGTTGTGTTTTCGCTGTAAAACATTTTAAAAATCGGACATGATGGGTAAATGAACAAGATGTTTATCTTTCATTTGCTGTATTGGACTTGTTAACAACACTGTCATCTCAGATTTCAAAATATGCTTTTCAACCAAAGCTACACAAGCATTTGTGTAAGAGTATTGATAGCCTAGCATAGCATTAAGCCTAGTATTCAGCAGGCAACATTTTCACAAAAACAAGAAAAGCATTCAAATAAAATCATTTACCTTTGAAGAACTTCGGATGTTTTCAATGAGGTGACTCTCAGTTAGAGGGAAAATGTTCATTTTTTCCAAAAATATTATTTGTGTAGGAGAAATCGCTCTGTTTTGTTCATCACTTTTGGCTAAGAAAAAAAACGAAAATACATTCACTACAACGCCAAACTTTTTTCCAAATGAACTCCATAATATCGACAGAAACATGGCAAACGTTGTTTAAAATCATCCTCAAGGTGTTTTTCACATATCTATTCGATGATAAATCCTTCGTGGCAGTTGGGTTTCTCCTCAGTAGCAAACGGAAAAGTACTTGCAGCTGGAGATTACGCAATAATTGCAACGGAGGACACCAAGCGACCACCTGGTAAATGTAGTCTCTTAGGGTCAATCTTCCAATGATTTGCCTACAAATACGTCACAATGCTGCAGACACCTTTGGTAAAACGTGGAAAAGGTAAGCTGACTCCTAGCTCCTCCACAGCCATATAAGGAGTCATTGCCATGAAGCGGTTTCAAAAAATGCGGCACTTCCTGATTGTATTTTAACATCAGTTCTGTGGCCCTCACAGACAATATCTTTGCAGTTTTGGAAACGTCAGAGTGTTTTCTTTCCAAAGCTGTCAATTATATGCATAGTCGAGCATCTTTTCGTGACAAAATATCTTGTTTAAAACGGGAACGTTTTTCATCCAAAAATTAAAAGAGCGCCCCCTATATCGAAGAAGTTAATGTGTGAAAGTTAAATATTTCTAAATAATATTTTTGAATTCCCTGCGCCACCTTTTCAGCTGAATGGGGGGCGGAGTTCCCCTAGGGGATCGCCTTGCTATAACAGGATTTATAATCATGTGTTAGTGCAGGTTTTCAATGAATTTATGTAAATTACAAAACTCATTCTGCGGTGCAGGAACTTTTCAGCAAGAAAAGAGGAATCAAATGAAGATCCTTTCCTTACTTGCTATTATACTTTTCCAAGGACCGGTAATCTGTAGCTAGAAGGTGCTACTGAGCGTTCGTCTAGCTGGAAGTTTATTTACAGAAAATTATCCCCTCTTCAGTTGTTTTCTGGGTTCCTCGCAGAGCCGAGGCTCCAAATAAGGATAGATGAGGTGATTTAACATGTCAACCAGAGATAATGATGCTCTCATTTGTGACACAAACACAATTCAGAACCTGTAAAATGGGTTGTAAACACAATAATATAAATATTTTTTTAAAAGGTGACAATTCATATTTGATCAATTAAAGGTGGAAAGACAACACTACCCAACAGATGTAGGAAAATATTCCATTCTTGTTAGCCTAAAATATGCTGAATGTATCATTCTTCAAACAAACTCTGTGCTTTGATCATTCAAGGTGCCAATGTTTGTCTTCGAAAATAGAAAATAACAATGGTAAACATGTTAATTTATTCTGAAGATCAGTTGTAGACAACATTTACACCTAAATGGAAATTTCAGCAGCGAATAGCCCTACAAGCTCTCACACACAACAGTATCCCTCTTTGGGGTGGAATTAGAATGTCCACAGTCGGTAAAAGCAAACCCAAACGAGACTAAAATAGGGGGAGACGTTTCCACAATAGAATTATACAGACAAAGAAACCCATCTCATCTCCTTCGCCGAAGCCACCTTATCTAGCATTGGCCAGCTCGGTAAAGCATCACCAGAGTGAGAAAGAGATTCCCACATGGGCTGGTGCCTGTATAGGGAATTGCTATCGTCCCTATCGTTGTGAATCTCCAGGTCATTGACGAGGCTGGGCACTTTCATTAGTCTCCTTTGCAACAATGCATGTCTAATTGCCGTCTTGTTTCACCATTGATTTATGATTCATCGCCCCACAGTTTGAAGAAATCCTTAGAGCGGCTGCTCAAATAAGATAAGAAAGAGTGGTGGTGCTTTATGTATTGCATTGTATCCTGTGTATATCAAACAAAAGAGGGCCTTGGGCGATTGCTACACGTTTTCGCAAGCATTTACATTTTTCTTGCCAGAGATATGAGATGCTTGTTGTTCTCAACAACTGAAATATAACTTAGCATCAAATGAATGAGGCAGTTGTCAGCTATTTGGTTTACATACAAGGATGCCACCTTTAGGGGATAGCCTTGCATCTCAAATAATAAAGCAACTCGAAGAGAAAACGAAAGGAATCCTTGCAGTTTTGTTATTTCCAAATGAAACCTGTCTGCCTTTTTTGTTGTCGTTGGACAAATGTAGCTACATTCAACACAGAGAGACAGATATTAAGAAAATGAATGTATACATGGCGAGATAGAAACACAGATAGATAAACAGACAGGGAGACAGTCAGATTGACATGACAAATATATACAGCACATATTTTCATGGAAGTGTGAGAGTGATAAGGAAGTTAGGTGATACATTTATAGATTTAAAAAAAATAATGTACCATTTGTATCTTAAAACCTTCACAGCCAATTTTCACCTTTGATGTCATTCCATAAATTGACAGCTTTTCCTAAAATAACACTGAAGATATATCCAATAGCATATTGTAAAATGCAAAAGTGTTGGTGACAAGCCATTGTCTTTTTCAAGGGGTTATATGTCCTGCCTCCTAAAACATTTGAATTATGCTCTTATCTAGGCCCTACTCCAACTAGTTTATCAACCAAAGCACCTATATAAATAACCTCATTCCTTGTCTCGAGGACCATGGTGGTGTAGAGCTGCTATCTGTGCCTCAGAATACTGGGAGGGAGGCTTTAGCCTACATGTCTGATACTGCTGTGGGTATTGTGATTGAGTGGCCTTGTTTGATGGCCTATTGCGCTCAAATTACAGTGGCTGCAGCCTGTTGCAAAGGAGCACAGACAGAAACTATTGGTCACAACACGGTACATTTATTCATTATACACAGACTGCATTGACTTTCTCTCACCCTGCTCTTTCTTTCTCCCTTTTCTCAATCTCTCCTCCCTTCCTCCTCCCAATCTAAGTATTTCTCTTCCTCTCTCTTTCTCTCATTACATCTCTCCCCCCACCACCCAACACCATATTTTCTCTCCTAACTCTCCTTCTGTTTCTCTCTCACACAAACATCTCTGTCTAGGCGCTTTATTTTATGAACAGCCTTCAGCTAGCCCTTCAGCCTTTTACAGGGACCCACTTTACGGCAGACAATGCTAGCCAATCATATTGAGTTTGTTAAATGTGTCCTTCATTGTAGTGCATCAGAAGCCTCGATAGCCCAGTTTGTGAATCGTGGTTAGAAATGGTTTCCTATTCTACCAATAGAACAGAGGAGCAAAGGTAATAATAATGTCATTACCACATTACCACCCTGTCCCCTAAGTACACTTAGACCCCCACTGTTTATATCTGGTGACGTTCCTATGGAAATACACAGTCTGTGTGTGTGCGTATGCACACGTGTCTGTGTGTGTTATAATCGTCCAACTCAGAGACCAGTTTTACATTGTCCTCTCTTCCAGCCATTGCATCTCACATTTTTCTTCAACCACAGTGAGTCTGGTGATGATACAGTTGTGTACTCGATGGTCACTTGAGTGTGCAGTAGGGCTGAACGGTTAACCAAAATGTGTCCGTTTGTAAATAACTAATAACTAATAACTTCCATTTCGATGCGCAGTTTCTGTAGAGATAAATCAGATCAAGCCTGAACTGTGCGAAGTGGTAAGGAGCTGTAGTTTCCAACAGGCCAATATTCTACATAGCTTTGCTCAGAAAACGTGGTACTAAACTACAATGTCCATAATCCATTGCGATCCCACTTAAAGTTGTCTGGTCTATGCGGAGCACACGCAGAGACTGAGAGAAGAGAGAACATATGATCAGGAGGGATAGAAAGTAGGTGCCTCACAAGGCTGAAAATACATGAATTACAGTGCATTCGCAAAGTATTCAGACTCCTTAACTTTTTCCACATTTTGTGACGTTACAGCCTTATTCTAAAGGATCGGACCCTTTTTTTAAATGTTCGCCTAAAATTACATGCCCAAATCTAACTGCCTGTAGCTCAGGACCTGAAGCAAGGATATGCATATTCTTGAAACAAAAACAGCAGGGGTTCAAACTGTAGAACCCATTTCCTATATGTGATTATAAAAATGTATTTTTATCAAACAAAACTATACTACATTTTATCTCTGGGACCCTCAGGATAACAAATCAGAGCAAGATTACTGAATGTAAGTACATTATTTACCTTCAGAGGTGAATCAAATCAAATCAAACGTTCTGTTACATGCGCCGGATACAAGTGTAAACCTTACCATGAAATGCTTACTAACAAGCCCTTAACCCAACAGTGCAGTTCAAGGAGAGATAAGAAAATATTTACCAAATAAAGGAAGGTAAAAAATGTGTTGAAAAGCAACACAATAAAATAACAATAATGAGGCTATATACAGGGGGTACCGGTACTTAGCCAAGCGCTCTGTGCCCAGGCGACGGCAATGGCGGAGCACACGGACGCTTTTCGTTCAACCCCCTTTTCGTCTGTAACCGTTAATAACTCGAAAAGTAAAAGTCCAAACTGGATAGGGTTTTTTTGCATGAAAGGGCACGCCTACATGCGCATTTCCATGTAATCAAAACCATTTTCAATAAAATGTAATATAATAAAATCGTGTTCGAAGTTCCGGGGGGCAGAGCAGGCAGCTTCTGAGGAGGTTGGCTGCTCTGTCCCCCACTTTTTTTTTGGCCTACTGGGCGAGGGCTGGCCCTTGGGGCCATTTCCCCCATCAACACTTGGTAACCCATTCAATCACCAAGTGCACAGCTGGATGCAGAGCAGTTGCCACACCAAGCAGTGATGCAACCAGTTAGGATGCTCCAGATGGTGCAGCTGTAGAACTTTTTGAGGATCTGGGGACCCATGCCAAATCTTTTCAGTCTCCTGATGAGGAGGATATGTTGTCGTGCCCTCTTTATGACTGTTTTGGTGTGTTTAGACCATGATAGTTTGTTGATGTGGACACCAAGGAACTTGAAACTCTCAACCCGCTCCACTACAGCCCCATCGATGTTAACGGGGGCCTGTCCGGCCTGCCTTTTTCTGCAGTTCATGATCAGCTCCTTCGTCTTGCCCAAATTGAGGGAGAGGTTGTTGTCCTGGCACCACACTGCCATGGTCTCTGACCTGCTCCCTATAGGCTCATCGTTGTCGGTGTCATCAGCAAACTTAGTGTTGGTGTTGGAGTCGTGTTTGGCCACGCAGTCATGGGTGAACAGGGAGTACAGCAGGGGACTAAGTGCACACCCCTGAGGGACCCCAGTGTTGAGTATCAGTGTGGCAGATGTGTCTCCGAGCTGACAAGGTAAACATCTGTCGTTCTGCCCTTGTACAAGGCAGTTAACCCACTGTTCCCCGGTAGGCCGTCATTGTAAGTATGAATTTGTTCTTAACTGACTTGCCTTGTTAAATAAAGGTAAAAAAAGGTCTTCCTTTTGTCCAGGTGGGAAAGGGCAGTGTGGAGTGCGATTGAGATTGCGTAATCTGTGGATCTGTTGAGGCGGTAGGCAAATTGTATTGGGTCTAGGGTATCCGGGAGGATGCTGTTGATATGAACCATGACAAGCCTTTCAAAGCACTTCATGGCTACCGACGTGAGTGCTATGGGTGGTAATAATTTATACAGGTTACCTTTGCTGGGACTATGGTGGTCTGCTTGAAAAATGTAGGTATTACAGACTCTGTCAGGGAGAGGTTGAAAATGTCAGTTAAGACACTTACCAGTTGGTCCGCGCATGATGTGAGTACACATCCTGGTAATCCGTCTGGCCCCACATCTTTGAGAATACTGACATGTTTAAAGGTCTTGCTAACATCGGCTACCGAGAGCGTTATCAAACAGTCGTCCATAATAGCTTGTGCTCTCGTGCATGCTTCAGTTTTGCTTGACTCGAAGTGAGCCTAAAATGACTTTAGCTCATCTGGTAGGCTCTCTTGACTGGACTGCTCACATCTGGGATTCCCTTCTTGTAGTCCGCAATAGTTTTCAAGCCCTGGTAGGTCAGGCCACTGCATCTCAATCGGATTGAGGTCAGGCCATTCCAGAAGGCGTATTTTCTTCTGTTGAAGCCATTCTGTTGTTGATTTACTTCTGTGTTTTGGTTCGTTGTCCTGTTGCATCACCCAACTTCTGTTGACCTTCAATTGGTGGACAGATAGCCTTACATTCTCCTGCAAAAAGTGTTGATAAACTTGGGAATTATTTTTTCCGTTGATGATATTAAGCTGTCCATGATCTGAGGCAGCAAAGCAGACCCAAACCATGATGCTCCCTCCACCATACATTACATTTGGGATGAGATTTTGATGTTTGTGTGCAGTGCCTTTTTTTCTCCACACATAGTGTTGTGTGTTCCATTCAAACACTCAACTTTAGTCTAATCTGTCCACAGAATGTTCTGCCAGTAGCGCTGTGAAACATCCAGGTGCTCTTTTGTGAACTTCAGACATGCAGCAATGTTTTTTGGGGAAAACAGTGTTTTCTTCCGTGGTGTCCTCCCATGCACACCATTCTTGTTTGGAGTTTTATGTATCGTATACTCGTCAACATAGATGTTAGCATGTTCCAGAGATTTCTGTAAGTCTTTAGCTGACACTCTAGCATTCTTCTTAACCTTATTAACAAGAGCATTATGCATTAGTCATCTTTGCAGGACAGCCAGTCCTAGGGAGAGTAGCAACAGTGATGAGCTTTTTCCATTTATAGACAATTTGTCTTACCTTGGATTGATGAACATCATGGCTTTTAGAGATACTTTTGTAACAATTTCCAGCTTAATGCTAGTCAACAATTCTTTTGTTCGAGGTATGGTTCACATCAGGCAATGCTTCTTGTGAATAGCAAACAAAAATTGTGTGAGTGTTTTGTATAGGGCAGGGCAACTCTAAACAACATCCCCAATCTCATCTCATTGATTGGACTCCAGTTTAGCTGACTCCTGGCTCCAATTAGCTATTGGAGAAATAATTTAGCCTAGGGGTTCACATACTTTTTCCAACCTACACTGTGATTTTTTAAATTATGTATTCAATATAGACAAGAAAAATACAATAATGTGTGTGTTATTAGTTTAAGCACACTGTTTGTGTCTATTGTTATGAATTAGAGGAAGGTCAGGTAACATATTTGGACCAATTTACGCAGAAATCCAGGTAATTCCAAAGGGTTCACATACTATTTCTTGCCACTGTAAGTATTCAGACCTTTTGATATGAGACTCGAAATTGAGTTCAAGCTCATCCGGTTAACATTGATCATCCTTGAGATGTTTATACAACTTGATTGGAATCCAACTGTGGTAAATTCAATATGATTGGACATGATTTAGAAAGGCACACACCTGTCTATATAAGGTTCCACAGTTGACAGTGCATGTCAGAGCAAAAACCAAGCCATTGGAATTGTCCATAGAGCCCTGCGACAGGATTGTGTTGAGGCACAGATTTGGGGAAGGGTTAAAAAAATTTTTTGCAGCATTGAAGGTCCGCAAGAACACAGTGGCCCCCATATTTCTTAAATGGAGGAAGTGTGGAACCACCAAGACACTTCCTAGAGCTGGCCGCCTGGCTAAACTGAGCAATCAGGGGAGAAGGGCATTAGTCAGGGAGGTGACCAAGAAACACAATGTTCACTTTGACAGAGCTCCAGAGTTCCTCTCTGGAGATGGGAGAACCGTCCAGAAGGACAACCATTTCGGTAGCACTCCACCAATCAGGCTTTTATGGTCAGGCGGAAGCCACTCCTCTGTAAACTGCACATTACAGCCGCCTTGGAGTTTGCCTAAATGCACCTAAATACTCTCAGACCATGAGAAACAAGATTATCTGGTCTAATGAAACCAAGATTGAACTCTTTGGCCTGAATGCCAAGCCTCACGTCTGGAGGAAACCTTTCACCATCCCTACCGGAAAGTGGGGTGGTGGTAGCATCATACTGTAGGGATGGTTGTCAGCGGTAGGGACTGGGGGACTAGTCAGGATCAATGGAAAGATATTCAGAGTGATCCTTGAAGAAAACCTGCTCCAGACTGCTCAGGACCCCAGACTGAGGTGAAGGTTCACCATCCAATAGGACAACGACCCTCAGAACACAGTCAATACAATGCAGAAGTGGCTTCGGGACAAGTCTCTGAATATCCTTGAGTGGCCCATCCAGAGCCTGGACTTGAACCCAATCTAACATCTCCGGAGAGACCCAAAAATAGCTATGCAGCAGTGCTCCTCATCCAACCTCATAGAGCTTGAGAGGATCTGCAAAGAAGAATGGGAGAAACTAACCAAATACAAATCAAAGTTTATTTGTCACGTGGGAAGAATACAACAGGTGTTCCGTTCACCTTACAGTGAAATGTTTACTTACAGGCTCTAACCAATAGTGCAAAAGGGTATTAGGTGAACAATAGGTAGGTAAATAAATGAAACAACAGTAAATAGACAGGCTATATACATGTAGCGAGGCTACATACAGACACAGGTTAGTCGGGCTGATTGAGGTAGTATGTACATGTAGATATGGTTAAAGTGACTATGCATATATGATGAACAGAGAGTAGCAGCAGCGTAAAAAGAGGGGTTGGGGGGCACACAATGCAAATATTCCGGGTAGCCATGTGATTACCTGTTCAGGAGTCTTATGGCTTGGGGGTAAAAACTGTTGAGAAGCCTTTTTGACCTAGACTTGGCACTCCGGTACCGCTTGCCATGCGATAGCAGAGAGAACAGTCTATAACTGGGGTGGCTGGGGTCTTTTAGGGCCTTCCTCTGACATCGCCTGGTGTAGAGGTCCTGGATGGCAGGCAGCTTAGCCCCAGTGATGTACTGGGTCGTACACACTACCCTCTGTAGTGCCTTGCGGTCAGAGGCTGAGCAATTGCCATACCAGGCAATGATGCTTCCAGTGCTTCCATGCTCTCGATGTTGCAGCTGTAGAACCTTTTGAGGATCTCAGGACCCATGCCAAATCTTTTTAGTTTCCTGAGGGGGAAAAGGCTTTGTCATGCCCTCGTCACGACTGTCTTGGTGTGTTTGGACCATTCTAGTTTGCTGTTGATGTGGACACCAAGAAACTTGAAGCTCTCAACCTGCTCCACAACAGCCCTGTCGATGACAATGGGGGGGCGTGCTCGGTCCTCCTTTTCCTGTAGTCCACAATCATCTCCTTAGTCTTGGTTACTTTGAGGGAAAGGTGGTTATTCTGGCACCACCCGGCCAGGTCTCTGACCTCCTCCATATAGGCTGTCTCGTCATTGTCGGTGATCAGGCCTACCACTGTTGTGTCGTCTGCAAACTTAATGATGGTGTTGTAGTCGTGCCTGACCATGCAGTCGTGGGTGAACAGGGAGTAAAGGAGGGGACTGAGCACGCACCCCTGGGGAGCTCCAGTGTTGAGGATCAGCGTGGCAGGTGTGTTGCTACCTACCCTCACCACCTGGGGGCGGCCCGTTAGGAAGTCCAGGATCCAGTTGCAGAGGAAGGTGTTTAGTCCCAGGATCCTTAGCTTAGTGATGAGCTTTGAGGATACTGAGCTGTAGTCAATGAATAGCATTCTCACGTAAATGTTCCTTTTGTCCAGGTGGAAAGGACAGTGTGGAGTGCAATAGAGGTTGCATCATCTGTGGATCTGTTTGGGCGGTATGCAAATTGGAGTGGGTCTAGGGATTCTGGGATAATGGTGTTCATGTGAGCCATTACCAACTTTTCAAAGCACTTCATGGCTACAGAAGTGAGTGCTATAGGTCTGTAGTCATTTAGGTCTTACGCACATCGACTACAGAGAGCGTGATCACAGAGTCGTCCGGAACAGCTGATGCTCTCATGCATTTCTCATTGTTACTTGCCTTGAAGCGAGCATAGAAGTGATTTAGCTCATCTGGTAGCCTCATGTCACTGGGCAGCTCGTGGCTGTGCTTCCCTTTGTAGTCTGTAATGGTTTGAAAGCCCTGCCACATAAGACGAGCGTCGGAGCCGGTGTAGTATGATTCAATCTTAGCCATGTATTGACGCTTTTCCTTTTTGATGGATCGTCACAGGGCATACCAGGATTTCTTGTAAGCTTCAGGGTTAGAGACCCGCACCTTGAAAGCGGCAGCTCTACCCTTTAGCTCAGTGCGAATGTTGCCTGTAATCCATGGCTTCTGGTTGGGGTATGTACGTACAATGTCCTCGATGCACTTATTGATAAAGCCAGTGACTGTTGTGGTGTACTCCTCATTGCCATCAGAAGAATTCTGGAACATGTTCTAGTCTGTAATAGCAAAACAGTCCTGTAGTTTAGCATCTGCTTCGAGGATGTCACTGGTGCTTCCTGCTTTAATTTTTTGATTGTAAGCAGGAATCAGGAGGATAGAGTTGTGGTCGGATTCACCAAATGGAGGGCGAGGGAGAGCTTTGTATCCGTCTCTGTTTGTGGAGTACAGGTGATCTAGATTTTTTTTCCCCCTCTGGTTGCACATTTAACATGTTGGTGGAAATTTGGTAAAACTGATTTAAGTATCCCTGCCTTACAGTCTCCGGCCACTAGGGGCGCCACTTCTGGGTGAGTGGTTTCTTGTTTGCTTATTTCCTTATACAGCTGACTGAGTATGGTCTTCGTGCCAGCATCTGTCTGTGGTGGCAAATAAACAGCCACGAAAAGTATAGCTGAAAAAACAAGTAGTGTGGCCTGCAATTTATCACAATATACTCTATTCAGGCGAGTAAAGTCTAGAGACTTCCTTAGATTTCGTGCACCAACTGGTGTTTACAAAAATGCACAGCGGTGCAGCGTATATCCCACTAGCTGAATATCCATGTCGTCATTCAGCCACGATTCCGTGGATAATAGGATATTACAGTTTTTGATGTCCCGTTGGTAGGATATTCGTGATCGTACCTCGTCTAGTTTATTGTCCAATAATTGCACGTTGGCGAGTAGTATTGATGGTAACGGCAGCTTTCCCACTAGCCTTTTCCGGGTCCTGACCAGGCATCCGGCGCTTTGTCCTCTGTACCTGTGTCGCTTCCTCTTGCAAATAACATGGATGTTGGCCCTGTCGGGTGTTGAATGTCTTGTGCGTCTTGCTTGTTGAAGAAGAAAATCTTTGTCTAATCCGGGGTGAGTGATCGCTTTTCAGATATACAGAAGCTCTTTTTTTGCCATAAGATATGGTTGCAGAAACATTATGTACAAAACAGGTTGCAAATAATACGTAAAAAAATAAATAATAGCACAATTGGTTGGGCGCCCGTAAAACTGCTGCCATTTCTTCCGATGCCATTTTGTAAGGAGTGTGCCTGTAATGCTCCGGGTGTCGTGGGTGTGGAGTCAAATGCAGGAAACAGAGAGTTCAATGCTGTGCGTCTTTTAATAGCGCTTAACACACCACAGGGTGCTCACAAAAGTAACGTTCCCAAACACAGGGAATCAAAATGTATAATGGAACAAATCACGACCAGGCACAAAACACGTACCTCCACAACAGAGCCGAAGGTTACATAGAAATAATCCCGCACAACAACCAGGCGGGCCGGCTGTCTAATAAAGACAAACTAATTAACCCTACACAGGTGCTACCACTAAACATACAAGGAGGGGGAGGAAAAACAATCAGTGGCAGCTAATAGGCCGGTGACGACGACCGCCGAGCGCCACCCGCCCGGGAAAAGGAAACACCCTTGGTCGGACTCGTGACAGTGCCAAGTTTGTAGCGTCATTCCCAAGAAGGCTCGAGGCTGTAATCGCTGCCAAAGGTGCTTCAGAAAAGTACTGAGTAAAGGGTCTGAATACTTATGTAAATGTGAATTACTCTGCAGTATGTTCAGGTGTGATAACATTTATTGTAGCTTTTGACCTTTTCAGTGGCATGTTGAAAGAGTCAAAGTAGTTGAGTGTCACAACCTATTTACACTTATCTGTACCAAATATAATTAGTTAACTGGTTTGACTTGATTATGTGCTCCTGTGACATTCAGGATAATAGCCATTTTCAAAATGTTCAGATAAAACTGTATTGTGTAGATCAAATGTGACTGTCAAATAGATTGGAATAGTATAGGAGATTGTATGTACTCTACCCATTATACTTCTATCTTCAAAATGCAGTTTGAGATACAGCCCTGACATTAGTTGAAGGCAGCCAATCCAATAGTTTCAGAAAAGTAGTCACTGCATGAGATCCGAATTCAAATATTGTCAAAAGTAGTTGCTTTCTCAGAGATATAGTATATTCAAATAGTTAACTAAAGTAGTTACGTTCTGAGATATGAATTCAAATAGTTAAAATAAATTAGTACTTTTTTTGAATATGTATTCAAATAGTTGTAGTCACCGCCAATGTAAATATTTGTTTACCTGGAAAAATAGTTATGTTCAACAAAGCATAGTTAAAATGGTAAACACACACACTATGGTAATCCAGGTCTCGTGTCCAAACAGAAGTATTGTGAGGGGGAACCAACTGAAAGGGTCAGTGACAGAGATGTTTTGCTTGATGTTGAATTTCCACAGGCCTTTATTAGAAGCATATTTCAGCATTATTTTTTTCTCGTGAGGACTTGCCTTTCTTTTTTCACAAATCAGCATAATCAATGTTCTAATTTCAAGTTGAGTTTGAAAAAAGAGACTGAAAATGATGTAAAAGAACTTGGTATGGTGTAAACATTCCAGTAAAAAAAATGATGAACAGGACCCATTAGGGTTTATCCAATATTTCCTTGATTCGTATGGGTATTCTAGGGGATTGTATCCACATTTAAACTACATGAATCCTTATTATTCAACTGTATTGATTGCCTCCAGGGTGCGCAATCCATGTTGCATTCACCCAAGGTCCTTAACATCACAAACAAATTGCCAAATCACCATCAACTAATGTTCCTTCTATACGTTGCAGTATCTGCAACGGATATAGACTTCCCTTACTCCCCATGCCCACCAAGCAGCATGTCCAGAGAGCTTTGCCCATTTTCTGTCTGTGTTAATGGCCATTGTTTAGGCTCATTATGCTTATGTAGGGCAGGAGCCCCCATCACTGAGGACTGCGCTGTGTTAATTTAGCCGTCAGTTGTGTGGAGAGACCTACTGTATAAAGTGTAGCCCGGGGGCAACTCTCTGTACTGGGGCTTTCATGTCCATGCCGTGACAGCCAGGCAGCCCTGCTGTCTCTGAAGAAAGAATTGGACATAATGGTAGTGAATGAATGGGGGCCTGGCATTAGTTGTGGTTTCCAGACCAGGACATGTATTAGAGTTACTGTACTGTAACCCTCTAACTGTCTCTGTAAAAAAGAAGGCCTAAGTGGACATTAATTCAATTGAATGTGGATGGTAAATGTAGTGTATTCTGGGGTATGTCAAACATGTTTAGAATAATGTGTGGGGGTACAGTTATGACATAGAGAGTGCTGAGGAAGGATAGGAATATTTGTTTTGACAAAAAAGACCCAAAGCTGAAACTGCAATGCATTGTATCAGTTGTTTAAATGGCTGCAGTTGTGCAGTAGTTGTTGGAGTTGTTCGACTCTGTGCCATAGCCTTGCTATATTCCTCACACTAAGCCTGAGGGAGCTAATATGTGTCCGTGCCTTCACCATGTATTGATGTGGCATTGCTTCATTAACCACCATTCTCTAACTGGGAGAGGTGCAAGGTCAAGTTTATTTTAGCAAACAATTGTCTTGCTCCTCCGAGAATACGAGCCTTTTCTTTCTCCCAGTGCTTCCAAAAACACAATCCAAATAGCAGTGAAACACAACCACAAAGTGTTAAAGTGTTACCATTTGGCGTAGCAACTATAGTGTGCACAACATATTACTGGTCAATGAGGAAGTACTTGAATGATCTTGAAAAAACAGATTATACCATTCTTGACCTCATCGTTGACTTTGGTGCTGGACCTCTGACAGTCCATGTACCATTTAGTTATAGAAGAGTAGTTTCTCAACCAGGCCTGTTCAGATTTCATTTCCAGCTTAGCAGAATCCTGTTTGTTCATTCTATTTAAGCTTTTAACCGACTTGACAGCAATTCCACCAAAAAGTCTAAATCGGAAAACTGTACACTAATCCACTGTAAATTCACCAATTAGGAGATAGGAATAAGTGTTGGAATTATTTAACCAAATTCCTGTCAGCAGCACTTCTTAAAGATTGGTCACGTCTTTCATTTGCAAAAGACTGTTACTGAGGAAAAGATGCCAACTCGTTTTGTATCAGAAAAATTCAGCAATGACCACAGCACACAAAGCACACAAAATCGCCTAAATAATGATAGGTCTCAGAGGCATCATACACTTTATCAAGCTAATGCAAATGAATAAAGTTTGTAAAATAACACAACAAATCCTACTTTTTGACTCAACGGTGAGGACCTGTGTATGTGCGTGTGTGCGTGTGCCAGTGAGTCCGAGGGAGAATGCTAGTATATGTGTGTGTTTATGTGTGTGTTTGTTTCAGGGCAAATGAGGCGAAAAAAAATACAAAATATAATCCTCTCGATGCTCGGGGATCAGAAGGAATAGGACAATCTCAGCCGTGAGGTCTTCCCCACCCTAGAGGGGATGCCACTGATAAATTCCCAGCCTAGTCCCATGCAGTGCCCCTGGCACAGGAGAGAAGGGACATCACTGTGAAGAGTACCAGAGGCCAAACAAATGGAAAACAAGTATGTCATCATAGACAGAGGGCAGGGGAGGGGGGGGAGAGAAAAACAATAAACAAGCAAACTCATTTATAGCTACTCCACAAGGGATGGCTAAGGTCAAAGCACCTTTACAAAGTTAGGAGAGGTTATTGCATAAGAGTGTGTTGTTAACCCTTGATGACATTGACAAGGAGGTGGCAAAACAAACATCAAAGGTTAATGGAACATCAGTTGACTGAGCATAACTGTGTGTGTGTGCATGTGTGTGCGTGCATTATGTAGAGATATGTACCGAGCTGCAGGTTTCTCCAAGTGCCCTACATTTATAGAACCTGTAAAGTAAGATAATTCCACAGTGACTATAGATGATCCTTTCATTCCTCTGTATCTCCATCCTCATCCCTTCCCCCTCTCTCTCTCTGGAAAGATCCAGGGCTTAAATAATGAATTTGCTTATTGCGTAAGATTTGTATGGCTTAACACTTTCATCAAATTACATTTGGGATCTCTCACACTTGAGGATGTTCTTTTAATTTGAATGTAATGAAAGTAGTGAAACGGTCCTTGCCTTGAAATAATCTAATTCAGCGATTGCTATTTTCTGTTGTTGTCTCCGTAGATCTAACATTAAAGTGATGCAAAATAGTCATAAAAATTCATAAAAAGTGCTTCTTTCTAGCCTGCAAGTACAGTTTTTGTCAGAGGCTGGGCTCGCTTGAGCCCTGAAAGATGGCTTGTTGCAGGTTGAAGTAGTGAGACCGTTTATTTTGCAATAATGCCAAGTGGTAAAGATGACTCTGTCGCTTTGTCTTTGTTATCAAATTGTCTCGACTGTCGATGAATTGCGGGCACTTGACCTCTGCCACCTCCGGGTTATTACATGTTTTGAAAGTGACTGCGTCTGACTATGTCCCCCTCTCTGTGATTAGGGCCTACATTATAAAGAAGGCAGTTTGTTTTCACCGGGGGTAGTCAAGTCTAACGCTTTTATAACACAACCCATTTTAAATGCCCCTGGGTGGGTTATCACCTTGGCACAATGCTCTGGATCTGGTACTATTGTCCCGCTTAATCACATTTTATTGCTTTATTGACTGGCGTTGTTAAGTATATTATTATAAATTGATAATTCATCTTCTGGTGTTATTTGATACTGCAGCAGAATCCTGTTGGGTGTATTGGTATCCAACAGCTAAGAACTTCCTCCAACATTGAATGGGTGAGGTCACATGCTTGCAGAGTGGGGATGTTTCAGTAAAAAAAAATCTAAGTTCTCACAAATGCATCTTGGGAGAAGAAAATTATTTTCGTAACCAACACCGACCGGTGAATTAACCAAAGCACAGACCAAAGAGCCAAGAGAACAATATCGATGTTCCCACCAACATTCTGTTTCCAATCCAAGGTTGTCTGTTCTTGAAATGCTTATGTGCTCTGTGTCTTCCCACCCCTATCATTAAAATTGAAACTTGTGAAATAACCTCGGTGCCCCTTTCCTTCTTCTATTACTTGCTCAAGATAGACAGGCCCTACTTAAGGACCTGGAATTCTATAAAAACACTAAAGTGTTGTTCAGTAAACTGTCATGGATGCCAGATTGACAAACATTTTTACCCAGTTCCATTAGTGTCAGTCAGCCCCATTTTAGCACATAAAAATAAACCAATGTTTCCACAGAAAATGTCTCGGGAAGTATTAGTAGACTGCTCAGCTCGTAAGACCTCAGAAATGGGACAGTGGAACACACATCTTAAATGTCAGGGATGTGATAGAGTTGTATTGTTCTCTATGCCATAAAAACTTATGAACAGGTTTAAGAAAATTCGCTCTCTGATTGGCAGAAACACAGCTCAAAGCCATTCATAAAACCCATATAACTGAGTAATTGTTATAGGATTGTGTAAGTAAGAAAATGTCAGATGATATTGTGGTAAAGTAATGCCCTTGTATCCCTCTATCCCTGTCCCTGCCCATATAGCCATGCCTATCCCTGTCACTGCCCATGCAGTAACAGTGCTTTATTTTGGGTCTGCAGTGTTGGGGCAGGGGGATAAATGTCACCCATGCTGTAAGAGCAGAGGCAGCAATGAGGGCTTAGTTCCAGCCTATGGCCATTCCCGGTTCTCCAGTGGCATGGATAGAGTTACCCCCGGCCCCGAGCGAGGCCAGCTTTCTCCCTACCCTTTTCAGCCTCTTCCCCTGCCCAGCAGAACCGCTGGAGGTGAAATCTAAATATGCTGTGTCTTGCAAAGTCGAGCTATGAGTGACACTAACCACCATGACCATGTTAAGCCACAGCAGCTAGCTACGTCCCGGGGTTATTTCCTCCCTCTCTCATGCTCCTTCTCTCTCTCAATCTCGTGCCCGCTCTCTCTGTCTCTCTCTCTCACTCTCTCTCTGAAGCCTTCTCTCCCCATCTCTCTCTCTCTTCTATTGTTGGAAACCAGGGCTTGTTTTTTAGTCCCACATTGAAATTGATTCACCAGCAGCCTCTGTAACCAAGCAAGTATCGGCAAGTATCTGGTTGGCTGACAATCGATTTGAGTCAGTTTCTGCTGATGCTCTGATCAAACTACAGCTGAATACATGTATGAATAACCAGGGGCAAGTAGCCACTTTACAATGCCTGTCAGAGATGAGGAGGCCTGATATCTTATGTAAATCACTTCAGATTGCAGTATGGAAAACAAAGAGAGCGAGAGTCAAAGCAATGATTCAATGTGTTGCATTTACTCAGTCCAGCTCAGAAAGAGCCCTCTCTTTGTCTCTCTATATAAACTCAGCAAAAATAAGAAACGTAAGAAACGTTTTCAGGACAATGTCTTTCAAAGATAATTCGTAAAAATCCAAATAACTTCACATATCTTCATTGTAAAGGGTTTAAACACGGTTTCCCATGCTTGTTCAATGAACCATAAACAATGAATGAACATGCACCTGTGGAACGGTCGTTAAGACACTAACAGCTTACAGAAGGTAGGCAATGAAGGTCACAGATATGAAAACTTAGGACAGTAAAGAGGCCTTTCTACTGACTCTGAAAACAGGGTCCCTGCTCATCTTCTTGAACATGCCTTAGGCTTGCTGCAAGGAGGCATGAGGACTGCAGATGTAGCCAGGGCAATAAATTGCAATGTCCGTACTGTGAGACGCCTAAGACAGTGCTACAGGGTGACAGGGCGGACAGCTGATCATCCTCGCAGTGGCAGACCACGTGTAACAACACCTGCAGAGAATCGGTACATCCGAACATCACACCTGCGGGACAGATGGCACAATCCCTCCATGTTGGAACACTCCATGTCCGTGTTCAGACTGTCCGCAATAGGCTGAGAGAGGCTGGACTGAGGGCTTGTAGGTCTGTTGTAAGGCAGGTCCTCACCAGACATCACTGGCAACAACGTCGCCCATGGACACAAGCCCACTGTCGCTGGACCAGACAGGACTGGCAAAAAGTGCTCTTCACTAAGGAATCGCGGTTTTGTCTCACCAGGGGTAATGGTCGAATTCGCGTTTATCGTCGAATTCGGCCATCAGGCCTGTACTCTGGAGAGGGATGGATTTGGTCCCACAGCATCATTGGACTGAGCATGTTGTCATTGCAGGCAATGTCAACACTGTGCATTACAGGGAAGACTTCCTCCTCCCTCATGTGGTACCCTTCCTGCAAGCTCATCCTGACATGATCCTCCAGCATGACAATGCCACCAGCCATACTGCTCATTCTGTGCGTGATATCCTGCAAAACAGGAATGTCATTGTTCTGCCATGGCCAGCGAAGATCCCAGATCTTAATCCCATTGGGCATGTCTGGGACCTGTTGGATCGAAGGGTGAGGGCTAGGGCCATTCCCCCCAGAAATATCTGGGAACTTGCAGGTGCCTTGGTGGAAGAGTGGGGTAACATCTCACAGCAATAACTGGCAAATCTGGTGCAGTCCATGAGAAGGAGATGCACTGCAGCTGGTGGCCACAACATATACTGACTGTTTCATTTGATTTTGATACCCCCTTTGTTAAAGGACACATTATTCCATTTATTTTTGTCACATGTCTGTGGAACTTGTTCAGTTTATGTCTCAGTTGTTGAATCATGTTATGTTCATACAAGTATTTACACATGTTAAGTTTGCTGTAAATTCACACAGTTGACAGTGAGAGGACGTTTCTTTTTTTGCTGAGTTTATAAATCAGGCCCCATCTCGCTCTCATCTACAGGGTTAGGGTTATCACAGTGCTTTTAGCTTGTCATTAATTATTTTTCTCTGTCTCTTCTTGTTCTACATTATATCCCTTTATGTATACATTCCTCAGTCTTTGCCGGATTGTAGGCTTCAGGTCATCTGCTGATGACAGTGTACATTGACTTTTTGTGTCAGCATCATCCGGGCTTATCAAATAAGACATTGGCTGACAGGTGCAGTGAGTCATCACCTTGGAAGCCAAAAGGTGATTCAACGGGTCATCAGAGTCGCTCGTCCAGTTTATATTGGACCACCAGGGGGCAGTAGCCATTCACTACCCCCCTTTTTTCTGTTTCTCGGGGCGGGGCCATTGGGTCACATAGTTCAAGAACTTCAGGAAAAGCAATATATTGCCATAGAGACAGATTGATATTAATGACGCTCGCAAAAGTACTCACCTAGGCTTTCACCCTCTGGTTCATGCAGATTGGAGTTGGACACCTATGATTTACATGTAAAAATGCAACATATCTAGCCACGGGGAAATCAAATTCTTTGGTGTGTGTGTGTGTGAGTGTAGCTTTTTATTACTGCCTCCATGCTTCCAATCCAATTCCAGCTCTTAGTCTCTCAATGGGCTCCTTCTGTGCTGCACTGGCAGAGCTCCAGGGCAAGGCATGTACTGTATGGGTGGCCAAGACCACAGGTAACCTCAATTCACACTATTCATTTGAACATTCATCTCAATGACTTAAGAGGGGTTGGAAGATTCACCATGGATGGAAAGTCTACAGTGAATGGCATCACTGTAGCCCTACCCTTACATAAACCCTACCCTTACATAAATGCAATACATATAAATGCAAAAACCACGCATGGTTTTCAGACACGTGTGAACAAATCACATGTGAAATGTTTTATTATTTTTTTATTGTCACATGAGTCAGACATGTTGTTTTTGGACATGTGTGAATTCAATATGTTAATTTCCCTCTGCTTAGCTTCAGACACAAGCCAGCAGAGGGATGCGTCAAAACGTAAAAATGTAGTGAAAGCAAAGGCCATGGTAACAGAACCTTAGATATGGAAAATTGCAGGAAAGAGGGAGGCATTTTATTTAATTTTATTATCATAAAATAAAATTCACAGATATTTTTTGGGCATCCTGTCACACCAGCCTTTGCTTTGGCTCCCCCTCCTGTCCAGCTCAGGCGTTTTGTGTTGCCGGTCTTCTAGCTGCTGCCGAACCTGCAGCTGGCAAACGCCCTTCACTCATCAACCATTGTCTTGTCATCATTACACACATCATAGCTGTCCATTAAAATCTACGCAATAATCAGAATGCATTATTTTTCACCAGTACTGTTATAACTGTAAATACAATATGCGCCATACATACAGTACAGTAGAAATGACAACACAATACATTGAAAATAGGAACTTACTTTGATAGGAATGCACACAAGTTATTACTAGTAAGGAAAACAACAAGGCAATGCGAGCACCAGCCAGAAAACACTCCAATTCACGCAAGACTGCGCAAAAGAAATCGAATCAAATCAAATCTGATTTGTCACTTGCGCCGAATACAACAGAGAAATGCTTACTTACAAGCCCTTAACCAACAATGCAGTTTTAAGAAAATACTCCCCAAAAAAGTAAGACATAAGAATAACAAATCATTAAAGAGCAGCAGTAAATAACAATAGTGGGGCTGATGGTCACTAGTTACTTTGTGGCGATCGGAGAACCTTCCAGAAGGACAACCATCTCTGCAGCACTCCAACAACCAGGCCTTTATGGTAGAATAGCCAGACGGCAGCCACTCCTCAGTAAAAGAAACATGACAAGCAGCTTGGAGTTTACCAAAAGGCACCTAAAACTCTCAGACCATGACAAAAAAGATTCTCTGGTCTGATGAAACCAAGATTGAACTCTTTGGCCTAAATGCCAAGAGTCACATCGGGAGGAAATTCTGGCACCATCCCTACGGTGAAGCATGGTGGTGGCAGCATCATGCTGTTGTGATGTTTTTCAACTGCAGGGACTGGGAGACGAGTCAGGATTGAGGCAAAGATGGACGGAGCAAAGTACAGAAAGATCCTTGATGAAAACCTGCTCCAGAGCGCTCAGAACGTCAGACTGGGGCGAAGGTTCACCTTCCAACATGACAACGACCTTAAGCACACAGCCAAGACAACGCAGGACTGGCTTCGGGACAAGTCTCTGAATGTCCTTGAGTGGCCCAGACTTGAACCCGATCAAACATCTCTGGACAGACCTGAAAATAGCTGTGCAGCGGTGCTCCCCATCCAACCTGACAGAGCTTGAGGGGATCTGCAGAGAAGAATGGGAGAAACTCTCCAAATACAGGTGTGCCAAGCTTATAGGGTCATACCCTAAAATACGCGAGGCTGTAATCGCTGCCAAAGGTGCTTCAACAAAGAGTAAAGGGTCTGAAGAGCTGTATGTAAATGTGATATTTCAGTTCTTTATTTTTTAAATTAGCAAACATTTCTAACATTGCTTTGTCATTGTTGGGTATTATTTGTAGATTGATGAGGAAAATAACTATTTAATCAATTTTATAATAAGGCTGTAACCTAACAAAATGTGGAAAAAGTCAAGGGGTCTGAATACTTCCCGAAGGCACTGTATGTTTTGACTATTTGTTTTTCCATACCTAAGGGGGTCCTAAAATTCTAAATCAAATACCTACATGAAAACAATTAAGGATTAACACAAGTCTGATGGCGTGGAGATAGAACCTACTGTCTATGTCTTCTGGATGGTAGCAGGTGAACATGCCATTGCTCGGGTGGCTGAGGTCCTTGATGATCGCCTTGATTTTCCTGTGACACTTGGTGCTGTAGATATCCTGGAGGGTAGGCAGTGTGCCCCCAAATAGGTGTTGGGCTGACCGCACCACCCTCTGGGGAGACCTGCAGGTTTGGACAGTCCAATTGCTGTACCAGGTGGTGATGCTCTTAATGATGCATCTGTAGAAGTTTGTGAGGGTCTTAGGGGCCAAGACACATTTCTTCAGCATCCTGAGGTTGAAGAGGAGCTGTTTGCGCCTTCTTCCATACACTGTCTGTGTAAAGGGACCATTTCAGGTCATCAGTGACGTGCACTCAGAGGAACTTGAAGCCTTTGACCCTGTCTCTTGTTAATTAAAACATTACCAAACTGTTTTTCCCCACCACAGTTTCAGTAAAAATCTGAGGGATGGGGCTGGAGAAATGCAACCACTCAAATTCATAGACTGCTAAATTATGTTAAAGGAGATTTTTCAAATCCATACTTTTCCTTACATGTGAAACTTCAAATTAGATTTTCCCTATCAAATGTGGAATTGCAAGACTTGTGAACGTTTTTCACACATGAAACTGCAAATATGAATTTCGTAAGTAAATGTTTTTCACATGAAATTTTCTTACAAATTAGATTTTCACTTGATTCATCTTCACGTGTGAAATATTTCCACATGTGAACTTGCAATTCACATGTGAAGTGAAAAAATTGTATTCTCCTCACATGTGAAAAGGTGATGTTGAAATGTGAAGACAAAATTTGTGACCCCCAACTGGATTCAGTCCAATGGAGCAAAATCTGAAATGGTGTTTTTTACTTTGGATTAAAGTAGAGACTCGAGGCTAGAAAAATGTATATGATACACAGCAGTTGAGGAACAATGGGATAGTAATTCCACTTTGAAAGTTGGTAACCCCACTTTTGAAAAAATTACCTGTGAATGTTTTGGTATACCTACTGGAGAACTGTTCTTTATCTACACCTATTCAATATCGTTCACACCCTCTTAAGCCGTAGCCCCACCCATTTCTTTAACCTTTTTGGGATAGGGGGCAGCATTTTCACTTTTGGATGAATAGCATGCCCAGAATGAACTGCCTCCTACTCAGTCCCAGATGCTAATATATATTATTATTAATATTATCAGTATTGGATAGAAAACACTCTGAAGTTTATAAAACTGTTTGAATGATGTCTGTGAGTATAACAGATCTCATATGGCAGGTGAAAACCTGAGAAAAATCCAACCAGGAAGTGGGACATCTGAGGTTTTTAGTTTTTCAAAGCTTGGCCTACCGAATACACATTGAGATATGGATGAGGTTGCACTTCCCAGGGCTTCCACTAGATGGCAACCATCTTTTGGACTTGAATGAAGATTCTACTATAAAGGAGGGGCTCATGAGACCTCTTTGAGTCAGTGGTCTGGCAGAGAGCCTTGGTCACATGACGCGCGCACCCGACAGAGTTGGCTTTCTGAAGACAATGTAATTCTCCGGTTGGAACATCTATGTTTTATGTTAAAAACAACCTAACGATTGATTACATACATCGTTTGACATGTTTTTAAAGGACTGTAACGGAACTTTTCGAGTTTTTGTCTTGATGAAATGCTCGCGCCTCATGTAGATGGATTACTGGGCTGAACACGCTAACAACAAGTGGCTATTTGGACATAAATTATGGAACTTTATGGAACAAATCAGTCATTTATTGTCGAACTGAGATTCCTGGGAATGCCTTCTGATGAATATCATCAAAGGTAAGTGAATATTTATGGTGTTGATTCCAAAATGGCGGCTATTCCTCTGGCTGTTTTGGGTTCTGAGCGCCGTTCTCAGATTATGCTTTTTCCGTGATGTTTTTTTAAACTCTGACACAGCGGTTGCATTAAGGAGAAGTCTGTGAATAACACTAATATCTTTTATCAATGTGTATTATTAGTATTTCTGCAAAAATCACCGGATGTTTTGGAATCAAAACTACTGCACGTAAGGTGTCAATGTAAACTGAGATTTTTGGATATAAATATGCACATTACAAAACATACATATATTGTGTAACATGATGTCCTATGAGTGTCATCTGATGAAGATCATCAAAGGTTAGTGATTAATATATCTATTTTTCTGCTTTTTGTGACTCCTAGCTTTGGCTGGAAAAATGGCTGTGTGTTTTTTCGACTTGGCGGTGATCTAATATAATCATATGTTGTGCTTTAGCTTTAAAGCATTTTTGAAATCGGACACAATGGTTAGATTAACAAGATGTTTATCTTTCATTTGCTGTATTGGACTTGTTAGTGTGTGAAAGTTACATATTTCTAAAAAATATTTTTGAATTTCGCGCACTGCCTTTTCACCGGAATGTTGTCGAGGTGTTCCACTGGTGGAACCCCTTCGCTAGAAAGGTTTTAAGGATGTATAGTGCAATAAACAACCAAAGATTTCCAAGTTGCAAGTTGTTTTGAACATGGCAATACTACCATGCATGAATCCTCAGGTAGCTAAAGCTAACCAACTAGGTTCAATGTTAGCTAGCTAGCTAACAATACGCTTTAACTTGCAATGAAAACTACTTTCTGACAATATTACACATTTATAATATCTGTAAAGGTAGCTACAGGATTACCTGTAAACATGGATGAATGCTTTTCCTCTCTGCCATGGATTGCAATCGTTGCCCTTAGTTTGAAGATGTAATCCGTAGACAGATGTTTTATACAACAGCCTTCTTTCTGTGTTCTCTTGTTGGACTATTCGCATTTGGCAATCATCTCTAAGCTTCTACCAGGCATTCCACTGATTTCAAAACTCGGTCAACTTCTTCCATGACAATGACACCCTTTCTTTCCCACCATTGTCATCAGAAGACTCTACAATGTCTGGTTCAATGAAAATGTTTTGAACTAAATCAGGAATTTCCTAATTGTCTGATTCATTTTCAGAGTCAGCATGTCACGATCATCGTCTAGAAAGTAGTCCATCACAACTTTTTCCCACTGAGCCTTGTCAATAGTGCAATTAACTTCAGGGCAGCAATGTTTTGAGCAGTAGCAAAACCTTTTCAGTTCTTCCTGACGTCATTCAAAAAAAGCCCGGTAGACAGGAATAGCTCATGTTAAAATCCAATTGCACTTTATATACATAACTGAAGACGGGATAATAGCAAAACATCATAGAAAAGCAGAATTTTGGAGAAAATATGGTTTAATGTGTGAAATTTAAACTCAACATGTAAAAACAGCTATTTCACAAGTGTATACTCTTTAACACGAAAGATGCAGTAGAAATAAGCTGACATAAATCCACCTTTCAGTTTTAGAATCCCCCCTTACTTCGGATAAAAATAATGTTTCCTACCAAGACTTTCCCCCGGCTTCCTGGCCTTCTCAGTGGCTTGACAGAATCCTGCTGCTCAACATAGCCACAGGGCTCAGCCTGAGCCTTGGAATCTGACACGACAGTGGTCTTTTTCTGTACCGGAATGCAGATGGACAGCTAGCTAGAGTCTAGTCCAAGGCATAAATTGGAGGGCTATCTTTGTTTTTTTCTGGCACAGCAGAATCCTTTATGAGGTGGAAAATGCCTAACCAGCCATCCGAAAAGAGGAGCAGAGGCAGCCACCTGTTCAGCATCAGACGAAGCCAATATTTTTCATTCAACCAGCTCGGGATATTCTCCTGGCCAACTTATCGCCCCGAAACAAAGGCCGGGCTTGGCCGATGGAGCTGTGCCTTCCAGACACACAAGAGGTGAGAAATCCAGGATCTTGGATGATTCGGCAGGTATCCCTGAATGTAATTTCTGAAATGGCTCATTATTCCAGTGCGGATAGTATAGGGAAAGTGACACTGAAAAACTGGGAGAGAGAACATAGGAGCTCAATTTGAAATGTCCATCACAAGTGCCACGGAGCATTGAGCCATGCCACCGAGGTACAAATAGGGGAGCAGGGGTTAGAGCTAAATCACATGACTTGACAAAGCAGCTTCCATCAATACCTAACCATCTGATCCTCTGCAGACCTGGCCAGAAAATAATTGTATTTTGTAGTTCATTTGAAAAGACCAACTTTTAAAATAATCGAGGCAGTCAAATATATTTTATATAGAGTTTAAAAGGCTATTTTCTTCGATAATCTAATAGAGATCTCAGAAAACCAAATAATATTTGAAGGTACTTGAATATATGGAATTTACTTGATGGCTGCCAAATACAGTCCAAAACTCCAACAGTTAGTTAAATTAGTCTAAATACAGTGCATTCTGAAAGTATTCAGACCCCTTGAATTGTTCCACATTTTGTTAGGTTACTGCCTTATTTTAAAATTGATTAAATTGGTCTGTATTCTTCATGAATCTACACACAATACCCCATAATGTCATTTCAAAATCCAATTTGTAGAATTCTTTGCAAACCTACAACTGAAATAGCACATTTACAAAAGTATTCAGACCCTTTACTCAGTACTTTGTTGAAGCACTTTTGGCAGCGATTACAGCCTTGGTTATGATGCAACAAGCATTTTTTTAAATGTATTATTTTGTATTTTTTTTATGACACCACAAGCTTGGCACACCTGTATTTGGGGAGTTTCTCCCATTCTTCTTTGCAGATACTCTCAAGCTCTGTCAGGTTGGATGGGGAGCGTCGCAGCAAAGCTATTTTCAGGTCTCTCCGGATATTTTTGATCGGGATCAAGTCTGGGCTCTGGCTGGGCCACTCAAGGACATTCAGAGACTTGTCCCAAAGCCACTCTTGTGTTGTCTTGACTGTGTGCTTAGGGTCGTTGTCCTGTTGGAAGGTGAACCTTCCCCCCAATCTGAGCACTCTGGAGCAGGTTTTCATCAAGCATCTCTCTGTACTTTGCTCCATTTATCTTTTCCTCAACCCTAACTGGTCTGTGACTCTGTCGGGGAAAAGCATCCCCAAAGCATGATGATGCCACCACCAGGCTTCACCGTAGAGATGGTGCCAGGTTTCCTCCAGACGTGACGCTTTTCAATTTCAAGTCTTTTAGCAAAGGGTCTGAATAATTATGTAAATAAGTTATGAGTATTAATACATTTGCACAAATTTCTAAAAACCCGTTTTCGCTTTGTCATTATGGGGTGTTGTGTGTAGATTAATGATGAAAACAATTAATTTAATCCATTTTAGAAAAATGCGGAAAAAGGGAAGGGGTCTGAATTCTTTCTGAATGCACTGTATATGATCATAAGCACATGCTTTGGGAGGGCTCTGATATATGAATCTTAATATAGCCTATAGCCCAGGATTAAATACACAAGGGACATGGAATCACCTCAACTTTAGGATGGGCCACTTTTGCACCTTCAAATGCAAAAAAAAATGACACATACAGTAACTTTGTAGTTACATAGGACTTTGGAAACTAGATAACACTTTACACTACATTGACCCTATTACTAAGTAACTACACAGTAATAACTATAGCAAAATATTCATTACATTGGTGTTACTATGTGTATTTAATTACATGCTAATAAGATTGTAGCATTATTAGTTAATGCACAATTGGCACAAGACATATATAATTACACATCCATGTTCTGAAGGTTAGCCCACATGTACAATTACTGATGTAATTACTCGTTCCACAATGGAACAAGGCACACCCATTCATTAACTATCAATCATTTCAATGTATTTATTTCTATATTATGACCTGGCTCAAAGGCTATAGCCAATCAAGTGTAATGTAGTTACATAGGATATACTTGTAATTAACATGTACTTACCCAGGAGCATGCAACTTATTAAACTAACTGGCCCGCATTTGGAGGGGGGATATGCGGGTCAAGTGAAACAAACCCTTGAGTGTGATTTAAGATTTAGAACAATGATATGTGAACGCATGTAGTGCAGCACCAGAAGGAGTTTGGGTCATAGCACAGAATATACAAAGAGTAACTCCATTTGATTAACTGTTTTATGCCCCAGTCTCTGGACATAGCCAGTTCCAATTGAAAGGGATGCTTGACACCTGTCAGAACATAAATTTTAAGATTGCTATAATACTGTTATTGCATCAAAAGGTTGTTTTATGCAACAGAATAGTTTTCTTAGAACGCTCTCATCTGTGTGTGGGCTAAAAGTGGGCCTCTGGGAGATGTAACACTGACAGTAGATTTACAATGGATTGGTGATAAGACAACATTCCATTCCACGATTAGTGTCTGTGTGCTTGTCTGTTGGTAACAGAGAGAACCAATCTCCAGTCCCTTTAATAACACGCGCTGCCTGCTAATTATCTATAGGCTATATTTCAACTGGTCAATTTAAAATTATTTTCTAACGAGTTGTAATTTTCGAACAATTTGAATTGAGGTGTGTTCCGCCTCCCCATTAACACACATAGAAGTAGCCCATTTCTGCGTAGGGGACAATTTATGAGGCTTTACTGAGCCGGAAAAACGTCTCTCTTCGATGAGAGCTCACAGCACTTCACTGATGTTTGTGCAGATCAAGTATGCATATATTTGTGAAGTCCTGCAAGATTTGGATAATTTTCTTGCTGGCGCTCGCTTTACCTTGTTTTCTTTACACATAATAACTTTGTACATGTGTGCGTTCCTATCAAAGTAAGTTCCTTATTTTCTGGATACCATTTTGTCGTTTTTACTGTAGGCACATAGAGTATATACAGTTGAAGTCGGAAGTTTACATACACCTTAGCCAAATACATTTAAACTCAGTTTTTCACAATTCTTGACATTTAATCCTAATAAGAATTCCATGTTTTAGGTCAGTTAGGATCACCATTTTATTTTAAGAATGTGAAATGTCAGAATAATAGTAGAGAATGGTTTGTTTCAGATTTTAGTTCTTTCATCACATTCCCAGTTTACATACACTCATTTAGTATTTGGTAGCATTGCCTTTAAATTGTTTAACTTGGGTCAAATGTTTTGGGTAGCCTTCCACAAGCTTCCCATAATAAGGAGAGGCAGGTATCCTAGTGGTAAGAGCGTGGGTGTCACGTCTACTCAAGGTGGGTGGAATCAGGCACAGAGAGCAGATAGCGATATGAAAGTTTATTCTCCGGTGAACAAGAAACACGGTCAACCCAAATACACACAGGGTGAACAATCCAACACAGGATAAAAGACGAACCGGAGAAAATAAGAACACAAGACACACCGACAGACATAGATGACAAAATAAACAATCCCGCACAAAACAAGGGCGGGACAACCTACTATATATACACAAACACTAATTAACTAAACAACACACAGGTGAAACCAATCAGACAAAACCAACAGATACACGAAAAGGGATCGGTAGTGACTGGTGGCGTCCTGGTTGGCGTCCTGGTTACACTATTGAATTATCCTCTCCATAGTCGCTGATCAAGTTCTGCAAGTCCTCATGCTTCAGGTGTAACCTGTGCCAGCTCTCTTTTTGATGGGAGGTATTAGACCATTCTCCTTGTATGACTGCTGGAGGAGTGTCCTACTGATGCTGAAAAACAAATTCTAGATACAAATATTTTGCCATTATTGTACAATAGATAGCCTTAATCACCGTCAGACATACCTGGCTAACTTGATGGGTCATGTAATCATCTGGTGAAGTGGAGTCTTTTGTTTAGACATGCTAGCTAAACAATAAATCGTAATCCATAAAGTACAAGGGATACAAACCAATTGTCATAGCTAGCTAAATTTAATCAAAGTCAATCATTATCTCAGTCAATCATGGCTAGCGGAAAGGTTCCTTGCTTTTTCTGTGGCTTAACCAACTAGGCTTGTAATTTAACAATTTTATTCGTATTTACAGATGGCATACAAGTTTAAGGCACTTCTGACAAAAAAAAATGTTTACGTTCAAACGGCTCTCCTGTGAAGTAACCCATGACATACTCCTAGTTTCCTGAAACGGGTCACATTTTTTGATTCTGGTTGAAAGAAAGCCTTCGTCATCACAATGCTTGGAAAGCACTCAGTTGGTATAATAGAGAAAAATCATAGCAAATCAGTCGGACAGAAGTGGATCCACTGACCCAGTAGTAATTAAGAAGTTTGAAAAAGTAATGATCGCAAGTATGCAAAAAACCATGTGGGGGGGAAATAACCTGGCGCTGCGCTTGTTGATTGTTTTGAATAGCAGGACAGAAATAAAGTACCTTAATGCTGTACTCATGTTGAAAAATAGAGGTCCAATAATGTCAATGTTCAAGTTGAATTAGTCGTATTTGCAGGATACACATGGTATACACCGTCCAACAAAATGCTTACCTACAGGTTATTTCTTGACAATGCACCAACAATAAGAAATAAAAGGATGAGAATATGAACATAAATGAAATGACTCAGTAGACTAGAATAACATTCTGAGCAAGCAAAAATAGCCATAAAAAAGCAGCAGGAACCAGCAAGAGCCGCACCCTTCTCAGCGTCGCCATCTTGATCTCTTTGTAGAGGGACTATCCTCTCTAACCCCTGTTGTCACAGCACACGGTATATTGGTTTGACTGATTGAATTATATGACAGGCTATTTTATCAAATTGATTACGTAACGTTTGATTGATTACGTGATTGAGTTAAACCATGCAACAATTAACTCGGTAATAACCTGTGGCACCACGGAAGTGTGTTTATAGAGCTGTTCTCTTCTGAATAAACTCTTCAAGATCTTTTATGTCAATTATTAATCGTTACCTTATTCAGTCTCATCTGAACGTCGTAAAATTCTTGGTTATCTTCACAAACCCTGGCTAACAAGTTGAATCAGCAATACAAAATTGGATAAATTATTTTACTAAATAATCACATACACAGGATGGATCATACATTGATTACTAGTCATGTCATAAAAGAAAAAGGTCCCTAGCGGAAGAAACAGGATTTGACGGCTGGTTACACAAGCCAACTGACATTCTGCATTTACTGTAGGTTCCTAGGATCCTGCCTTTCTAGGGAGTTTTTCCCTAGCCACTGTGCTTCTACATCTGCATTGCTTGCCGTTTGAGGTTTTAGGCTCGGTTTCTTTGTGACATCTGCTGATGTAAAAAGGGTTTTATAAATACATTTGATTTGAAACAAGAACACTTACCCTCAGATGGACAAAGATGGCTAAGAATTACTCTGCGGTATTTTCATGTATCATACACCTAATTGTTTGACTTGATTATGTACATGGACATTTAGAAAAATTGACATTACAAAATGTTCAGATAGTCAACATTGATCTACACAATACAATTATATCAGAAAGATGGGAATAGTATAGGACATACATTAAGCCCTGCCATTAGTTGAAGGTAGCCTATTTCAGAACAGTACTGTAGTTGCTTTCTCAGATTTGTATTCAAATAGCTAACTAAAGTAGTTCCTTCATGACATCTGTATTCAAATAGTTTTGAAAAGCGGTCATTTTTTGTATTCAAATAGTTGCAGTCACCTCCAAAGTAACTATGTTTCCCTGAAGAAATTGAGCCTTTCCACAATGTTAGGTCTGCCGTTAGGAGACCAAAGGCGCAGCATGGTAGGTGTGCATTTTATTTTATAATGTGACACCAAAAACCACTTACGAAGGTAAAGCTCTGTACCGCTAAACCGCAACTATACAAAGACAAGAGCCAACAAACGCAGGTGGAAAACAGGCTGCCTAAGTATGATTCCCAATCAGAGACAACGATAGACAGCTGCCTCTGATTGGGAACCATACCCGGCCAACAAAGAAATAGAAAACTAGAATGCCCACCCAAATCACACCCTGACCTAAACAAATAGAGAAATAAACAGGCTCTCTAAGCTAAAACTATAGTTATCCCAGGTCTTCTCCTCTCTGTATATTAGATCTAATTGTGTGATAGTTTGGTAATGCTTGGAAGTTGAATATACAGATTACAGTGCAATCAACTGGCTGTCTAGGTTTTCACTTGGAATGACCTGGATATGAATACCTGATAATTATAAATGATTGTGCAAACATAGACTGTGGTGTTATGTAGATGTTTGATAAGATCAGCGTAAAATTGTGATCAAGTCAAAAGACAATATACAGTATGTTTCACCCTTACTAATTCTACACAGTCAATTTTAAGTGTGTGACAGGATAGGTTATTTAAAGGCACAATTTGGTTTAATGCACTTATAACTTGACATGTTACCAATTTACATTCAAGGTGCTTCAAAAGGGAATAGAATGGTGAGGAAAAGTACAAGGAAAGTCATTTTTGGTCCCACATGTGGAGTTAAAACATGTTCTGTGACAACATGTGAGCCAGCGAAGGACTCAAACATGAGTACCCAGCACTGAGATCAAGATCAAGTAAACATTTATAATAAAAGGGAGAGAGGTCGTTAACAAAATCAGTGCTATGTAAAAATCAGACCACTTTCCTGGGAAAATCAAAAAATGCACATTTAATGGACTTAAATTACTTTGATTCGACGAGGATGCTTGATATCAAAATACTGTGCATCGGCAGTATTTGAGAAATCTCCAGTGGTGGTGTAATAATGAAGCTGTGAGTCAGGAAGCAGGTGCAATGTTTAATAAAACAACAAAACCAGGAACGAGAAAATTCCATGTACCAAGTGGTGAGTGAACATAAGAGAGTGACATATAAAGGGGAGGAAATGATGAAAGCAATGAAGTCCAGGTGTGAATCATAATGATTAACAGGTGAGCCTAATGATGAGGGCCAGGTTTGGTTAACGAAGAATCCCAGGATCGGTGGTTAGTATTCCGGTGATGTCGTACGCCGGAGGGGCAGGAGAAGATGTGACAGGTGGAAAAGGTACTCAATTGTCATACATGACTAATAGTATAGATACTTTAATAGAATATGACTCAAGTAAAGGTTAAAGCCACCCAGTAAAACAATACTTGATTTAAATTCAAAAACTATTTGTTAAGAATTAAGTAAGTAAGTTTGAATAATTTGGAATTCCTTATATTAAGCAAACCAGACGGCACGATTTTCTTTTTTTTAATGTACTGATAGCTAGGGGCACACCAACACTCAGATATAATTTACAAATGAAGCACTTAGTGAGTCCGTCAGATCAGAGGCAGTGGGGATTACAAGGAATGTTCTCTTTATAATTTGACTTCTTTACTAATTTTACAACATTTAACGAGTACTTTTGGGTGTCAGGGATAAGGTATGGTGTAAAATGTACATTATTTAGTGGAGTAAAAGTAAAAGTAGTCAAAAATATACATAGTAAGTACAGACACCCCCAAAAACAACTTATACTTTCAAGTATTTTGACTTACGTTCTTTACACCACTAGAAATGTCACATTTTATATTGTTTTATTTAAAACCATGTGATCCTTGTTCAATATGATATATTAGAGTTCTTAAGGTTCGTTCCCCCTAAAGGAGGTAGTTCTGACTTTGTAAGTAACATGGAGCCCATAGGAGTCCCTAAGAGCAATGGAATTAATGCACCGTTCATACTATTAATTCAATTAAACATTCCCCAGTTATTATTTTAGCTACCTTTCTTCTGAGTAGGTTGCTAATGGTAAACAATGAGGAAAACAAATCACATATCACTTTGCATTAATTGAGTTCAAGCATACCTCATCACAGACGCTTAAACTAATTTAAGAGAATTACAATACTCTCTGGAAAGCCAGTCAGCTGCAATTAGTGGGACTGATGGCAAATTAGGCTGAATTAACACGCAATCTGATTCAATGGGGATGGGCTGTTCACGCCGGCCACGCATGCTTCTGCCGTAAAGTCGTCAATGTTTCTCTTAGGGGAAAATCAGATGTTTTGCTTTTATCCTGCCCTGCGAGGGAAAGCGAGAGACTCTGACTCGGTCCACCCACCCCTAACATTTCCCATGGGAGATAACAGAGAGAACAGCAAAGCACAGTGCTCCTAAGAAAGAATTTGTGAAAGAAGTGGTTTGAAATTTGCCAGGAATGCAAAGCTACTAGTCAGTTTTCTGTCCAAACTTTATGCTTTGTGGCATTTAAGCCATTGGAAACCTAAACTAATTGAGAACAAGTAGCCCAAACAAGCACATAGCTAGAGCACCAGTGCACCTGGGAATTGAGAGCGAGTGAACAGCAAAGCAAAACACTTCTAAGAGAGAAATACTGAAATAAAGTTTCAAGTTTGTCAAGGGAAGTAAAACAGCAAGAAACATACATTTTCTGAGGTTTTGCCCAAATTGGACTCTTTGTGTCTGCATTGGTTCCTTGGAAAATCTGAACTGACTAAGTACAACACAATGTGGCCCATAAAAACAAGCATCAGACTACCAGTGCATCTGAGACAGACCAGAAGGATGTGGGAAAGGATTTTGAGGATTCTGTTGCTCATTCCAGAGCTTTGTGTTATACTCACTGACATCTGGTACATTTGCATGGCAGCCGGAGATCCTTGGATTACGCACTTACAAGAGTATTGCGCTATCTCATTTAATAACATAATCATTTTATGGAGATGGCGATGTTTCATCCCTGCCTGCTTTATAAAGCTTGGCAGCACAGACTCATCGCCCTACAGGTGTAGGGCCTTAATTTGAACCAGTTTCCTACAGCAGGGAAATAATGCTTCAGCTACAGGTTATTTTAATTATTAAGTGGATTGTAATTAATGGACAGTTTTGAAGGGGCTGATACATTTTCCGTTAGAGAAAATCAAGTCTGAAATTTCAAAGTGGAAATTAAAATCTTCAAAAGCCTTTTTCATCCTCAAATACACTACAAATTAAAAATGTCCAGCAATGCGGGAAATTTCTCCTCCAACAGGTTGATCAATTTAAGATCCTACATATGTAGCTGTATCTCTTTTCTGTTAAACTCAGCAAAAAAAGGAAATGTCCTCTCACTGTCAACTGTGTTTATTTTCAGCAAACTTAACATGTGTAAATATTTGGATGAACAATAGATTCAACAACTGAGACATGAACTGAACAAGTTCCACAGACATGTGACTAACAGAAATGTAATAATGTGCCGCTGAACAAAGAGGAGGGGGGGGGGTTCAAAATCAAAAGTAGCAGGCAGTATCTGGTGTGGCCATCAGCTGCATTAGGTACTGCAGTGCATCTCCTCCTCATGGAATGCACCATATTTGCCAGTTGCTGAGTGGAGGAAAAGCAGCCAACAAGTGCTCAGCATATGTGGGAACTTCTTCAAGACTGTTGGAAAAGCATTCCAGGTGAAGCTGGTTGAGAGAATGCCAAGAGTGTGCAAAGCTGTCATCAAGGCAAATGGTGGCTGTTTCAAGCATCTCAAATATAAGATATATTTGATATGTTTAACACTTTTTCTGGTTACTACATGATTCCATATGTGTTATTTCATAGTTTTGATGTCTTTACTATTAATCTACAATGTAGAAAATGGTCAAAATAAAGAATAACCCTTGAATGAGAAGGTGTTCTCAAACTTTGGACCGGGGATGTGTACATGGCTTGGGTAAGATTGGGCATTATACATCATTGTGGGTTTTTCAGGTTTTTCTCTTTCAATGCTCTCGTTCAACCCTGCTTCCCTAAGCTCTTTCTCTCAAAAGCTCCATAAACATTTAAGGAATGTGTCTGACAGAAAACAAAAATATATTTAAAACAGACCCCAAGTCCTTGTTTGCCTCCTCGCCAGTTGTGGAGAAAAGAGAGATTATCAAAGAGTGGTCCTACTCAGTGCTGCCTTATGTGGCGAATCTGTGCTCCTACAGTATGGCTGTGAACTATGCCTGAACTCTGCATGATAATGCATCCCCCACCACCATTAATTTTACCCTGTGGTATTCTTCCACACAGACAGCTGGATTATGAGCAGAGAAAGAGAGGAACACAGCAGTTGCCTGTTGCCCATTCAAAGTATGTGGTCCAGAAATGATAAGGTGTAGTTCTAAGCTGGCTGGTCTTTCTGTAGTCTAAGCTTGATAGTGAACCTAATCTTTCTGACATCTTCCGGTCTGTACTTCTTCCTTCCGTGATTTGTTTCCCCATAAAGAAACACACAATATCAGAATCATCTGAGTGGGCATGATGTGAGATAGCACCACAGTGAGAAATCTGCTGATGCTGTCAACTCTCCTTTTCCCCCTGGTCTGACTAGTAAGCGATTCACATTTGCTCAACAGTGTCTCTCAGTCATGTATATTTTCAGTGAACAAAACAAATTGAGTTGACAGTGCAGTGGAGCCCAGTGCACTAGCTAAAGTCGATGGAAGGCTGGAGAGATTGTTTTCTCTCTGCTCTGTTACTTTCCTCAGTGTACTGCAAAGTGGCACTGCAACTCCCAACAGTCAGCCTTTAGTTGGCTATTATGTTTATTTAAAGAGAACAACAGATACTGCCCTGGCAGTCAAGATTTGAATAGCTGAATCCCATCCGAGATTTGTTGCATGTCCTGCATTAATGTCAGATAAGTTATTTGAAATGTCTTGATGTCATCCAGTTGCTGAAAATCAAAGGGATTTGAGAGAACCACAGACACAGACCTTGAAGGTCTTTATCAGATGCAGTTTGTGCAAATATTTCTTGAGTAGATATTTGTTGAAATCCAAATAGTACTGTGGAAAGACCAGGAGGCATGTGACGTAGCTTTGTAGTTCGCTTAGGTGTGGTTCAGAAGGTCAAACCCCAATCCTTGCGTGCAATTAATTTGACATGTTTGCCTCTTCATTCCTTGGTTAGTTTGAAGGACCTACAACCAATAAAACCATTCCACGTCTGATAAAGCATCTGTCTTTGTTGCGTCTGGTGAATATCCTACAGAAGGGGTACACGCATTTTCCCTCCGCTTTAAACCATGATTGATGCTTCTCATTAGCCTTCCGCACACAAGAAATAAATAAACGGATGAAAACATAAATCCACTTCATGGATTATTCATGAGTTGTATTCTGCAGACCTCCAATGGTTGTGGCTGGAGCATACGGAGGATAAATTGAGACAGGTTGAGAGGAACAGGTGTTCGGTTTGCTACTAGGACAAAGTGTCTCCATCCCTGGAGGGAAGGGAAGGAAATTCCCAGTTTCCTTTGCCAGACACGGACACCCCCTTACAAAAAAACTAATGTTGAATGAGCAGAATAACATGTTAAATCACATTTTCACGTGAAATTGCATTTTCATTTGACAGCCCGAGATGACATTAAAATGTGAAAAAGGCACATGTGAAAGTGTAGCTAACATGTTTATTTTTCTTGTAAGAGCATGGTCACATTCATCCAAATGCTGTCCTAGCTGGCAAAATAAGATTGGCCAAAGTTGGGATGCCATATTGGAAAATAAAAGGAGAGCCTCACACTCTTGGAGCTCAGATGCAATAATTGTATAACCAACGTTTTAACAGACAAGCTGCCTTCATCAGCTCCTAGAGTGTGAAGATCTACTTTTCTTTTCCAATCTGGCATCCCAACTTGTTCAGCCAATCTTATTTTTCCAGCTAAGGAGTGTGTTCTACTCCGCTAGCCAGGTGTGTGTTTCTTTTGTCTCCAGATTGACCAGGATGCCATATTGGAAAATCTTGAAGACTCTAAGTGTGCGGTATACACAAAGAAAAACAGGAAGAATTCTGGGGAGACCTACTAACTTGTTTAAAATTGTTCCAAAATTGACTGACTGTCCTTCATTTTCACATTTGAAGGATTTGGATGGTTTTGTCAATTTAATCTGTAATGAGTAAATGGTGTAACTTCATTTGATTTAAAAGTAAAATGTTATTCTCTTCAGCCCTCTCTCCCCCCTCCCGCTCTCTCTCTCTCATTCCCTTGTTTTCCCTATCTTCCTGTGGGCACCATGGAGTGTGGGATATGGCTTGGGCAGATCTATTTGTTTCCCTGAGCCAGCAGACTGCGATTCCACACTAGCCTAAAAAACATTCACGCACACCATCTCCATTTCCTCCTTCCTTTCTTACTCCTACCAATGCATTTATTGACATTGCAGCTGAGGCCAAAAAAGTGATATTCTCCTACTGCCTCGATTTATTACCACAAACTGTTAAAGCTAATGTGAACGTCAGAAATCTCTGTCAGTTTCTAGGTCTATATTTGTAGCAATAGCAGTGAAGCTATACATGCATTTTTTATTTGGTAATGGGGCTAATGCAGAATAAGGTATATCTGTAGTGTCAATGCTCATTTTTTTTTAAAGAGAACACACTTTCCTAGGTCCACTCTCGCAGCATATTTGAGAATGGCAACAGTTGTGATGGACATATTGGGAGTGAAATCTATTGTGGAAAACGAGGGTGCTGTTGTGTGTCATCGCTTCAACCATAGACAGCTGCTTTATTTTCCGATTAGTTAATACACCGAAAGAAATGCCTGATATCTATATGGGATTTTCCTTTGTTTAAATATTTACTCATCAAATTGCCTGTCTTGCTACTGGCTTTAGGCTATTAAACCGGTATTGCCTGAGTAAACTCTCTTGCTACTCCATATCCAGCTAGTAAAGCTGGGTGGATATCAGCCTGCAAACAGGCTATTTTACATTGTCTTTAATCCTCACAGCTTGAGAGATAAACAGTAGTTCTGCAGCATAGTAACTGGTCTCATCCTCTTATTTTCCCTAATAAATCCTCTAGTTCCTGACAGTGGTTGTCACACAAGGTAAAACCCCAAAGTTGTGATTATTTTTTTATCACGCTTGTTTCTATGTCCTCTATGGAGTAAACTGTATACCAGCATGCCATTATGTGGCCGGCAAAGAGTTCCACTTTGAATTGGCGAGGCAGCAAATTGAACAAATGCCCCATTGTGCACAACACACCATGGTCCAGTGGTTCTCTTGCCATGGGCTGTGTTCTTTGTTTGTTGTGACTGTAACAGTGGGCTAACAGAAAACTGAATATCACTGTGAATCTTTACAAATGGTGTCCAACTGTTATGTTTTCTGTCTCTATACTATCTCCGAAATCATGATGTCAATTGACTACACCCCCAGCCGAACCAGATCGCTTCACTTTCATACTGTACCTGTGTTGCCCTCTTAAAAAGCTATAATGTAAAATAAATACGTATTACACAATATGTAGAGTCACACATGTCTGAATATGACAGTAGTCACAAGAGCAACCACATCCCTAAGCAGGTTGTCTAAAAGATAAACCTGGTGTGAGGAATTATGTGCTATCTTGCGATGCCTCAATTGCATGGTTTCCAGGCCTCATCATTCTATATAAAGTCCTTAGTATAAATAAGGTTGTCAGGGGATTTCGGGAGCGAGGTGTCTTCTTGGCTCCAGTCGCTGTCAGTTCATTTAGATTCCCCTCGGAGCAGCGACAGCTATCATCGCTCAAACCACTGTGTCAGTTAAGATGGAGGTAGAGAGACGTGGCAGAGACAGTGACATTCTAGTCCCTCAGAGGTGCTAACACAATAAAAGACACGCTACGGATCTATGAAGGGCCATATTAATTTCTCTATATACATGAGACAGCAGGGTAGGCTGTGTGTGTGTGTGTTTTGGCTGTGTGTGAGTGATTTTTATCTTCGTATCTTACTACAGGATATGGCGTGATGGCTGTTCAGATACGGGCATCTATTATCTTGGCCATCGATGAGCATTCATACATTGTCTTGTTTCACAAAACTTTTTTATTCATTAAAAATTCATTAAAAGTTATCCATGTTATTCAGTCTTTAGTGATGTGGAAAAGATTGATGTCTGCTGTCATTTTTGTAGAATTATTTTCCCTGCTGGATATCTCAGGTAATAACATCTGCAAATCTTCCAGACAGAACAAATGTTGTTGTTGTTTTTTATTTTTTGGGGTGGTGGTGGGGGGTTTGAGTGCACATACAGTATGTATGAGAGATACACTGAGTGTACAAAACATTAATGACACCTTCTTAATATTGAGTTGCACTGTGAGTCTTTCTGAGTAAATCTCAAAGAGCTTTCCACACCTGGATTGTGCAACATTTCCCCATTTTAAATATATATTTTTTTAATTATTCAAGCTCTGTCAAATAGGATGTTGATCATTGCCTGACAACCATTTTTAGGTCTTGCCATTGATTTTTAAGCAGATTTAATTTAAAAATGTAACTCGGCCACTCAGAAACATTCACTGTCTTCTTGGTAAGCAACTCCAGTGTATATTTGGCCTTGTGTTTTAGGTTATTGTCCACCTGAAAGGTGAATTAATCTCCCAGTGTCTGGTGGAAAGTCGACTGAACCAGGTTTTCCTCCAGGTTTTTGCCTGTGCTTAGCTCCATTATATATCTGTTTTTATCCTGAAAAACTCCCCAGGCCTTAACGATTACAATCATACCCATAACATGATGCAGCCACCACTAAGATTGAAAATATGACAATTGGAACTCAGTAGCGTGTTTTATTGGATTTGCCCCAAACATAACACTTTGTATTCAGGACAAAAACTGAATTGATTTGCCACATTTTTAGCAGTATTACTTTAGTGCCTTCTTGCAAACAGGATGCATGTTTTGGAATATTCTTTATCTGTACAGGTAAACTTCAACATGCTCAACATGCTCAAAGGGTAATTCAATGTCTGTTTTATTTTGTAGTTCTTTGCGCGGCATTGGAAAACATCCCTGGCCTTTGTGGTTGAATCTGTGTTTGAAATTCACTGCTTGACTGAGGGACCTTACAAATAATTGTATGTCTGGGGTACAGAGATGAGGTTGTCATTCAACAATCACCTTAAATGCTATTATTAGTCCATGCAACTTATTACATGTCTTGTTAAGCCAATTGTTACTTCTGAACTTATTTAGGCTTGCCATAACAAATGGGTTGAATATTTATTGTCTCAAGACATTTCAGCTTTTCATTTTTAATTAATTGTATATAGATCAGTGACAAAAAATAATTGCACTTGAATTGATTTTAAATTCAGGCTGTAACACAGCAAAATGTGGAATGTGTCAAGGGATGTGAATAATGTCTGAAGGCACTGTAAATCTATTGTCTTTCCCATTCACCCTCTGAATGGCACACATACACAATCCATGTCTCAATTGACTCCCAGCTTAAAAATCCTTCTTTAATCTGTCTCCTCCCCTTCATCTACACTGATTGAAGTGGATTTAACAAGTGACAACAATAAGGAATCATAGCTTTCATCTGGATTAACCTGGCAGTCGATGTCATGGAAAGAGCAGGTGTCCTTAATGTTTTGTACACTCAGTGTATAAGATGGCTGATGAGGAAACATGAAGGTGAGAGAGGGGAGGGGAGAAACATTGAATACGAAACAGCTATCTGATCCTTGTTTATTGATAGGATTATTGTCCTCCGTTAGCTATGAAATTAAACCCCATTTTCTGAACGTGACACCCCGCTGTACCTGCCGCACTCCCGGGTGTTATGCTATGCTGTTAAGTGTGCAGGGGAGATGAAATGGCTGTTTAGGTAATTTACATGAGCTTCAAGCACTGGAGGTACAGCCCTGGAATCTCAGGTCTCACTGTAGGGAGGGATGCTGCAGAGAAACTCCCTCACTGATGCAGTTATCTCAGTGGTGACAGGGACACTAAAGGGTTCTGATTGGACATTAGATTATGATTGGCAGGTCAGGAGGGGCTCTGAAAGGACATTAAATGAAGAGTGATGACTCCAGAGCACCAAGCTAATTTGAATAAGTGACCCTAAGTATGTTTATCACTCAAGGTGCCATGCTCCTTGACGGGAGAGGGACACCTTAATATCTTATTAAAGATAGGGGGGTGGGCTCGAAGTTGCCTCTTAATGTTCCTTATCCAATCCACCCTGGATTTTTCCAAATGGATTTACTGTACCTGAATCTAAAATCAATATAGTTTTGGAAACAAACACCACTGTTACTATGGATATAATTAAAAATAAGTGCATGTGTGAACTGTAGCAATTTTTCCCAAACCAACGTTTCTCTGAATACATGTGGCGAAGTCGTTTGCATACAGTACATTAAATAGCTCTCACTGTCGACCATCCATAGTTGGCATAGCTGCACCCGTCTTATTTTACAAGTTATGTGAGTCTAAAATTGCTCTTTCCCTTTCGTGGGAACATTATGAACAAATGTACAGTCCTGCTTGGAATGAGAAGACTGTATGACTGAATATGCATTTCGATATGTAAAAATTTGTTATAGACAGTTGGACTTTACTTGACTGGAAATGTATGATGTCGTACATGATGTATGATGAAAATACAGCACCCACATCATCACACACAAACAGTAATTGATGTGTACGGAATCCAGAACATGAGCATTCACCTGTTGCCAGGAGCGTTTTCATTCGAGAAAGTATGTGTGACCTGTGATACTCTGCAAACTGTCAGCCGAGAACCGTCAAACGCAGTATGTTTTTATTAGAAGCTCATCGCGCTCCAGTCACATTGCTGCTATTCATACAAACAGATTTTAAACACTGGACACTTCCCATACTGTTTTCACACTGTGGGTATTCTCACACACTGTAGCTCATTCTAATATATCTACTACCTCACATTGCATTTTTGTTACACTGTTTATACACACGGTGTATTTACTGTACATACTGGATTCTTGACATAGCTCACTATATATATCATTGTTACTATACATTTGTTGGTGTATATACTCATAAATTCCATTTGGATTACTGATAGTGTTATTTGGGTTTTTAATTGGATTCATTCTGCGTTCTTAACTTCTTGTTTCTATTTTTGTTTTTCAAATTATTTGTGTAGGCTTCTTGTTTGACATTTTACAATGCTGTTTGGAGCTAGTAACACATGCATTTCACTGCACCCACTAACATCGGCTAAACTGTGTACGAGACTGATAAACATTGATTTGATTTTGATGTGTACCCTTTGTCACGCCCTGACCTTAGTTATCTTTGTTTTCTTTATTATTTGGTTAGGTCAGGGTGTGACAAGGGTGGTGTGTATAGTTTTGTATTGTCTAGGGTTTTTTGTATGTCTAGGGGCTTACCTAGTCTAGGGGTTTATATGTCTATGGTTGCCTAGATTGGTTCTCAATCAGAGGCAGCTGTTTATCGTTGTCTCTGATTGGGAACCATATTTAGGTAGCCATATTCCTTGGTTTATCTGTGGGTTATTGTTATATAGCGGCACGTTTGGGTTGTTATTTTTGTTAGTTTGTTTAGAGTTCTTCAGTGTTCTTTGTTAATAAAAGGATGTATTCAAATCAATCTGCGCCTTGGTCTCCTCTATACGACGAACGTGACACCCTTTCTTTGACATTATTTTTAAGTTTGAGATGTGTGAGTATGAAGCCTCAGATTCATGTTTGATGTTGTGCCTTAATAAAATAGTTCCTTATGACAATCCAACAAGACTTAGCGGGGAAGTTCCACATCAAAGCAAACATATTTGCTTGATCCCTTTAGGTTTTTGTCACGTTCTCTTGAAATCAAATGAAAGATATAAAGGCAGCACCTCATCAGAATTCATGGCAATCTGTTCTCTGTTTGTTTGTATGTTTTTAATCAGGGGAGACAGAAGAAGGAGGAGGAGATTGTGACCCCAGGCTTTTTTCATTTACCCTTTCTTGTAGTTCGAACAAATATCTACTTCTCTCTTGTTCTCTAGAGACTTCAATCCTCCATGTGTTATGAAGTTACATGTGGCTGCCTAGTGCCTATACTAGGTTATCCACCAAACAATATGTTATTATCCAAGTCAAAATAACCAGCTTTAACCAGCTTGGAGCTATAAATACAATAACACAAATGTTTGAGACATAAATCGTTTTGGTTATAACCTGGTGTTTTTTCTCTCCTTTTCTTGTTCTCTTCCATTTGCCCTCCTGTTCCACCAGCCAATTAGACATGTGTGCTGTGCACTGTTGCTGAAAAGCCCTGCGCAGCACAGTGGCTCGGAATGCCCAAGGTGTGTTATTATCTTGTATTAGTGCACCACCTGCCTCGCTATAATGATTAACTAATTGGCTTAGTGCGTGTCCTGAAATAATAAAGAAATTAGACACTTTTTCTCAGATGATATTTATGATGTCTGCGATGTACAGTTAATGAGGAAAAATAAGTCAAACATGTCTCTCGGTTTCCATTATGTCTCTTATATATTTCAACATACAAATGAAAATCAAGTGAATGGTTCTACTGAATGTACGAAGCTACCATGAAATTACTTTGACTAAAATGGATAAAAGTGACGTGATGTAAACGTTGCTGTGAGTGACTGTAAGTTTGACGTTACTCTAGTCTATCTATACTGAGCTGTAAATTAGCGTTTGAAACAGACAAACATATCAGCATTGCTACGTTGCTAGGAAGGTTTGTGGGTATGAAGACAGTGACACTCATCTTGCTAGTAAAAGTATGCACCCTGAAGGGGATGCCTGCATCACCCATCAGTCTGGAGCCAAGAGATGAACAAGGTCAATTGACATGCAACCATGTTATCAAATTAAAGCCATACACAAACACTGCACGCAAATAACTGAAAAAAATGTCACAAGTTAATAGGGTTATAAATCTTCTTAGGGAGGATGTTCCTCTGGCGGGATCAAATCAGCGGATATTTTAGAGCGCCACTGATTGTTTTCGATAAAACTCAAACTTTCATTAAAACACAAATGCAAGGTAGTGAATTAAAGCTACACTCGTTGTGAATCTAGCCACCAAGTCAGATTTGTAAAATGCTTTTCGGCGAAAGCATGAGAAGCGAATATCTGATAGCATGCACCCCCCCGAATACCAGACCGTCAACAAAACAACAGATTTAGCGGTAGCCGGCGCTACCCAAAACGCAGAAATAAAATATAAAACATTCATTACCTTTGACGAGCTTCTTTCTTGGCACTCCTATATGTCACATAAACATCACAATTGGGTCTTTTTCCCGATTAAATCCGTCATTGTATACCCAAAATGTGATTTGCTGACGACCGGTCTGATCCAGAAAAATGCCCCTTTACATGACGCAACGTCACTTTTTAAAATTACAAAAGTTACCTATATACTTTTACAAATCACTTCAAATTGCTTTTCTAAACCAACTTTAGGTATTAATAAACGTTAATAGTCTATTAGATTGATCACGGGGCGATCTGTATTCGATAGCAGCAAGTCTTGAAATCATCGTCCATGTTTTCACTTTCAAAACATCCTGTGGAGTGAGCCCAAAGAAAGGAAATCCGTCACGTTTCCAAACCAAGGATAAACTAGGCCCAAAATGACAGCATTGGCGACATCGTGTGGAAGCTGTAGGCGTTTACAGGGGCTTGATAAGTATTTTTCTTTGCCTTAGGCAATACATTGACTGGCGGATGGATATTATTTTTATTTTTTTAGTGACCAGTTTTTCGAAGGATTTTGACTCCTAAACACGTTCTGTTATAGCCACAGACACGATTTAACCAGTTTTAGAGACTTCAGAGTGTTTTCTATACACACACACTTATCATATGCATATACTATATTCCTGGCATGAGTAGCAGGACGCTGAAATGTTGCGTGATTTTTAACAAAAAGCTGCGAAAATTCGCAGCCTCCCTAAGAGGATTTATATAATTTATACAGCTAATGCACTGGGAGTATATTCATTTATTGATTTAACATCTGAAATGTATCCACACGTTTCACATATTTACATACAGTAGATACTTTTTTGCAATCGTGCCCTAAGCTATTAGACAGTTACAGTTTTACATTGTTTCAATCCTAACATTACCCTCAGGGTAGTTTCCTTGTTATTTCAACTTCCTTTATCAATGGTATCATGTTATTTTAACTTCCATCATCAATGTAATCAGGTGGTTATAGAAATAATTCACAGATTTCCAACTTGAAATCATATCATTGATTTATGGTTGAAATGATTGACATCCATAATTCTAACCCAGATTTCAACCATTAATCAATAATAGTCTTTCAAGTGTGAAATCTTTTGACAGCTCAATAAAATATCAACTTAGTGTTGTCCCTGGTGTTTCGGGTAACAGCCAGTGGATCTTGTCCCTGCCTCCATCCATGGGTAGGGGATGCTGTTCTGTCCTTGCTCCATGGGTAGATAGGGTGCTAGGGGCTGTCAGTCAGATGAATACCAGGTTGGCTAATTGCGAAGGTTGCTCTCAGGAGTCCCCAAGCAGGGCAAGTTAACGTGAGAGCACTTTGGGGGCTTATTCATGAGTAATGACCTTGCCTGTCTTGACATAACTTCCTGGATGTAAATAGACAGTGAGATCATCTACGCCCGACAAGGTTACCAAGTAGATACGTTTTGAGTAGTACAGGATTTTTGTTGCAATTGGGGGAAGGAAGGAGGAGGTTGATGAGAGTGGTCCATTGGTGCTAATTTAGAGAGATAGGGTTTGGGACTAAATGGATACCGTGTCTATTGTTTTCGTATTGGAATGACCAAAAAAAATGTTGATTTTGTTTCCAACAAGGATTTGAAAGTGAACACCAAGGTAACCTTTCTAAATGACTGTTTTATTATTCTTTTTTATTTTTTTATTTAACTAACTTTCACTCCATAGCACTCACATCTGTAGCCATGAAATGCTTTGAAAGGCTGGTCATGGCTCACATCAACACCATCATACCAGACACCCTGGAACCACTCCAATTCACATAACGCCCCAACAGATCCACAGATGACGCAGTCTCTATTACATTCCACACTGCCCTCTCCCACCTGGACAAGAGGAACACCTAAGTGATAATTCTGTTCCTTGACAATAGCTCAGCCTTTAACTCCACAGTGCCCTCAAAGATCATCACTAAGCTCAGGACCATGGGACTTAACACCTCCCTCTGCAACTGGATCCTGAACTTTCTGTCAGGTCACTCCCAGGTAGTGAGGGTAGGCAACAACACATTTGCCACGCTGATCCTCAACACAGGGGCGTGCTTAGTCCCATCTTGTACTCTCTATTCAACCACGACTGTTTGGCCGGGCACGACTCCAACATCATAATTAAGTTTTCTGATGACACAACGGTGGTCAGCCTGAACTCCGACGACGATGAGACAGCCTGTAAGTAGGAGGTCAGGGATCTGGCAGTGTGGTGCCAGGTCATCAACCTCTCCCTCAACATCAGCAAGACAAATCGGTTGATTGTGGACTACAGGAAACATGGGGTCGAGCACGCCCCCATCCACCTTAACGGGGCTGTATTGGAGCGGGTTGAGAGCTTTAAGTTACTTTTTGTCCACACCACTAAGAAATGATCACACCAACACAGTCGTTAAGAAGGTATGACAAAGCCTCTTTCCCCTCAGGAGGCTGAAAAGATCCGGTATTGGCCCTACGATCCTCAAAAGGTTCTGCAGCTGCACCATTGAGATCATTTTGACTGGCTGCATCACCGTTTGCTATGGCAAGTGCTTGTCATCTGACCACAAGGCACTACGAAGGGTATTGCATACAGCCCAGTACATCACTGGGGTCAAGCTCTCTGCCATCCAGGAACTCTATACCAGGCGGTGACCGATGAAGGCCCTAAAAATTGTCAAAGATTCCAGCCACTCAATCCATAGACTGTTCTAACTGCTACCACATGGCAAGCAGTACTGATCCACCAAGTCTGGAATCAACATGATCCTTAACAGCTTCTACCCCTAAGCCATAAAACTGCTAAATAGTTAGTCCTGGTAGCTATTGGTTAACTATTTAACTGCATTGTTCCTTTTTGCACTAACTATTTTGCCTCATCACATTCGCTGCTGCTACTGTTTATTATCTATCCTATTGCCTAGTCACTTTATCCCTACCTATGTACATTGCTATCTCAAGTACCTCGTACCCCTGCACATTACCTCGTACCCCTGCACATCAACTCGGTACTCAACTATGTATATAGCCAAGTTATATTTGTCATCTTGTTTGAGTGTCCACATGAGGTAAAAAATGAACCTTTCTCCACAACTCCATCAATAGGTGCTAAAAAATATATCCACATATTGCTTATGCAATCAACCCATTATTCTTTGTCCATAGCTACCTACTTTAATACTGGTGTGTGCTAGTGCATAACAATTACATATTTTCTCCATATAGGAGGAAATGAATATAATCATAAATGTTTGTCCCATTGCCAAACCAGCTTTCCTGTACATCAAATCTGGATGAGTAACCAAATGTGGGAGATGCCATGGCAAAGACACATGGTACAGTACCAATCTGACATTTTTCATTAATGCTGCCATTATTATTAACATTCTATAATGACTCTATCACCCGCCTTCTTATTTGTCACCCATCTCCCGGTGATGTGTTCTGCTGTGCGGGCATCAGCTGAGCGATGTAATAATGGAAAGAGATTAAAATAACCTGTTCTATCACTCTGTTATCTGTCAGTAGAGACACCAACACCACCACCACCATCATCTTCATCACCACCACCATAATTTCAACCATCCAGATGACTTAATCTACACATTCATATGAATTTGCATCATGGCGCCCATTCAGTGGAGAAAAATAAGAAATAAGAGAGGGAAAGTAAACGGATTGGAAATAAATGCCTGCTGATACAATATACTGTGGCAGATCAGAGAGAGAAGAGAGAGAACGGATTTTACTATTCTTCAACAACATTGTGCAACTGGCAGCATCAGGCTAAATTGCGAGTAAAATTTACATTGACACGGTATTATACCAAAACACAATTAACAAACAGATATAGGAGCAATTAATAACATGTATGAAAGTAGCTAGTAATAATGTTCATAGTCTGCTGTTGGCTTGGGTGAAGGGGGGGCATCAATGTTACAGCCAGGGATAATCAGTCATATTGACAAAGACCAGGAGCTCTTCATAAGGGCACCTCACCGTCTCAGACATTCACTGTTTCTCTGTCATAGCTAGCCGCTCCTAGGGAACTAGTCTTCCATGGACGAAAGTCCCTAGGCAACAACGAGCATCAACAGTCATCCCATCTCCGCAAACAGTCCTAGTCCTTCCAGGTACCGGCAGGTGAGACAAAAAAGGCAATAAATACGTTGACCAAAACTAGAAGCAAAACAGTTGTACCATCATAGTCCTGAAACTCAGTGATTCAAGATTGCAGGTCATTGTTGTATGCAATCAAAAGTTAGAGATATAAAAAATGTAAAGTTATATGTACACATATACAACCCTTTGCCATGGTAATGACAGAACATACAGATCTTGATATTTATTAGTTAGAAATTAGAACAAATATTTACATGTCTTTGCAGGATCTCTTGACACGCACCATCTTGTTTTCAAGCATCCAAATAAAAATGAAAAAATCATATGAAAGTCAAATCAAAGTGTATTGATCGTATACACAGTTTAGCAAATGTTATAACGGATTCAGCAAAAATTATTATGTTAATACTTTAAAAAAGGATAGTATGTTAACTACTGTCTAATAATAACAATGAAATAACAATAATTAAAAACAAAGACTTGCATTAAAAAGTCTTAATATTAAGGATCTCTACAGATCGGTGTCCCACCCATGGGACGGTTGAGCTAAAGTAGACTAATGCGATTAGCATGAGGTTGTAAGTAACAAGAACATTTCCCAGGACATAGACATATCTGATATTGGCAGAAAGCCTAAATTCTTGTTAATTTAATGGCATTGTCCAATTTACTGTAGCTGTTACAGTGAAAAAATACCATGCTATTGTTTGAGGCGAGTGCACTGTTAAGAACTTGACAAGTTATTAATAAACCAATTAGGCACATTTGGATAGTCTTGATACAACATTTTTAACAGAAATGCAATGGTTCATTGGATCAGTCTAAAAACGTTGCACATACACTGCTGCCAACTAGTGGACAAAATATAAATTGTGCCTGGGTTGGAATAATACATTATGCCCTTTCTCTTGCATTTCAAATATGATTATACACAAAAATACAAAAGAACGGATATTTTTTTTCTTTGTATTATCTTTTACCAGATTTTTTGTCTTATATTCTCCTACATTATTTTCACATTTCCACAAACTTCAAAGTGTTTCCTTTTGAATGGTATCAAGAATATGCATATCCTTGATTCAAGTCCTGAGCTAGAGGCAGATAGACTTGGGTTTGTTATTTTAGGCGAAAATTGACGGATCCTTAATATACTGGCAAGTTTGATGTATAACTACTAATGTTAGGTAGCTAGCTAACATACCGTTCGTAAGGGCAGCGTCACCAACAAATTGTCAGCCAACATAACGGGTAAGGTAACTTATTTGAAAAGTTATTACTTTATTACGTTGAGTAGCAAGCTACCCGTTGATTCTAAAGGCACATCTGTGATAGGAGGGTGGGGGGATTCAGATCTAGCTCGGCTATTAGACTATTCTTTAGTAAAGGTTGAATAGTCTATTGTTCAGCTATTAGCCCTCCTCCCCTACTTGCAAAAATTGCTGTTCCCATCTCATTCCTTTCCCTTTTCCACGCATCATCATTCTGCTCCTGAGTGGCTCACTTGTGGGCGTGCTGGCAGGATATGGCAGCTTTTTGGTTGTGCGTCAAGAATTCTGCATACAGTAGCACGTTTGTATGAAGGTGTGGTTATTCACAGGCAAATTGTTACATGCTATGGAGGTACATTTGTGTCTTTTTGTCAAAAGCAAAACCTTTTATATTTTCAATCATTGTTCTGAAAGCAACTTTTTTCCGACACAAAGGAAGTCAAAGCGGACACCTACGAAGATGGCATCTCATCTAAGCAGCCATGGGCTGTATTGACGTATCCTAAAAATTACATCTGCTGCTTTAGATTCAACGGTCATATCTCAGTTATTGTTTTCATATCTAAAAAAATAAGCTTTTTTCTTTACTTACAGAGAGTGAGCTGACGAAGAGGTCGAAAATGTAGAAATTGCCAGATATTGTCACTGTCCGAGGAACAGGCTGTGGAAGCTTTATTGCTGGCAAAACCAGAGGTAATTAAACTGTTCTGTGTTCTTTTTCTCCATCTCTGCCTGTCTTGTTGTACATGGAACCTGTCTCACATGCATTAATTAAAAAACCTTTAAGATGTCAGCTGCTAATTTTCAGATTTACACCACATAAACACAGTCATTTTCACTGAAATATCTGTTGCTGCCAATTCTTGATTTCCCTGGGGTTAGCCTTCAAATAACCAAGTGGTGAGACACATAGCCCTCTATATTTAAATGTTTCAGGTACACTCTGTAGGTGTCTGTGTCACATACAGTATCTTCTATTGACATTATCTTCAATTGATTGTCCTCATGACACCAGGTGAGACCACACACACAATAACAGCTTCTCTTCTTCACTTCATCTCTCTCCCCCTTCTCCCTAAATACTCTAGGACATATCAGATGTTTTGGTGAACTCCTCCTGCATCTGAACTGGCTGACACGGAAGGCACAGCATGATCATAGGTGAGATGTCACTTGGTCGGGTCAACAGGTAGTATTATTAAAGAGATTCTTTACATTGAAATACAGACAGAGATGTAAGAGTCCCAGAGTTAATGATCCAAGGTCAATTTTGCATTACACCTCCTGATTTAAGATGACTGACCGTGTTAGAATTAAAAAAAACAAGGCTTAATCATGCTCTCTATCCATGTGTCTCTCGTCTGCAGGTATGTTTTGATGTGAGAGAGGAAGCCAGTCCAGTCATCACCACCTCACCCACTCGTAAGATAACCTTTGGGCCAACTGGGGGCCCAAGGCTGGTAAGGAGACACCGCAATTGTGATGAACTAAGATAATATTAGGGTAGCACTGTAATTCATGAATGTAACAGCGTTCGTCTGTTGAAAGAGGAGCGGACCAAAATGCAGCGTGGTGGTTACTCATGTTCTTTAATGAAGAAGAACAAACGAACAAATACAAAAACAACAAACGTAACGCGAAAACCTATACAGCCTATCTTGTGACAACTAACACAGAGACAGGAACAATCACCCACAAACACACAGTGAAACCCAGGCTACCTAAATATGGTTCCCAATCAGAGACAACGAGAATCACCTGACTCTGATTGAGAACCGCCTCAGGCAGCCATAGACTGTGCTAGACACCCCACAAAACCCCAAGACAAAAACGCACCACAAAAACCCATGTCACACCCTGGCCTGACCAAATAAATGAAGACAAACATAATATACTACGACCAAGGCGTGACAATGAATCATATCCTGTCTGCTGCTGTTCTTACCTCTTTCCCTTTCTGTCTTCTACACCTCTCTCCCCAACTCGTCTTTCTTCCTCGTTTTATAACGCACACCATATGTGCATTGAAGTTCAGATTGAACTTGTATTTATAATATTACAATACTCATAAATATAATGCATTTATGTATTTATAACACCTGGATAATGAACTTCTTTCATTGAAGCATTTCACATTCTCCACTGGTTGAAATTAAGTATCTCATTGAAATACTATCCTGTGTCCTCAGATGAATGCAGATGAAGGGAGTTAGATATGCATAGTTTTTTTCTGTATATATGAATTACAAATCAATCATGTTTCTAGTCTATTGCTTAGTTACATTGTGTTTTCATTGATGTCCCAGGAGCAGGAGTGATAAACATTGTTGAAGTGTACAATTGTAATACATACATGCAGACACAGCATCATTCAAATAATGGAGTTTGATATGATTGAAAAGTAATGTCTCAGAGATTCATACCTGAACCGCACCTTTATTTGCCAAGGATGTGTACATGATCAGTGAATATATTCAATGTACAGGCTACAATGTGGGAATCTAATGTGTGGTAATAACTACAATACATGTGTATATAGGACTTGCATCCTTAGCACAAAGAAGTTGTTATATTCTACTCTATCCATAGGCATCATTAATGCCATTCAGATTTGATGTTTATACAAAACTATGATAGCTGAGGTTCATCGATTGGTATGAATATTAGTTCAGAACCTAACGTTTTAGGGTCCATACACAGATCGGCTACATACTGTAGCTAGCTACACATCCATAGGCATACAGTTGTTTTTATCCTTCTCTACACAATAAGCAAGTAAGTAGTTAGCTAGCTATGTTACTTCAGCTGCATTGCAAGGCAAGCTTACACAATTGTACATTCAATTTACAGTAAATGCTTTAGCTAACTAGATTCTTTACATCCACTGTTTCACAAGACGACAGCCTGGTTTGCTGGTTTTCTCAGGAGTCCCTAAAACATTAAACAACATGAATTACAAATTAGGTAGCTGGCTAATGTTGGCTAGTCAGATAACTTGCTAAATAGCGATTTTCATAAAGGACAAAAAATATGCACAAACGTTTGTCTCTACATTAACTAACATATCCCTCTCAATTGGACATTTTTTGCTTGACTCATAATGACATTATAACAAATTACATCTGGTTCCACCGTAATGTTTTGTCAGCCATCTTTGTTGAAGAACGCCACACAGCAAGGGTGGCTCGCGTCAAAAATCGTCATTGGAACCAGTCGATATGTTTGGTCATATAAAAACCTTGGGACCCAAATGCATAATGAGTGCTCTAACTCCCCCTTGTGGTGGTCTGGAGCAATGAAGCCATGATGCTGGGTACCTCTATGTCCCGCGGTGCAAGCTCGCAACTTTTAAAGGAGGAACCACTGTATTTGTATGTAAGTGGTTTTAATGATGTGTCACCAGCATAGCATGTATTAAGGTAGTGTCTATAATGTTATCTCATCAGTATAGCTGGTATTTATAGGGTAGTGTTTATAATGGTACCTCATTAGCATATTGATATGGGAGTGTCCATATTACCCCATCAGCAAAGCAGTTATTTACTGTATATGGTAGTGTTAATTATATTAACTCATCAGGATAGTGTCACGTCTATCCTCTTCTTTACCATTAGCAAGCAGAACGTCATTCACTTATTAACTTTAGCAAATGAGTACAGCACACTCAGGCATTTCCACCACACCTGGTGATTAAATCTATGGGTTCACTCGTGCAATAATCACATCCCTTTCTGTCAACCAATGGGCATCACTTTATGTTTTGTCGCAACAGTCTCCCAACAACTTTCCACCTCCCCAGTTATGATATTCGCGTGCCAGTTATGATTTTCATATCTTTATTTTCATGGAAAAGTTTAATTTCAATAATGATGTTTTCATATCTCAAAATCATTGCCGCGTGATTAATAATACAAATCGGAATTAAAATTATACAGATCTACTGATGCTAGAGTACCAGCCTCTGCCATATGGACATTGATTCACTGTGAGTCATTGGCAGCTAAAGAAATGAGCGCATGGAACTAAGAGAAGGCATGGAACTGGCAGTAGGCTATTCATTGTTAACTAAGTAAAAATACATAAAGCCAACAAATAAAACCAGAAAATATCTTGATGAAAATGCAGGTTCTTTCAATCAAATTCATCTCTCTATTCCCCCTGTAAAGGTATTTTATGACATTTAGCAGCTATATGGTATCCTCAGAACATGACATATACCTCTTTCACACCGAAGCCTGGTGATTATCGAGGCGAAGAGGATCTAATATCATTCACAATGGATAAAATAGAAAAAACTGACTTCGATGACTTACTGTGTGAAGTGAATTTGTTTTTGTGAAAAACTGAGCTTATTAGTGGTGGTGAGTTAAGACAATTAGACATCCCCCAATTGGCACTTTCCTTAGTTAATGCAGCCAAATGACTGGAATTAATGGTACGTTTACTACTGGTGACATACTGTATGTAACAGAGAATTTATAAAAATTAACAAAGGCAAACAATTAACACAATAAAACAATGAATGTGCAAGAATTGTCTGGAATGTGTCAATATCTTTGCCACACCCCTCCCCTTCTTCCTGTCTCTACAGTTGAAATTATACTCAAGACACATTATCTTCACACATATTTTAGATGCATTGCTTTTCACTGACTGCCACATCTCAATAATCAGCTTCCCAACTAGGCCTATACTTCTACATGCCTGTGGATTGTTTCAAATCACAACTTTTTAAAGAAGCGAATGGTCCTCTGTGCCTAAGTCATGCGCTCTGGTGAAGTATTTTGAATGATTTTTGTTTATATCTGTATAGACAGGAGTAATTACATCATTTCGGCACATTTATTTCAATTTACTTTAGGCTGCGGTGACTACTGTTCCCAAATCTTGTCCTATGCTTAGGCTACTCATCACATTAGGAGTTAGGAGTACTTTATTAGGAGTACTTTATTGTTATCCTGCAAATACTTTATTGTGAAGTATTTTCCCACTGCTATGAACATAGTTTCAAATTGATTTAATGATCACCTAATATAGTCACTACAGTGTAGGCTGTGTTAATATTACTTTATTTTTCATTGAACACTGGCATTATGAATAAATAACGAGCTAGTTTATCTAAATGAAAGGTTGACGCACTATGCATGCACAGGCCTCTAGTATAAAATCAAGGCTTCACCTGGGGAGTGGACACTGCAGTTTTTCCACTAACCCACTTTTCGCCAAAGCGAGTTTCACCTTGGAGTGGCAGTGATTGTGGGAAGCTGCTATTGAAATGGGGATAAACTGTGCTGGCAGTCCTCCAATTGCAGTTACCCAAACACACTGCTCCGTCCCTCCTTCGATCCCTCTGCCAGGAAGATAAATAAATAAATAAATATGAAGGCAGAAATACTAGCGCTGCTGCATCCTCCCGAGGATAACAAGAATAATGCCTTCATTTGCTGCAGGGCTTGACTCTGCACCAACTACAGACATGCCTTTTATGGCTGTAGTATTTCTGATTGGCATTCCAGGACAGCCATTTGAATTATTTAATAGAAAATCCCATTCCCCTAGTAGAGGAAAAGAAGAGATATGTTTGTTTTTGTGCGCTGTTGTGTGTATTCTACAAGGCCTCTTTTTATTTGTCTGTGCCTGTGTTTTCTCTCAGGCATGGAAGGATGAGTCGAACGTACACTCAACATTCTTTTGCCTCATAAACACTCAAAACAGCTGAAAATACCAGTGTGCAGATACAGTATACCAGTTATATTCATGTTTTTCTTTTTTTTATTGAAGATCAGAATACAGATTATGACAATCCTATTTGACCACACCCTCAACTCCTGAGCTATTGAAAATTTAAAATGATAATGCGGAGCATCTCCCGCTCCATCTATCTCCCCATTTCAGTCCGAGCGTACTGTAAGTGATTGAGCCTCACACCTCAGTGTAGAACACAGGGAATGGAATTGAAGGAATCTGGGCTTGGCTTCCATAAACCTGATCCATTTCCTGTCTTAGAGAAGATGAGTCAGTCAGTGGTGAGCAGGAATCTCTCCCCAGGGTCTTATGTGGGAATCTGCAGGTGTTACCTTATTCCTTTCCTCCTCTTCTCACTCGCCCTCTCTGAAGATGTGAGCATGCTACTGAAGGAACTGGAGGGAAGACTAAACAGATATAGTTCAACACAGATTCACAAAAATGCAGTAACACTATTGCACTGTAGTTTAGATTTGACAACAAACTATTGTACGATCCATAAAATGTACACTACCGTCCAAAACTTAGAAATGTCCTTGTTTTTGAAAGAAACTGGCCTTCTTTAGATTAAATCAAATCAAAGCAAATCAAATTTTATTTCTCACATACACATGGTTAGCAGATGTTAATGCGAGTGTAGCGAAATGCTTGTGCTTCTAGTTCCGACAATGCAGTAATAACCAACACGTAATCTAACTAACAATTCCAAAACTACTGTCTTATACACAGTGTAAGGGGATAAAGAATATGTACATAAAGATATATGAATGAGTGATGGTACAGAGCAGCATAGGCAAGATACAGTAGATGGTATCGAGTACAGTATATACATATGAGATGAGTATGTAAACAAAGTGGCATAGTTAAAGTGGCTAGTGATACATGTACTACATAAGGATGCAGTAGATGATATAGAGTACAGTATATACGTATGCATATGAGATGAATAATGTAGGGTATGTAACATTATATTAGGTAGCATTGTTTAAAGTGGCTAGTGATATATTTTACATCATTTCCCATCAATTCCCATTATTAAAGTGGCTGGAGTTGAGTCAGTGTGTTGGCAGCAGCCACTCAATGTTAGTGGTGGCTGTTTAACAGTCTGATGGCCTTGAGATAGAAGCTGTTTTTCAGTCTCTTGGTCCCAGCTTTGATGCACCTGTACTAACCTCGCCTTCTGGATGATAGCGGGGTGAACAGGCAGTGGCTTGGGTGGTTGTTGTCCTTGATGATCTTTATGGCCTTCCTGTAACATCGGGTGGTGTAGGTGTCCTGGAGGGCAGGTAGTTTGCCCCCGGTGATGCGTTGTGCGGACCTCACTACCCTCTGGAGAGCCTTACGGTTGTGGGCGGAGCAGTTGCCATACCAGGCGGTGATGCAGCCCACCAGGATGCTCTCGATTGTGCATCTGTAGAAGTTTGTGAGTGCTTTTGGTGACAAGCCGAATTTCTTCAGCCTCCTGAGGTTGAAGAGGCGCTGCTGCGCCTTCTTCACGATGCTGTCTGTGTGAGTGGACCAATTCAGTTTGTCTGTGATGTGTATGCTGAGGAACTTAAAACTTGCTACCCTCTCCACTACTGTTCCATCGATGTGGATAGGGGGGTGTTCCCTCTGCTGTTTCCTGAAGTCCACAATCATCTCCTTAGTTTTGTTGACGTTGAGTGTGAGGTTATTTTCCTGACACCACACTCTGAGGGCCCTCACCTCCTCCCTGTAGGCCGTCTCGTCGTTGTTGGTAATCAAGCCTACCACTGTTGTGTCGTCCGCAAACTTGATGATTGAGTTGGAGGCGTGCGTGGCCATGCAGTCGTGGTTGAACATGGAGTACAGGAGAGGGCCAGAACGCACCCTTGTGGGGCCCCAGTGTTGAGGATCAGCGGGGTGGAGATTTTTTTGCCTACCCTCACCACCTGGGGGCGGCTCGTCAGGAAGTCCAGTACCCAGTTGCACAGGGCGGGGTCGAGACCCAGGGTCTGGAGCTTGATGACGAGCTTGGAGGGTACTATGGTGTTGAATGCCGAGCTGTAGTCGATGAACAGCATTGTGGTTGTGGTTGAGATTGCATCGTCTGTGGACCTATTTGGGCGGTAAGCAAATTGGAGTGGGTCTAGGGTGTCAGGTAGGATGGAGGTGATATGGTCCTTGACTAGTCTCTCAAAGCACTTCATGATGACGGAAGTGAGTGCTACGGGGCGGTAGTCGTTTAGCTCAGTTACCTTAGCTTTCTTGGGAACAGGAACAATGGTGGCCCTCTTGAAGCATGTGGGAACAGCAGACTGGTATAGGGATTGATTGAATATGTCCGTAAACACACCGGCCAGCTGGTCTGCGCATGCTCTGAGGGCGCGGCTGGGGATGCCGTCTGGGCCTGCAGCCTTGCGAGGGTTAACACGTTTAAATGTCTTACTCACCTCGGCTGCAGTGAAGGAGAGACCGCATGTTTTCGTTGCAGGCCGTGTCAGTGGCACTGTATTGTCCTCAAAGCGGGCAAAAAAGTTATTTAGTCTGCCTGGGAGCAAGACATCCTGGTCCGTGACTGGGCTGGTTTTCTTCTTGTAGTCCATGATTGACTGTAGACCCTGCCACATACTTCTTGTGTCTGAGCCGTTGAATTGAGATTCTACTTTGTCTCTGTACTGACGCTTAGCTTGTTTGATAGCCTTGAGGAGGGAATAGCTGCACTGTTTGTATTCGGTCATGTTACCAGTCACCTTGCCCTGATTAAAAGCAGTGGTTCGTGCTTTCAGTTTCACGCGAATGCTGCCATCAATCCACGGTTTCTGGTTAGGGAATGTTTTAATCGTTGCTATGGGAACGACATCTTCAACGCACGTTCTAATGAACTCGCACACCGAATCAGCGTATTTGTCAATGTTGTTATCTGAAACAATACGAAACATCTCCCAGTCCACGTGATGGAAGCAGTCTTGGAGTGTGGAGTCAGCTTGGTCAGACCAGCGTTGAACAGACCTCAGCGTGGGAGCTTCTTTTTTTAGTTTCTGTCTGTAGGCAGGGATCAACAAAAATGGAGTCGTGGTCAGCTTTTCCGAAAGGAGGGCGGGGCAGGGCCTTATATGCGTTGCGGAAGTTAGAGTAACAATGATCCAAGGTTTTTCCACCCCTGGTTGCGCAATCGATATGCTGATAAAATTTAGGGAGTCTTGTTTTCAGATTAGCCTTGTTAAAATCCCCAGCTACAATGAATGCAGCCTCCGGATAAATGGATTCCAGTTTGCAAAGAGTCAAATAAAGTTTGTTCAGAGCCATAGATGTGTCTGCTTGGGGGGATATATACGGCTGTGATTATAATCGAAGAGAATTCTCTTGGTAGATAATGTGGTCGACATTTGATTGTGAGGAATTCTAAATCAGGTGAACAGAAGGATTTGACTTCCTGTATGTTTCTTTCATCACACCATGTCTCGTTAGCCATAAGGCATACGCCCCCGCCCCTCTTCTTACCAGAAAGATGTTTGTTTCTGTCGGCGCGATGCGTGGAGAAACCCGCTGGCTGCACCGCCTCCGATAGCGTCTCTCCAGTGAGCCATGTTTCCGTGAAGCAAAGAACGTTACAGTCTCTGATGTCCCTCTGGAATGCTACCCTTGCTCGGATTTCATCAACCTTGTTGTCAAGAGACTGGACATTGGCGAGAAGAATGCTAGGGAGTGGTGCACGATGTGCCCGTCTCCTGAGTCTGACCAGAAGACCGCCTCGTTTCCCTCTTTTACGGAGTAATTTTTTTGGGTCGCCGCATAGGATCCATTCCGTTGTCCTGGTTAAAAGGCAGAACACAGGATCAGCTTCGTGAAAATCATATTTTTGGTCGTACTGATGGTGAGTTGACGCTGATCTTATATTCAGTAGTTCTTCTCGACTGTATGTAATGAAACCTAAGATGACCTGGGGTACTAATGTAAGAAATAAAACGTAAAAAAACAAAAAACTGCATAGTTTCCTAGGAACGCGAAGCGAGGCGGCCATCTCTGTCGGCGCCGGATATGGATTAGTTGAGTTTCTGGAGCATCAGCATTTGTGGGTTCGGTTACAGGCTCAAAATGGCCAGAAACAAAGAACTTTCTTCTGAAACTCGTCGGTCTATTCTTGTTCTGAGAAATGAAGGCTATTCCAAGTGACAAATTGCCAAGAAACTGAAGATCTTACACAACGCTGTGGACTACTCTCATTTCATAACCTTGATTTGGTACAGTATGCTATTGCATCTGGAGGTTGATTCAATAATTGTAAGAAAAGGCAAGCGTTGCTATCAAGGGACTCTTTGACAAGACTCAGCTAGACTTGACCCTCCTGACCTCCACCCAGTCTCACCCCCACCCCCCCTCTTCCTTATCGGGTGTGATCACCAACCTGGCTGTCTGACCTTGACTAGCAGATAAAAGCAGCATACAGATAAGGAAAGAAGAGGAGTGGGGGAAGCGAGAGAGGAAAGGAGTGGCTTGAAAATGTACTTCCTAAACTCTGGTTGTGGAAAACCCCAATTTATATTACAGGGAGGGGAAATCCACAGGGAGGTTTTAAGATTGATGAATAAAGTATGCAAAGAGGGGGGATGAGGAGGGGAGAGAGGGGGAGAAGGGCTGTTGTCTGGGGTGACCCGCTTTAGCAAATGTGGCTCTGGGGAAAGGAAGAGAGAGAGCTGGTGGATTTAAGCCATACTTTTTGAGTAGTGAGAGGATAGGGGATATCACTCTACAAGCTCTCATGTGACAAGCGTTATATTTATCACAGTGTCATATTGGGTATTTAGAAGTGGGCTTTGGAAATGCAGTATTCCTTCCCCATCAGTACAGCAGGTCACAGCAAAACACTGAGAGGATCGGAGGGGGTATAGCCCTACTATACCCAAATACACAAACGTTTTGTTGTCCAATACACAGTGCATTAGCCCATGAAGATTTCACTGATCCGTATTGCCGTGCATGGTTTTGCATTAGTGTGAACGTTGCAGTGAATTCGTTAGGTGTGTTTAGTCAATAGCCCAGTAATTGTAAACACTTCTAATAAAGCACTGTTCCGGACTGCTTGACATAGTTCCGTACGCCACTGGCAGAGAAAAATCAAATGGAATGGCGGTTTCTGAACGTGACACCTCATTGTATCCATCGCTTTCCCCAGTGTCATACTGTGCCATTAATGAAATGGCAGTTCAGGTGACTTGCATGAGCTTAAAAGTACTAGAGGTGCAACCCTGGAATCTCAGGTCTTACTGGAGGAAGGGAGGCTGGAGAAGACCTGTCTCTCTAGTGCAGTTCTCTCAGTGGTGACAGAGAAGTTGTGGTGCGATTGGACGTTCAATTATGGCAGGTGTGATTGGACATTCAATTATGGCAGGCGGGGCTCCGATTGAACGTTACATGATGATTGGCAGGTCAGGAGAGCGGTTTCTTCCTGAGCAGATGTCAATGACCGAACTTTGTGTGTCTCCACAACTTTCTAGAGCACGAGGCTAATGTGAATAAGTGACCATAAGTATGTTTATCACGCCTGGGAGAGAGAGGGGCAGTTTATTATACACCTGTCTCTCAACATTGTGGAGTGAACAGATAAAGTCTATTAAGAAGAAGACTGCCTCTTGACTGACAGGTGCAGGACTATGCCACTTGCTAAGGAGGTACATTTTTTTTGTGGTCTGATTTTGTGATTTGTATTGTTATCTGGATGAAGCACACTCCAAGACAGAGAGGACACCATATGTTACACAAACAAAATATCTTATTTTAACATTTTTGTACAAAATATAACCCTGCATGCTACCCAATCCTAAATTGGCACTCAGCTTTTACATCCATATGTCCCTCCATTGTGAAATTAGCATGTATTCAGTGTTTTATCTATGTGAGGCAGCACCGGCTTTATGTTGTCACACTGTGTTTGTAATTGCACATCTCCATGTTGCGTGCCCACGGCTATACCATTCCAACTGTCCCATCCCCTCCAATCAAGGTAGTCGTAGCTTGGCTGTCATTGGTCAGTTCCACACTACAGTTCCTGTCCTTTCGGGGGGGGGGGCCCATTTGGGTCGTCACGGTTGGCTACCTCACATCCTGTCAGACACCAGTTCCGTGAGGCACAGAAAAGCAGCCCCAGAAATGTAAAACACACTGGCAGTACAGATGTAGGATATTCATTTGAGACTGTTTGCTACAGCAGAGAAATAATCCTGCAGCAACAGCAAATGTGAAATATTATGTGGATTATAATGAATGGACATTTTTGTGGGGTTTGATACATTTTTCGTAAGGGTGTGGAAATTACAAAGCAGAAACCTATTTATACCTCAAATACACTACACATTTAACATTTCCTGCATGACAGTAAAGTTCTCATGCAACAGGGTGATCACATTAAGATCCTACATCTGTACTTTGGCTGCAGTAGCGTTCCTGTTCTCACTTTGTTGGTAGAGGTTTGATCAATGTTAATGGAATATCTGCTTTCTCTGACAGAGATAGCTGTGATTGGCATTCTAGTAATAATCAAGTTCTTAGGGCTAGGCGTACGGTCATCGGGACACCTATCGACAACTTCCGGTGAAATTGGAGGGCGTACAATTCAAATAAATTATCATAAAAATTATGGATTTTAAACACCTAGGTACATACAAGTGTCTTATATTGGTTAAAAGCTTAAATTCTAACTGCATTGTCCGATTTACAATAGGCTTTACAGCGAAAGCATGCCATGTGATTGTTTGAGGACGGCGCCGCAATATTTTTCAACCAGCACGGTCTTCGTAAATTCACAAATAGCAATTAAATATTCACTTACTTTTTGAAAATCTTCCTCTGATTTGCAATCCCAAGGGTCCCAGCTACAACATGCATGGTCATTTTGTTAGAGAAAATCCTTCTTTATAAAAAGTATGTTTAGTTGGCTCCATCAATTTAACCAGGCTGTAAAATCAAGATTTTCTGAAACATTGGACGAAATGAACTAAATTAAAAATATAAAAGATAACTAAATCTGAGAACAATATTCTAATGTGATATCTGTGTCACTAATAATAAATCAGGTTAAAGTATTTTTGATTTCCCTTCACATCTGCAATATGCTTAGTGCTGTTCAGCCACACAGTGACAAACAAAGATATTACCACCTTTCATGCCCTGCAGTGATAGAGACCTCCCTCTCCACCATACAGGTGTCCAGGTGTGCATCTCACCCCAGGTATGTGTGTGTATATGCCCCTTGGCTTTGCCTTCCTGTTTACCGACACCTAGCCGTGTCCCCTCGTGTCCCTATTACTCCTTCACCCAAGGCCTTTAGCTGCATTATGGGATAGCAACAACACTATGACAGACCCAGCCCTGCATGTGTGCCCTCTCTACATCTACTCTTGGCTGCTCTCCAAGAACCTGAAAAACAATGGCTGAAACACATATGTATCAAGTCAATTAGATTATTTGATACATGTGATTCATCTCGCTAATCTGTGTAAGGTGGAGGATTTAGAGTGTTTTGTCCCCCACCTGCGCTGTAGGTTACGCAGGTACGTACATGCACGAACGTGCACACAAACACACACACACACACACACATACACACTGTCCTATGGTCATGGCGACATTAATAACTGACTGTGAGGTCACTCCTTCCCCTTTGGTCTGGCAGGAGGTGTATGTCTGGCACCATCTGTGTCTAGTTGTCATAGAGATTAATCTAAGTTAAGTTTAATGCCGTGCTGAGGTTGGACAACCGGTGACTGATTAGAGCCATGTCTGAAGAGAGACGTCTGATAATTGCCTTTCTGTTACACAGGTAAAGGGCATTCAGTGTCAAGGTTACTGGTCCTGTCCACTCTGTTTAAATAGGGGAGACATACAGGAGGCCTGTGTGTTGGTAATGGTGGAGGGGGGAGTGGTGAAGGTGTGTGTGTGTGTGTGTGTGTGTGTGTGTGTGTGTGTGTGTGTGTGTGTGTGTGTGTGTGTGTGTGTGTGTGTGTGTGTGTGCTAGTACACTACACATATACAAGTATGTGGACACTCCTTGAAATTAGTGGATATTTCAGCCACACCCGTTGCTGACAGGTGTATAAAATCAAGCACACAGCCATGCAATCTCCATAGACAACCATTGGCGGTATACTGGCCTCACTGAAGAGCTAAGTGACTTTCAATGTGGCACCGTCATAGGATGTCACCTTTCCAACAGCCGAGTGCTGTAATCGTCTGTTCTCGTTTGCAACACCCACTACCGAGCTTCAAACGGACGCTGTAAGCAACGTCAGCACAAGAACTGTTCATTGGGAGCTTAATGAAATTTGTTTCCATGGCCAAGCAGCCGCACACAAGCCTAAGATCACTATGCACAATGCCAAGCATCGGCTGAAGAGGTGTAAAACTCGCCACAAGTGGACTCAGTGGAGCATTGGAAACGCGTTCTCTGGAGTGATGAATCAAGCTTCACCATCTGGAGGTCCAAACGCTACCTGCCCCAATGCATAGTGCAAACTGTAAAGTTTGGTGGAGGAGGAATAACGGTCTGGGGCAATTTTTCTTGGTTCGGGCTAGGCCCCTTAGTTCCAGTGAAGGGAAATCTTAATGCTACAGCATACAAAGTCAGTCTAGACGATTCTGTGCTCCCAACTTTGTGGCAACAGTTTGGAGATGGCCCTTTCCTATTTCAGCAGGACAAAGCCCCCATGCACAAAGTGAGGTCCATACAGAAAGGGTTTGTCGAGATAGGTGTGGAAAAACTAGATCTAGCCTGCGCAGAGCCCTGACCTCAACTCCATCATACACCTTTGGGATTAATTGGAACGCCGACTGCGAGCCAGGCCTAATCGCCCAACATCATTGCCCGACATTACTAATGCTCTTGTGGCTGAATGGAAGTAAGTCCTAACAGCAATGTTCCAACATCTAGTGGAAAGCCTTCCCAGAAAAGTGGAGGCTGTTATAGCAGCAAAGGGGTGACCAACTCCATATTAATTCCCATGTTCAACGAGCATGTGTCCACATACATTGTGTAATGTAGTGTATGTTGGGGGATGTAGTGAGGATGTGTTTGTGTATTAGACCCTAATCAAAATTCTTGTTTTCACAACAATTTCCTGCCTATTACTTCTTGCACCTGTTACAAATGCTGACATTTCTAGACTTTAATATGTGTTGCATTACCCATTGATTGTGAAGATCAGATATATATCACTAAATCATCTTCTTCCTGTCCTGTAGCTATGCCTTTTCGCTCTTTTGTCTTTTTGTTCAGTGATGCTTGGCATTTCTTGTCAACTTCCTTCAATGCTGAGATTATTTCTCCTTAAGCAGTCACCCAATGTCGTGTCACTATGCTGTTATCCCTCCTCAAGTGCCCTTAAGGCTGCCTTCAGAATGCTTCTCCACAGCCCAAGTAGCACCTTTCTCTGCAACTCTTAAAGATCACAAGAGCAAATGGCACTTCTGAAAAGGAATGCCTGTGACATTACTACCACTTCCAAGGTGGAGAGCAACTCAAGAGGAGTTGTTTCATAATTGCAGATATTTGCAATTGTGTTCCTTTTTATCTTAGTAGGAATTCAACGTCATTGGCTGATAGTGGTGCACAGCGACCCGTGGCCACTTGAACCATGGCTGTGAATGGAGATCTGGAGGTTTATTTACTGTAACGACAGGACCCAGGGAGCAAGCATGATTTACAACCACAGAGGTGGGATAGGCAGCTTTACTGCTCATTGACATTTCATTAGGTGTAAACTGCAGGACCAATCTGAATATGTCCTATATAAAGCTGTCAGCGAGTTGAAGAGTGTGTTGTCGGTGTTGGAAAAATTCCTGATGCGTCTCGTCTTATTTCTCCCTCTGAATGGACCAGTCACAGCTATCACTTCTGACATTCTCCCCCCCCCCTCTCAATTACCTGAGCTGTGTCGGCAGCGCCTCCATGTGTGAGTGTGTTTGTGTGTTTGTGTGTGAGTTAGAGTAAGACAGAGTGAGAAATAGAGAGCGAGAAAGAGAGATTGTAAAAGTCTGTTTGTATGTCTGCATAAGGCAGTGTCAGAACCAGGACTTGGATCCAGTTCACGGAACAGAACCGAAAACCATAAAATAATCTCATTTTTTGAAGAACACAATCAGAACCCGGAACAAAGTAATCTATAGTGTTCCAGAACAGAACCAACCTTTTAAAAGCATGGGAACCTGTTAATAATGTTCCGGCATTTTTTTTCAGTCCCACAAAAAAACGCAACAAAGTGCCTATGCAAAGCCCTCACATATATTTTTAATTAACTTTTTCAATGCTAGGTAAGGATACTATAGATAGCACGTTTCACATTTATTAACTGCAAAAAGGTAAGATGTGTTTTTAATTCTGGTGCTGATCTGCACACACAAGCTTCTTAGCTAGCTAGTTATTCCTGCAATTCTACACATTTTGTCCTGTGGTGCAGAGAAAAATGAGCACTTTCAAATCACGTTTTCTTGTATTTCTATACATTCTGCCATGTCTACTGTGTATTCATGTGATATTTGAGTGACTCAAACATTACAACAAAATCTATGGGCTTAAAAACCTAGCTAAAACATGTTAACTGACATGGGCTAGTTGATCTGGACATTTCTGACAAGTTATAAATAGCTCTCTAAGGTATGCAATGACTTACATGACAAGAGGAAAACTGATGATGTAATTCCCAATTTTGAAATTGCAACTTGTCCGTTCTACTATTATAACTTTCAAGACAAAGTTGAAAGCCGGACTGTGTTCCTTTAAAAAAAGAAATGTGCCCCCCTGGCTGACCCATCGCAACCCACAGTTTGGGAACAACTGTGCTAAATGACTAAAATGTCAAATGTAAATGTTTTACATACAGATCTCATATTGCTGTTTTTAATTATTTAAAAAATATATGTATTTTTATTATTGATGTCACAAATACAGTATGTCATTTGTACAGTTCTTTATAAAAAGTTAACTTATTTTGTTACATTTGACTGTTGTAGAACCTAGCAGTACTAATCTCTGAAATGAAACCATCAAGTGAGATTTTCTTTTTACAAATACATGTCATTAAACAACCTCATGCCATGATTAAATTGTGAAAAACAAACCAATCTTGATTTACCAATCTTGATTTATTTAAATGTTAAAAGCTAATATACCAACATTTCTGAATATGTAAATATGACATTTTGGAATGAAACTCTTCATGAAAATTAACAATTAAATGTTTTCCTGTATTGAATTGAGATTGAAACTCCTAAGGCTTCCACAGATCCTTTAATTACAGATCGCCTTTTTTATTCCCATTTGCACCTCACAAATGTGTGGTGGATTGTCCTGATGTTGAAGAACTCAGACTAGTCTTTATGAGTCATTCAAGCCCTCAGAAGTCTAGTTCCCTGTTCCTGGCAGGCACATCAACACAGACAGTTGAGAGCTAAGGATAACTGGTAGGTCCTAAACTGTGAGGGAATCAAGTCCTATCTCACCGTTCTATACCCTAGGTTAATGATGTGTTTACACCAGTGTCTATCCCTAGTCTGGTCACTTCAGAGAGACTAGTGAAGTTCATAGCTGTACAGAGTAGTGTATGTATCTAACATAACAATACACTCCCTTTGTTTGACATCCATACGCCTTTGTCCTATTCAAAATGTAAATCTGTTTGTTGGGATGGTGACTACAGGGCAAGTGGGTATACTAAACTTGACATTTGCAAATACAGATGAGATTGCAAATCATGGTTTTACTGCTGTCTCTTAGCAGGACAAGGCACATATTCATTTATTTACACTCCTAGATTACTACCATCAGTCAGAGCGTAATACATTTCTTCCCTCATCAATAGGCAATCTGCTAAATGCATGTGGTGGATCAATTTCTGCGGCGTGGAGCGCCAAAATACAAAGCAACTTTCTTCTCTCCCTATCTCTCTGACGCACACACTTGTATGCATGTGCACACATACACACGATTGCATGCGTCTTCGCACACACAGATATACACCCACATATGAAGGCACACACACACACACAGGCACACACACACAGGCACACACACACACACACACACAGCATTCAGGAATGACCTACTTAAATAGAAACATTGCTTCCAGTCAAATGGTTTGCCTGTAGTGGGAAACAGAAGAAGTGGAGATGAGATGCATGAGAGGAGCTCTGTGTCTGTGATAATTCTTTCTTTATAATTCTACCACCAGGCTCTAAGGAACTCTAAGGCATCCATTACTGTTTAAAAAATATTTTTCATTGCTGAGTACATTACAGTTTTTTACAATCACTTTGGCACTAATATCAGAACCTAGTTGTCATTTTTCAAAACTCTAGACACAAAACTCAAAACAGTCATCACTTGTAACACAGGCTGTCCAATGTTCAAAACATTGCATTGTGCATTCATATCTTTAAAGAAACCTTGCACTTGCAGGATCATTGGTTCAAATAACTCCTTTATCATGAAATACCATAGTAACATTCATTTAGATCACCCACACACAAGATACCAATAGTTTCACTGTGTAGTTGTTCGTACAATCATTAAATATTGTAGTACAAAATATGTGATACATGTTTCAATATGCTACTACATGTAAATACATCACTGTAAAAGGACTAGTAGAGAGAATATTACAGACACTGGAATCATTGAAAAAAATCTGACATTTATTGATAAAATGCAATAAAATCACAACAGGTTTCTTTGAATCAAAGCAAAAATAATTAGCTACCAAAAAATTTAAAAAACTACAGTAAAACATCAACTGCAGTGTTCAACACCTGGCTTACTGTAAAAAGCCAAACAAAGGTTGATTACTGTACTTCTATATTTCCCTCAACCCTGTCTTGTGGATTTGGCCATAGGTTCTCATCCACATCTTGGGCATGGCGAATCCAGGCCTGACACTGGTCTGCTGTGATGTCATTGCATGCGTCATCCATGGCTTGGAGAAGGGAGGCTTGTTCGTGAGGGCGCCTATCATATACCTTCCACCTCCATGTGGAGAAAAATTCCTCAATCGGGTTAAGGACAGGAGAGTATGGGGGTAAGTACAGGGTGGTAAATTGTGGTTGGGCCTGAAACCATGCTTGCACCATTTGAGCATGGTGGAACCTGACATTATCCCTCCCAATGACATAGGTCATCTACAGACCTGATTTAGCTCATCAAGGAAAGTTACATTCGAACAGCGCATCATGTGGCTGCCTGCAACTCAATATATAGAGTATATAGAGTAGAGAGCTTTAGATGTTGTTCGACCAAACATTAGAACAGGCAAGATGAGTAATCTAAGCCACTTTGACCGTGGTACGATTGATGCCACACATGGTGATTCCAGCATCTCAGAAACAGCTGCCCTCCTGGGATTTTTACGCATTACAATCTCTAGAGTTTACAGAGAATGGTGCGATAAACAAAACACATTCAGTGAGCAGCATTTCTGTGGGCCAAAACACCTTGTTAATGAGAGAGGTCAGAGGAGAATGTCCAGACTCATTCAAGCTAACAGAAAGGCCACAAATGCTCAAATAACAGCGGTTTAAAACAGTGGTGTGCAGAAGGGCATCTCTTAACGTACAACACCATGAATAATTCAGGCTGTTGTGGAGGCAAAAGGGGTCCTACCCAGTACTAGATAGGTTTCCCAAATAAGTGGCCAGTAAGTGTACAATAATTTCAAATCTGAAAACATGGTCTGGAAAAGTGGTACATGGGACCATAGAAACAGTGTCTGATAAAGAATGATGATGAAATATTACATCCATAGATAATATAGTCCAATTGGTTCATGTTCCACGGTAATTGGTGTCAATGGATCTCGTTCTCCTGAAACTTTCATGATCTAAACATGGAATATTGTTTGTCAGTTTCCATAAAACGATGCATTAAGAGTAATGCAACAGTCACTTATAATTTTGAGCAGTTGTATCAATTGATAGAAAAGATCATTGTAATGAAATTAATAGACAGTCATCTCAGATCTAATGTGTGAATTGCATTTTGAAATGGTAATACTTTGATGTTAAGTTCTGTCATTTTGAACAGGTGATTTTAGTTCAATGAACAAATGATCTTAGCTTTATGTGTATTGTATCCAAGCAATTGGAAAAAGTGTTAGAGTTTAGAAAAATTTGCATTTTGATCATCGGTTGTGAGTTTTGTGTCTAGAGTTTTGAAAAATGACATCAAGGTTCCGAAATTAGTGCCAAAGTGACTGTAAAAAGCTGTAATAAGTTATGGTTGTGACCAGGTGTTGTAACCAAAAATTATTTTCCGGTCTTTTCGTTCTGATCAGAACCATCATTTTGTTTTGTGCTTTCCACTGTTTTGAGCTGCAAAATAAAGTTCTGAACCGGTTCGAAACCCAAAACAGTTACGGTTTATATAATTCCTTTCTGTTCCTTTTTAAACGTATGAAATCAACATTTTTTAAACATTTCTCTCAACGTAAAATTACTTCACCAATCGGTGCAGATAGAGCTGCTTGCTATGGAGTGGGCAAGCTATAGTTGTTTACATGCGTGATGCACAGACAAGTGTAGGGAGCGAGATGAGCCTGGCATTTTGTGGGTGAGGTGAGAGCGAGAAAGGGTGGAGGAGGAGGCTTGGTTTGAAGTGTGGGCATCTTGTTATGACATGTATTATCTGAATTAGGCCCACTGAATTATACCTTTAGGAGGAGCGGCTTCTATGGAGGAATTTTCTGAACTTCTGAGAGTTGGCTTAACGTTGGACCAGAGAGGACCAGAGAGGTAGCTGAAGCTTTAAACCTGCACAATGTTCTCTCTGCCAACAGGAGGTGTGAACAGTTTGTGTGATAAACTGTGCTTATACCCATAGAAACAGATGTGGCATGCGCTAGGAGGACGGATACGAACATTCCATCCAAGCTAATCGATGGATATATAGCGTTATGCCACCCCCCCCCCAAAAAAAATCATACACATTGAAAATGTATTAATAAAAAAAACTGACACCAGTATTATTTTCCGCACACAAGCAATCATTTCTGGTGAAAAACCACAAATGTTAAAAATGTATACATATGGCATTTGGAAATAAACTCTACACACCAATGAGAACAGTCTGTATCTTGAAAACAAGTCATTGTGATGTTGAGTATGTCTATGGGCTGCGGCTGTGTCTATGTGTGAAGTCATCCCTGCATCGTCTGCCGTGTTTGTTTGGAAATCAATCCCTATCCTCCTAACGGCATCGGAAGTGAAGTCGCCTGTGATCTGTCTCTTTTACCAATCCTCTTTCTTTGAACGGCGCAATGACCACAAAGCTAGTGCACAAGACATCCCTGAAACACTCTCTCACACACACACACACACACTCACACGCACCAACCCTTTCTTCCTTCTCCATCCCACCCACCTTTAACTTCGAACTGCAGATCAATGGCCTAAATGTAACACAATCAATGCTGTGGGTATTGTCTTAATGCCGGTGTGCCAAAAATAAGTCTGGTCATTCCATTTCACAGTTTCCTGGAATGGCAGGAAGGGATGAGTCATCATGCATATGGAAGACAGTTCGTTCAGTAGTTCATTCATAGACATCTGCTCCGAGGGGGTGGTTGCTACGGTAGCGTGGCTTGGCGAGTGCAGAGAAGAGGCAGGTCAATACTTAACTGAACAGAATATAAAAGCTCAAATGAGGCAGCACTGTGTGTGTTTGTGGGAGCTCCGAGTAAGAAGTAATGGGTCACTAAACCACAGCAAATATAACAAACACATTTAAGAAGGTCTGTGCAGCGGCCATTAGTAATTGAAAAAGAAAAGGTAACAAAAAAATGTGTCATTGAAATATGTCATATGAAGTGGGATTGGTGGTTAACTCTAATCAATGTCCAATTAGGAGTGTTAGAAATAATGTGTCAAAGAGACGGTTGTTCATCGGATGACTTATTGATTAACACTAAAGTGTGATAGTTGCATGTGAATTAAGTGCAAGTGTACTGTATGGATTTCACAGTTCATACTTATCGATTATAACGTTTTTAAAACATCACAGTTCTAAGCTGCCGTGGTGTAAGCTCATTGATCGTCTCTCGAGGGACCTCTCTTTAGAATTCCTCATAGCTTTTCAGGTAACCAGTGAATTTCACAACTTTACGTTTGCCTGTCACAATTGCATGTTTTCAAAGATTTCCAATCTCTTTTTACTGAAAATACTTTATATGACCAGGTGCTCCCTGTGTCTGTGTTTTGGGAACGCGACACCAAGGGGAGACCATTATCTTGAGTTGATGGTCCTGAACTAGGGTGGTCACAGACACTGGTCCAGCTAAAACCTTTTCAGACTGCAGTTGGATCCTTATCCTTTATTAAGACGCTTTGTCAGTTTTCCTAACGATCCCCTCCTCTATCGCCCTCTCTTTGTCTGTTGAACTGTTTCAAATGGTATTTTCTTCAACTATTTTCGAGGCTTACACCCTGAAAGTTATGATAGTTCATGCCTTGAAACCATAAATGATGTTGTTACATTGTTAATACAATGTTATAACTCCACAATAATGCCACTTTTTCTTTAGTTGTGAATTTCCAAACATGCTAATATTATTGAGTCTGTATGTGGGAGAGATGTGGACTCGAGTACAACTCGTGTCACAAATTTTGTGACAGTTGACTTTGACATGAGCATATACTGTAAGACTTAACTTGGACTTCACTTGTAATACTCAAGAGACTCGGGAGACTTGGATTTCCCCCTCCCAAAATATCAGCACCAACTTCCTCTCGTGTTCAATTCTGTATTTCACTGTGAACATATATTCGTGGCAATTTCATTGCTCAAAGCAGAGAATTTCATTGGGTTATATTGGAAATGACCTTTAAATTATGTCCGGCATAGCGCTGCGGTGCCGGAAGGCGCGAAAAGAAAATTAGAGCTTGAATATACGCGCTCTGAGCAAGAGGTTCAGTGAATGTTTATTCTCAGCCAACCACAGACCTTTTAATGTGCATGTAGTGGGCAGGGAGAAAACAACAACACTTGATGTTAATTCGAAATGTCAGTCAAACTGTAGCTGTATTATCAACACTAGCTGTAAATAATCATTTGGAAGGTCTTTCTAATAGCAATGATCATTCAAAAAACATTTATTTCAGGATCTGTGTTCATTATGTAGGCCAATGTATTGCACTAGTAGATATAGTGTAAGGAAAACAGAAAATATAACTTGATTTAAAAAAAATGCATTGAAATTGGTATGAAACACTTACCCATTGGACTCGAAATTCTAAATTAAGACTTCCCATTGTTACTTGTCTACTTGATTCTAGAATCAAATGGTAAAGTCTTGAGACTTGCTTAGGACTTGCTGAATTGCATCTTGGTCCCATCGCTGGTATATGGACAAGTGAAGCTCCAGTGCATTCTGAATGTATTTAGACCCCTTTACTTGTTCCACATTTTGCTACGTTACAGCCTTATTCCAAAATTGATTAAATTGTTGTGGTTGTTTTTTCTCATCAATCTACACACAATATCCACTATTGAGAAAGCAAAACAGGTTTTTAGAAATGTATATTAAAAAAAAACAGAAGTATCTCATTTTTACAAGTATTCAGACCCTTTGTTGGAGCACCTAAGGCAGCGATTACAGCCTCTAGTCTTCTCGGGTATGACAAGCTTGGCACACCTGTACTTGGGGAGTTTTGCCCGTCATTCTCGGCAGATTTTCTCAAGCTCTGTCAGGTTGGATGGGGAGTGCCACTGCACAGCTATTTTCAGGTCTCTTCAGAGATGTTTGATTGGGTTCAAGGCTCTCTCGATCCTAACTTGTCTCCGAGTCCCTGCCGCTGAAAAACATCCCCACAGCATGATGCTGCCACCACCATATTTCACCGTAGGGATGGTGCAAGGTTTCCTACAAATGTCAACCTTGGCATTCATTCCAAAGAGTTCAATCTTGGTTTCATCAGACCAGAGAATATTCTATCTCCTGGTCTGAGAGTCCTTTAGGTGACTTGCAAACTCCAAGGAGGCTGTTATGTGGCTTTTACTGAAGCGTGGCTTCCGTCTGGCTACTCTACCATACAAGCCTGATTGGTGGAGTGCTGCAGAGATGGTTGTCTTTCTGGAAGGGTCTCCCATATCCACAGTCAAACTCTGGAGCTCTGTCAAAGTGAATATCGGGATCTTGGTCACCTCCTTGTCCAAGGCCCTTCTCCCCCGATTGCTCAGGCTTGGCATCCAGCTCTAGGAAGAGTCTTGGTGGTTTCAAACTTCTGCCATTTAAGAAAGATGGAGACCACTGTGTTCTTGGGGACCTTCAATACTGCAGAAATGTTTTGGTACCCTTTCGGAGATCTGTGCCTTTGACACATTCCAGTCTCTGAGCTCTAAGGACAATTCATTCGACCTCATGACTTGGTTTTTGCTCTGGCATGCACTGTCTACTGTGGGACCTTATATAGACTGCTGTGTGCATTTTCAAATCATGTCCAATCAATTTACCACAGGCAGACTTCAATAAAGTTGTAGAAACATCTCAAGGATGATCAATGAAAACAGTGATGCAAAAAAAAACAGGTGATGCACCTGAGCTCAATTTAGAGTCTAATAGCAAAGGGTCTGAATACTTATGTAAATAAGGTATTTCTGTTTTTACATTTCTAAAAACCTGTTTTCGCTTTGTCATCATGAGGTATTGTGTGTAGATTGATGAGGATTTTTAAAAATCTACTTTAGAATAAGGCAGTAATGTAACAAAATGATGAAAAAGTGAAGCAGTTTGAACACTTTCTGTTTGCACTGGATGTTACCATGCTATTCTGTAACCGCCACAAAAAAATCTAATTATACAAGTAAAAAAAAAACATTATTTGCTGAATAATATGAATTGCTATGACCACAGGTGTCACGTGTGCTCCCTCTCCAACCTCTAGGTTACCAGGCTGCTCGTTATGGCGCACAACTGTCACCATCGTAATGCGCACCTGTGCGTCATCAGACTCACCTGGACTCCATCACCTCCCTGATTATCTTCCCTATATATACAGTTGAATTCGGAGGTTTACATACACCTCAGCCAAATACATTTAAACTCAGTTTTTCACAATGACTGACATTCAATCCTGGTAAAAATTCCCTGTCTCAGGTCAGTTAGGATCATCACTTTATTTTAAGAATGGGAAATGTCAGAATAATAGTAGAGAGAATAATTTGGCTCAGCTTATATTTCTTTCATCACATTCCCAGTGGGACATAAGTTTACATACACTGAATTATTATTTGGTAGCATTGCCTTTAAATTGTTTAACTTGGGTCAAACGTATCAGGTAGCCTTCCACAACCTTACCACAATAAGTTGGATGCATTTTGGCCCCTTCCTCCTGACAAGAGCTAGTGTAACTGAGTCAGGTTTGTAGGCCTCCTTGCTCGCACATGCTTTTTCAGTTATGCCCACAAATGTTTTACTGGATTGAGGTCAGGGCTTTGTTATGGCCACTCCAATACCTTGACTTTGTTGTCTTTAAGCCATTTTGCCACAACTTTGTCTTTGTCCATTTGGAAGACCAATTTGCGACCAAGCTTTAACTTCCTGACCGATGTCTTGAGACGTTGATTCAATATATCCACATAATTTTCCTACCTCATGATGCCATCTATTTTGTGAAGTGCACCAGTCCCTCCTGCAACAAAGCACCCCCACCAAAACATGATGCTGCCACCCCCGTGCTTCACGGTTGGGATGGTGACTCCTCCATTTTCCTCCAAACATAATGGTCATTATAGCCAAACAGTTCTATTTTATTTAATCAGTCCAGAGGACATATCTCCAAAAAGTACAATCTTTGTCCCCACGTGCAGTTGCAGACCGTAGTCAAGCTTTTTTTATGGAGGTTTTGGAGCAGTGGCTTCTTTCATACTGAGCAGTCTTTCAGGATATGCTAGGACTCATTTTACAGTGGATATAGATACTTTTGTACCTGTTTCCTCAAGCATCTTCACAAGGTCCTTTGCTGTTGTTCTGGGATTGATTTGCACTTTTCGCACCAAAGTACGTTCATCTCTAGGTGACATAACGCGTCTCCTTCCTGAGCGGTATGGTGGCTGCGTGGTCCCATGGTGTTTATACTTGCGTACTATTGTTTGTACACATGAACGTGGTACCTTCAAGCATTTGTAAATTGCTCCCAAGGATGAACCAGACTTGTGGAGGTCTACACTTTCTTGGCAGTCTTGGCTGATTTCTTTTGATTTTCCCATGATGTCAATCAAAGAGGCACTGAGTTTGAAGGTAGGCCTTGAAATACATCAACATGTACACCTCCAATTGACTCAGATGATGTCAATTAGCCTATCAAAGGCTTCTAAATGTATGACATCATTTTCTGGAATTTTCCACGCTGTTTAAAGGCACAGTCAATTTAGTGTATGTAAACTTCTGACCCAATGGAACTGTGATACAGTGAGTTATAAGTGAAATAATCTGTCTGTAAACAATTATTGGAATAATTTACTTGTGTCATGCACAAAGTAGATGTCCTAACCGACTTGCCAAAATTATAGTTTGTTCAAAATAAATGTGTGGAGTGGTTGCAAAACGAGTTTTAATGACTCCAACCTAAGTGTATTTAAACTTAAGACTTCAACTGTATGTCACTCCCTTTGGTTACTTCCCCAGGTGTTATTGTTTTTGTTCCAGTGTCATGTCTGTGCATTTTTTGTGTTTCTTGTTGTGTTTATTTATTAAAACACTCACTCCCTGAACTTGGTTCCCGACTCTCAGCGCACTCGTTACAGCAGGGCAACCCCCAACATGGCTTTCTAAATTGATCGTATGAGTAAAAGCAAGAATAAACTCCAGCTTTTTATTGACAAATTGTATTAAAAACAGGCAAATAAATACATAAATAAAATAGGGAAACACTTTATATTAAGGTCCCTTAAAATAAACCAATTATAAACAAAGAGTTGACATACTATGTATTAATCATTATTCCTACATTTGTAAATGTAAATACTCAATCTCTAGTCATTCACACATTGATAAACATTATTTTAATGTATTAATTTATTATTCAAGATAATGTGTTTGATTATAGTCTGTTCACAGTTTATAAATTATTAATGATGTACTATTAATGTGCTTGCAAACCAGTTACAGTGGGGCAAAAAAGTATTTAGTCAGCCACCAATTGTGCAAGTTCTCCCACTTAAAAAGATGAGAGAGGCCTGTCATTTTCATCATAGGTACACTTCAACTATGACAGACAAAATTAGAAAAAAAATCCAGAAAATCACATTGAAGGATTTTTAATGAATTTATTTGCAAATTATGGTGGAAAATAAGTATTTGGTCACCTACAAACAAGCAAGATTTCTGGCTCACACAGACCTGTAACTTCTTCTTTAAGAGGATCCTCTGTCCTCCACTCGTTACCTGTATTAATGGCACCTGTTTGAATTTGTTATCAGTATAAAAGACACCTGTCCACAACCTCAAACAGTCACACTCCAAACTCCACTATGGCCAAAACCAAAGAGCTGTCAAAGGACATCAGAAACAAAATTGTAGACCTACACCAGGCTGGGAAGACTGAATCTGCAATCGGCAAGCAGCATGGTATGAAGAAATCAACTGCGGGAGCAATTATTAGGAAATGGAAGACATACAAGACCACTGATAATCTCCCTCGATCTGGGGCTCCACACAAGTTCTCACCCAGTGGGGTCAAAATGATCACAAGAACGGTGAGCAAAAATCCCAGAACCACACGGGGGGACCTAGTGAATGACCTGCAGAGAGCTGGGACCAAAGTAACAAAGCCTACCATCAGTAACACACTACGCTGCCAGTGACTCAAATCCTGCAGTGCCAGACGTGTCCCCCTGCTTAAGGCAGTACATGTCCAGGCCCGTCTGAAGTTTACTAGAGCATTTGGATGATCCAGAAGAAGATTGGGAGAATGTCATATGGTCAGATGAAACCAAAATAGAACTTTTTGGTAAAAACTCAACTCGTCGTGTTTGGAGGACAAAGAATGCTGAGTTGCTTCCAAATAACACCATACCTACTGTGAAGCATGGGGGTAGAAACATCATGCTTTGGGGCTGTTTTTCTGCAAAGGGACCAGGACGACTGATCCGTGTAAAGGAAAGAATGAATGGGGCCATGTATCGTAAGACTTTGAGTGAAAACCTCCTTCCATCAGCAAGGGCATTGAAGATGAAACGTGGCTGGGTCTTTCAGCATGACAATGATGCCAAACACACCGCCCGGGCAATGAAGGAGTTGCTCCGTGAGAAGCATTTCAAGGTCCTGGAGTGGCCTAGCCAGTCTCCAGATCTCAACCCCATAGAAAATCTTTGGAGGGAGTTGCCCAGCAACAGCCCCAAAACATCACTGCTCTAGAGGAGATCTGCATGGAGGAATGGAAAAGTGTGTGTAAACCTTGTGAAGACTAACAGAAAATGTTTGATCTGTTTCATTGCCAACAAAGGGTAAATAACAAAGTATTGAGATAAACTTTTGTTATTGAACAAATGCTTATTTTCCACCATAATTTGCAAATAAATTCATAAAAAATCCTACAATTTGATTTTCTTGATTTTCTTTTCTCATTTTGTCTGTCATAGTTGAAGTGTACCTATGATGAAAATTACAGGCCTCTCATCTTTTTAAGTGGGAGAACTTGCACAATTGGTGGCTGACTAAATACTTTTTTGCCCCACTGTATAAAGAAGTTATTGTCCACTCATGAGATTGTTTAGAAAAAATGTGTTAATGGTTGATTAATGGTTTGACTCCCCATTCATATACAGTTGTGGACAAATTTATTGGCACTCTTACATTTGTATTAAATTATTCCCTAAAATTAAATACATTTAAAAAAATGTTCGGTCACCACTCCTTGTTACTGTATAATCAACATTGCAGAATTAATTTTATTTTTGGAAACATAAGTTTCCCGTTTCAAATTAGAAAACAAAGACAAAGACAAAATTATTGCCACCTGTCACAGAGCTCATACTTTGTTGCATAGCCTTTGACCAATATACAGTGCCTTGCGGAAGTTTTCAACCCCCTTGGCATTTTCCTGTTTTTCCTATTTAGTTTTTATTGTGAAACAAACAAGAAATAAGACAAAAAAACAAAACTTGAGAGTGCATAACTATTCATCCCCCCCAAGTCAATACTTTGTAGAGCCACCGTTCGCAGCAATTACAGCTGCAAGACTCTTGGGGTATGTCTCTCTAAGCATGGCACATCTAGCCGCTGGGATTTTTGGCCATTCTTCAAGACATAATTGCTCCAGCTCATTCAAGTAGGATGGGTTCTGCTGGTGTACAGCAATCTTTAAGTCATACCACAGATTCTCAATTGGATTGAGGTCTGAGCTTTGTCTAGGCCATTCCAAGACATTTTAAACGTTTTCCCTTAAACCACTCGAGTGTTGCTTTAGCAGTATGCTTATAGTCATTGTCCTGCTGGAAGGTGAACCTCTGTCCCAGTCTCAAATCTCTGGAACACTGAAATAGGTTTCCCTCGAATTTCCATGTATTTAGCGCCATCCATCATTCCTTCAATACTGACCAGTTAACTTCTTCGATATATGGGGTGTTCTTTTAATTTTTGGATAAAAAAACGTTCCCGTTTTAAACAAGATATTTTGTCACGAAAAGATGCTTGACTATGCATATAATTGACAGCTTTGGAAAGAAAACACTCTGCCGTTTCCAAAACTGCAAAGATATTATCTGTGAGTGTGTCACGCCTTGGTCTTAGTATTTTGTGTTTTCTTTAATTATTTGTTCAGGCCAGGGTGTGACATGGGTTTATTGTGTTGTCGTATTGGGGTTTTTGTAGGCATTGGGATTGTGGCTGATTAGGGGTGTGTCTAGCATAGGCTTGGCTGCCTGAGGCGGTTCTCAATCAGAGTCAGGTGATTCTCGTTGTCTCTGATTGGGAACCATATTTAGGTAGCCTGGGTTTTGCTGTGTATTTTGTGGGTGATTGTTCCTGTCTTTGTGTTTGCACCAGATAGGGCTGTTTCGGTTTTCACATTACGTTTGTTGTTTTTGTATTTATTTAGTTATTTTCATGTATCGCTATTTTTTCATTAAAGAACATGAGTAACCACCACGCTGCATTTCGGTCCGACTCTCCTTCAACAGACGAACGCCGTTACAGAGTGCCACAGAACTGATGCTACAGGCAAAACCAAGATGACATTTCAAACAGGAAATGCCCCAGATTCTGAAGGCGCTGTGTTCCAATGTCTCCTTATATGGCTGTGAATGCGCCAGGAATGAGCCTACACTTTCTGTCGTTTCCCCAAGATGTCTGCAGTATTGTGACGTATTTGTAGGCATATCATTGGAAGATTGACCATAAGAGACTACATTTACCAGGTGCCCGCTTGGTGTCCTCCGTCGAAATTATTGCGTAATCTCCAGCTGCGTGCAATTTTCCATTTGGTTCAGAGGAGAAACCAAACTGCCACGAATGATTTATCATCGAATAGATATGTGAAAAACACCTTGAGGATTGATTCTAAACAACGTTTGCCATGTTTCTGTCGATATTATGGAGTTAATTTGGAAAAAAGATCGGCGTTGTAACGACTGAATTTTCGGTTTTATTTCTTAGCCAAACGTGATGAACAAAACGGAGCGATTTCTCCTACACAAATAATATTTTTGGAAAAACTGAACATTTGCTATCTGAGTCTCCTCATTGAAAACATCCGAAGTTCTTCAAAGGTAAATGATTTTATTTGAATGCTTTTCTTGTTTTTGTGAAAATGTTGCCTGCTGAATTCTAGGCTTAATGCTATGCTAGGCTATCAATACTCTTACACAAATGCTTGTGTAGCTATGGTTGAAAAGCATATTTTGAAAATCTGAGATGACAGTGTTGTTAACAAAAGGCTAAGCTTGTGAGCCAATATATTAATTTCACTTCATTTGCGATTTTCATGAATAGTTAACGTTGAGTTATGGTAATGAGCTTGAGGCTATATTTACTCTCCCGGATACGGGATTGCTTGACGCTAGAGGTTAACCAGTCCCTGCCGATGAAAAACATCCCTACAGCATGATGCTGCACCATCAAGCTTCACTGTGGAGATGGTGTTCTCGCGGTGATGCGAGGTCCATTATCCATTTTCCAATGGTATTTGAAAATTTACAATTCACATTATATGTTACAAATTGCAATTTTGTGTGAATTTTGTATGAATTTGCAATAAGTGTGATATGTTACAAATTCCACTTTTCTGTTGCTAATCTTAGCTAGGTGGCTAGGCTTAAGGCAAGAGTTAGTGTAGGGTTAGGGGAAGTGTTAGCTAACATGCTAAGTAGTTGCAAAGTAGCTAATTATCTAAAATGCTAAAGTTGTCAGTGATGTGATTTGAACATGCCCATCCTCCACGACTAGCCTCCCTCCTTTTGTTTCTGGCTTATTAAAAGGCGACTGAACTTCCTGATTTGGCCTCATGGGTGTGTTATGTTCACATGAAGTACCCTGGCAGGTACTTTTGCTTGTCCCTCCTGAGTCACCGTAGCAACTACATAGCCACTTCCTCAAAATAGTCACTTCCTGTAAATAGTCAGAATGATTGCTGGAAAAATCAAGAAATCTGTAAGTAATTTTGACATTTTTGCTGAGTAGGTTTTTCTGAATTTTGCTGAGTCGCTAAGGTGTTTGGTGCAGTATTTCTCAAGTTAAAATATGTGCATGAAAAACTAGTCAGTGCACTGCATATAGTCAATCGAGTCTGGAAAGTCTGGCTTCACACTCAGGATTTATTTCTGAGAACAATAACACGTCTTCAACTTCATCTTCTACAAGCCATCAAACTATCGTAAATAAAGCACAAGTGACACAAACTAGTGCCTAAACTCACATGCTAGCTTTGTGTTTGTCAATAAAGCTATCATTAAATAGTACATGGCAGGCACAATGAGCAACTAGGCTGCAATCAGTTTATCAATTCACTGGCGAGTGGCGATGTGTGTGCTTTAACTATTACAAGACTGTATGTCAGTCTGGAAGTCTTTCATAGGGAATCATGTATTAAAACAGGTTGTGGGGAGATGGAAGATGCTCTCAAATTTGTTTAGGAATATTGACAAATTGCAGCTCTGATCGTCTCAATTCTCATTTTGCACCAAAATGTGGCGGACTCAAATGTGGACACTATCATACACATCAGCAAGTGGCCACTCCATAACAGGCTTAGGGCAAAGGCTTATTTCAACATAACATTGGCGACATGTTGTGTTATGTAAACAAGTCTGAGGCGCTGCGTAATAGACAGCTCTGTCTCACTGTCTGGAGGTTCTGGCTGCTATGATTGGATAGAGTGCACTTAACACAGCTGCTTTTCTCCTGTTTGTGGGCACTGGGCAAGTGAGCATGATCGTAATCCATACCCAAACCCAGTATGTCGTGACAAATTCACTTACAAAACTCAGTTTTTGATGAGACTGACTTAAATGACAAAACTATCCTATTTAAACGTTGTCTATTTTGACACTATAATTTGTTTCTGACTCACATCAATGTCACAAAGGCCGTTTAAAACCAGAGAAGTTGGTTCTAAGAAGCAGTTGACCTTTAAGTAACCTTCTGTCTTATGTAACTATACCAAACATTACTATTATACTAATTTGAGTGTCACAAATTTAATTTACTATGTTACATTTAGTCTTTGAGGCCAGGCTGACATTTCTCTGCATGATCATTTCCCAACACACATTAATGCCCCGAGGGTGACACATTTATTTTGGATGCGTGTGAAGCCGAGAGTGTTAATTAATATAATTTGAGGTGATTAATACATAAAATAAATATTTGGAACTTATTTATCGCTTCTGCAAAGGCAGAAGGAAGTCAATTCCAGATAACTTTCTTTACCTTTGGGCTTGTAATACTTAACCAGCACTTAACCCCTAGGTAAGAATAATCAACCCTTCCATTAAGACTGGAATCTTAAAAAAACATCAGATTGAATATTATGTGGAAATCAACATGGGAAAAGTGTCTTCACAGATGTCATGACTGTTCTGTAAGGATCCAAATAGGTCTGATCAGCTTTGCGATAAATAACTTCAGCCAGACCCCATCTCACCCGCAGAGAGGGGAGAAGGGAGCTGGTGGGGTGTTGACAGCTCACACCCTCTTGTAAATCAAGGAGAGAACATCCCTCTCCAATGTTCACCACAGGAAAGTGCATTTGTTATCCTGCCGAAACTCGTACACGTTCTAAAGCGAATACTGGAACAATATTTCTAACAGAAAACGTGGGGAATAGTCAGAGGTGACCCAGAGACCACGAATGTCATTTGGTTATTTTGTGACGTCATTAAAAATGTTAAAGGAATCCACAATACATGTATACATAATACATGTACGAAGTTTCCATCCCCTACGTTGTGTATGAAAAATTATGAACGTGTTTTTGTTAAGAGAGGAATATGATCTTAGAAACTATAAGAGAAAATTGTTTAGTGATGTCATAGAGCACGTCAGCCAACAGAACCGCCCATTTTGAACTAACTGTATAAAACGATGGGTGAAGAAGTAACATACATCAGACCAGAAAGACATTTAGCTGCATCTGCACACTTAGAGTGACCTAAACTTTGAATCTCAACACAAGGTAGAGACCATAGTCACCTCCCGGACAATCACTGGTATGGCTGATTCGCTGTCCTAAATAGAGTATATAGAAAAGTCAATTTAATGGGACCATTCTACTACTCTCTTCCAACCATCAAATATTCTACTACTCTCATCACCCCACTGAAAACCATCAACAAGGCTGGTTAGCCTATCTTCAAATCAAATCACGTTTTATTGGTCACATACACATGCTTAGCAGATGTTAATGCGTGTGTTGCTAAATGCTTGTGCTTCTAGTTCCGACAGTGCATTAATATCTAACAAGTAATCTAACAAATTCACAACGACTACCATATACACACAAATGTAAAGGGAAGAATGAGAATATGTAGATATACATATATGGATGAGCGATTGCCGTGCGGCATAGGCAAGATGCAGTAGATGGTATAGAATACAATACATACATACATATGAGATGAGTAATGTAGGATATGTAGACAGTATTAAAGTGGCATTATTTAAAGTGACTAGTGATACCTTTTATTAATCCTTTTATTAAATGTATTAAAGTGGCCAGAGATGTGAGTCTGTATAGTGGTAGCAGCCACTCTATGTTAGGAGTGCCTTTTAGTTGTGGGTGGGCAAATGCTGTACCAGGTGGTGATACAGACTGACAGGAAGCTCTCAATTGTGCATCTGTAAAAGTTTGAGTGTTTTTGGTGACAAGGACATTTCTTCAGCCTCCTTAGGTTGAAGAGGTGCTGTTGCCCCTTCACCACGCTGTCTGTGTGGGTGGACCATTTCGGTTTGTCCATGATGTGTACACCGAGGAACTTAAAACTTTCCACCTTCTCCACTCCTTGATGATTGAGTTGGAGGCATGCATGGCCATGTAGTCAAGGTGGAACAGGGAGTACAGGAGAGGGCTGAGAACGCACCCTTGTGGGGCCCCAGTGCTGAGGATCAGCGGGGTGGTGATGTTGTTTCCTACCCTCACCAACTGGCAGCCTATCAGAAAGTCCAGGACCCACAAGGGTGCGTTCTCAGCCCTCTCCTGTACTCCTGTTCACATGGAATAAACAAACATACAGCCAATGATACAGTAGAAAAGTATATATACATTGTGTGCAAATGAGGTGAGATAAGGGAGGTAAGGCCATAAATAGGCCATGGTGGCAAAGTAATTGCAATATAGCAATTAAACACTGGGATGGTAGATGTGCAGAAGATGAAAATGCAAGTAGAGATACTGGGGTGCAAAGGAGTGTCATGACGTTGCCCTCTTTGGGTGTGGCGAGCCCCATCCCCCTCTCCCTGCCGCCCCCTTTCCTCCTTCAACTAGGCTGCTGCGGTCAGAGTCAGAGAGACGTCGTAAATTCCTGAGGATCTCCTCATGGACACACAGTATAGAGAGAGTACATTTTCATAGAGAACAGGGGAATTTCTTCCACCTCACAGAACTCGAGGTCCGAACAAATTTCATGTTCCGGAGAAAGTATAGAAGATCGGTGAAGAATCCAGCAACAAACTGGTCTGTTTGTTAGAACTTATGGAAGCTCATGGGAGACGGTGTGGCCACATTACCATAACACTGTTTATATAATAGCCTCAGATATGAGGTTTACATATAATTGTTGTATAAGATGAATAAGTGAGTATGATACTGTTTATACAATTTTACAATGTGATTTTGGACTGTTTAATAAAGGAAAACTCCAATTCCCTTTTTAAGTTAACTTAATCAGAGGACCACCCCTGAGCCCAGTTAGGGTCAGGCGTCCTGGGACAGCCCTTTTCTGCAATTCCGAATAAAACCCAACTTTGAGAAATTATCACCAGACCATTTTTTTCCATTAGGAGAGGACAAAGGATGTCGACCATTGCTGAATCTTTCATACCACATGGTTAATGTCTTAGACTATCGATACCGACAGAATAAGAACAAGTCTTTGATATTAATTACTAGTCTGCAGCTAGGAATTCGGTATCATTGAACGCGAAGAACGACAACTGCCGAAAAACAACCTTTCTATAACGAAATGAATTAATGTCACTGAAATATCCACTATAACCACAACAGAGTGAGAGGGGGAGAGAGACGGACAATTCTACAAAAGAAACAAACTTCTCACCAGCGATCAAGACGACACACTGAGCGTAAATATATATATATATAAATTGCAATTCTTCCCAAATGAGTGAGCGTTCATGTGTAAATGATTAGCATTTAAATTGTTATTATCAACTCTATAGTGACTTCTCAGCTGTCCCCCACTCCCCATTTTGTCCACCAAGCCACGATGCCGGTTTAGCCCACTAGGGCACATTCCCTTATCACTTCTTGTAACCACATTTACTGTGTTTATACATTTATGTGAATTACTTAGTTAGTAATAAATAAATGATTTCAGACAATTGATGTATGGATGACTCATAGTGTCACGGTCTGACCATCGTTCGTATGTGTTTTCCTTGTTTTAGTGTTGGTCAGGACGTGAGCTGGGTGGGCATTCTATGTTGTGTGTCTGGTTTGTCTATTTCTATGTTTGGCCTGATATGGTTCTCAATCAGAGGCAGGTATTAGTCATTGTCTCTGATTGGGAACCATATTTAGGTAGCCTGTTTTGTGTTGGGTTTTGTGGGTGATTGTCCTTAGTGTCTTGATGTCCTTGTTCTGTGTGTATGTGCACCAGTATTAGGCTGTTTCGGTTTTCGTTACGTTTATTGTGTATTTAGATTCGTGTTGCTTCAGTTTAATAAACATGGATCGCAATCTACACGCTGCATTTTGGTCCGACTCTCCTTCACCACAAGAGAACCGTTACACATAGTGAAGACTGGGTTCGTGCAGATAACCAACAATTTACGACGTTTGGAATGAGACTAACTAACGTAAAGTAAATAAGGTAAAGTAAATAATTCATTAAACAGAAGACTATGGCTCAGATATGAAAATATCTGAAAGGTTATATTAGGAAATTATAACCTTGTAATCTGAATCTGAAAATACTTATTTTCCACCATAATTTGCAAATAAATTCATTATAAATCCTACAATGTGATTTTTCTGGATATTTTTTCTCATTTTGTCTGTCATAGTTGAAGTGTACCCATGATGAAAATTACAGGCCTCATCTTTTTAAGTGGGAGAACTTGCACAATTGGTGGCTGACTAAATACATTTTTGCCCCACTGTATATGGTTACTGGGAGAGTGGTTTATAAATGTACCACATTATTACATCTCTGTCCCTCTCTGCCACCCCCCCCCCTCTCCATCTCTTTTGTAACATGCCACCATATTGTGTCTGTCCGCTGGGGACCTTTTAATGTATTACGTGTGTATGCTTATCCTGTGTTACTATTTAGTTAGCTAGTAGGATGTTATGACTGTTTGGAATAATGATATGATACGAGGTTATGGTTACTCCGTTGACTGTTTATGGATGTGATCGGTAAAGACCTTTAGTTTAATTTGGGAGATGGTAACTCTTTAAAAAAACTTCCCTTGTGGTGCCCCAATTCCTAATGAGTTAATTGTTACATGATTATTTTAATTGGGTAACAATTAAACATAGTTAGTTGATTAGATAAATAACAGTCATCAGATTAATAAAAGTAAATTCACGACACAGATAAATCATGTACTTTGAATGTCATGTTTGGATTCACAGCATATGCCTGAAATCTTATTTTAGGAGTCTGGAGGAATTTCCAATCTTGGGCAGCGATCTCAAATCTTATGTGTGATTAGAATCCTTTAGCATGGCTGAGGGCCTGAGGAGTGGGGGAAGGCTGAGCATGTTGCGTTATCTTTGGATATCCCAATAAATGAATTGACTGCTGAGGTTAAATGGTAGGACATCTAGGGAGTGTATCTATGACTACTAAGGAGAGGATTGTGAGAGTGGGGAGATCTATACTGCCTAGGGTCTGCTCAAGGTCGATTTATAACACAAGTAGTGACCTTTAAATCGCATGTGTATGGCTGTGTAAAGGAGTTGACACCCTTCAATGACTGTTAGTCATGGTTTTAATAAACAAATCAAAGGGGGGCTGAACTGTTCTGCCTCTTTTGTAAGCTTGCTCATTAAGAAATGCTAGTGCCCATGACTAAAGCCAGAGAGTTGTTTTGAGGGTGTGGTTTGATGTGAGTGTTTCTTGGGTATGTCTTTGCCATTCAATCACAACAAATAAGGGTAGTAGTGAGTACAGTGAGGGAAGCTAAGCTAACTTTGCTATGGTGAGAACAAAGTTTTGTCAGGAAAGCCATGGTATTTGTATCAGTACCATGATATTTCCCTGCCACGGGAGTGACCGAAAAACCATGATTGTACAATGGTATTTTTTTCATTGTACTACCAAAAAAACACCATGGTTTTGCATTTCGTGAAACATGAAAGCATGGTAGTTGCTTACATTGTACAATATTATCATGACGGTCTGTGTCCCACCATTTTTCTGGTAATCCTAACCTTACTGACACTGCTACATTTAACCACACTGCTAACCTTATGCTTAATCCTAATCTTAAATTAAGACCAAAAAACAAGTTTATTTAGTGCTTTATCCGGGTAGCCGGAAAGTAGAGAATTGTAGTAGACTAACCTAGAAGTAACAAAGGCATGGATACATTTCTCTGCATCATTTTTGGACAGAAAGTTTCTGATTTTTGCAATGTTATGTAGTTGGAAAAAAAGCTGTCCTTGAAACATTCTTGATATGTTCGTCAAAAGAGAGATCAGGCTCCAGAGTAACGGCGAGGTCCTTCACAGTTTTATTTGAGACGACTGTACAACCAAGATTAATTGTAAGATTCAACAGAAGATCTCTTTGTTTCTTGGGACCTAGAACAAGCATTTCTGTTTTGCCCGAGTTTAAAAGTAGAACGTTTGCAGCCATCCACTTTCTTATGTCTAAAACACAGGCTTCTAGCGAGGGCAATTTTGGGGCTTCACCATGTTTCATTGAAATGTACAGCTGTGTGTCATCTGCATAGCAGTGAAAGTTAACATGATGTTTTCGAATGACATCCCCAAGAGGTAAAATATACAGTGAAAACAATAGTGGTCCTATAACGGAACCTTGAGGAACACCGAAATGAACAGCGAAACCAGGCCAGAACTTGTCCGTGTAGACCGATTTGGGTTTCCAATCCCTCCAAAAGAATGTGGTGATTGATGGCAGCACTAAGGTCTAGGAGCACATGGACAAATGCAGAGCCTCGGTCTGATGCCCTTAAAGGGTAATTTACCACCATCACAAGTGCAGTCTCAGTGCTATGATGGGTTCTAAAACCAGACTGAAGCATTTCGTATACATTGTTTGTCTTCAGGAAGGCAGTGAGTTGCTGCGCAACGGCTTTTTCTAAGATTTTAGAGAGGATTGGAAGATTCGATATCGGCCGATAGTTTTTTATATTGTCTGGATCAAGGTTTGGCTTTATCACTGCCACTTTTAGTGAGTTTGGTACACATCCGGTGGATAGAGAGACGTTTTATGTTCAACATAGGAGGGCCAAGCACAGGACGCAGCTCTTTGAGTAGTTTAGTTGGAATAGGGTCCAGTATGCAGCTTGAAGGTTTAGAGGCCATGATTATTTTCATCATTGTGTCAAGAGATATAGTACTAAAACACTTGAGTGTCTCTCTTGATCCTAGGTCCTAGCAGAGTTGTGCAGACACAGGACAACTGAACTTTGGAGGAATACGAAGATTTAAAGAGGAGTCTGTAATTTTCTTTCAATTGATCATGATCTTTTCCTCAAAGAAGTTCATGAATTTATTACTGCTGAAGTGAAAGCCATCCTCTCTTGGGGAATGCTGCTTTTTAGTTAGCTTGGCGACAGTATCAAAAATACATTTCAGATTGTTCTTATTTTCCTCAATTAAGTTGGAAAAATAAGATGATCGAGCAGCAGTGAGGGCTATTCGATACTGCACGGTACTGTCTTTCCAAGCTAGTCTAAACACTTCCAGTTCGGTGTGGCACCATTTCCGTTCCAATTTTCTGGAAGCTTGCTTCAGAGCTCGGGTATTTTCTGTATACCAGGGAGCTAGTTTCTTATGACAAATGTTTTTAGATTTTATGGGTGCAACTGCATCTAGGGTATTGCACAAGGTTAAATTGAGTTCCTCAGTTAGGTTGTTAACTGATTTTTGTCCTCTGACGTCCTTGGGTAGGCAGAGGGAGTCTGGAAGGGCATCATGGAATCTTTGGGTTGTCTGAATTTATAGCACGACTTTTGATGCTCCTTGTTTGGGGTCGGAGCAGAATATTTGTTGCGATTGCAAATGTAATAAAATGGTGGTCCGATAGTGCAGGGTTATGAAGAAAAACATTAAGGTCCACAAGATTTATTCCATGGGACAAAACTAGGTACAGAGTATGACTGTGGCAGTGAGTAGGTCCAGAGACGTTGGAAAAAACCCACTGAGTCGATGATGGCTCCGAAATCCTTTTGGAGTGGGTCTGTGGACTTTTCCATGTGAATATTAAAGTCACCAAAGATTAGAATATTATCTGCTATGACTACAAGGTCTTATAGGAATCCAGGGAACTCAGTGAGGAATGCTGTATATGGCCCAGGAGGCCTGTCAACAGTAGCTATAAAAAGTGATTGAGTAGGCTGCATAGATTTCATGACTAGAAGCTCAAAAGACAAAAACATATTTGTTGAAATTTGCTATCATATATGTTAGCAACACCTCCGCCTGCGAGATGCACGGGGGATATGGTCACTAGTGTAACCAGGAGGTGAGGCCTCATTTAATTAACACATGTAATTCATCAGGCTTAAGCCATGTTTCAGTCAGGCCAATCACATCAAGATTATGATCAGTGATTAGTTCATTGACTTTTAACAAGTCCAATACAGCAAATGAAAGATACTTCTTTTTAATCTACCCATGTCCGATTTCAAAACTGCTTTACAGCGAAAGCACATGTGATTATGTTAGGTCACCGCCAAGTCAAAAAAAACACACAGCCATTTTTCCAGCCAAAGAAAGGAGTCACAAAAAGCAGAAATATAGATAAAATTAATCACTAACCTTTGAATATCTTCATCAGATAACACTCATAGGACATCATGTTACACAATACATGTATGTTTTGTTCGATAATGTGCATATTTTTATCCAAAAATTGGTGCGTTACGTGCAGTAATATTTTGATTCCAAAACATCCGGTGATTTTGCAGAAATACTCATAATAAACATTGATAAAAGATACAAGTGTTATTCACAGAATTAAAGAGACTTCTCCTTAACCCTTTTGGGATAGGGGGCAGCATTTTCACTTTTGGATGAATAGCGTTCCCAGAGTGAACTGCCTCCTACTCTGTCCCAGATGCTAATATATATGCATATTATTATTAGTATTGGATAGAAAACACTCTGAAGTTTCTAAAACTGTTTGAATGATGTCTGTGAGTATAACAGAATTCATATGGCAGGCAAAAACCTGAAGAATCCAACCAGGAAGTGGGAAATCTGAGGGTTGTAGTTTTTCAAAGCTTGGCCTACCGAATGCACAGTGTCTATGGAGTCATGTTGCACTTCCCACGGCTTCCACTAGATGCCAACCGTCTTTGGAAACTTGTTTGACGATTCTACTATAAAGGAGGGGCTCATGAGACCTGTTTGAATCAGTGGTCTGGCAGAGTGCCTTGGTCTCATGACAACGCAGTCACGAGAGAGTTAGCTGTCTTCCCAGTGATTTTCTTCAGACATAGGAATTCTCCGGTTGGAACCTTATTGATGATTTATGTTAAAAACATCCTAAAGATTGATTCCATACATCGTTTGACTTATTTCTACGACCTGTAACGGAACTTTCGAGTTTTTGTCTGGACGAAGTACTCGCGCCTCATGAAAATGGATTACTGGGCTGAACACGCAAACAACAAGTGGCTATTTGGACATAAATGATGGAATTTATGGATCTTTATGGAACAAATCAGTCATTTATTGTCAAATTGCGATTCCTGGAAGTGCCTTCTGATGATCATCAAAGGTAAGTGAATATTTATAGTGTTATTTCTAACTTCTGTTGACTCCAACATGGCAGATATTTATTTGGCTGGAATGGGCTCTGAGCGCCTTTCTCAGATTATGCTTTTTCCTTTAAAAAAATTGCATTAAGTTAGCTGACTATCCAGTTCAAATAATGACCATATCATATAGCAGACAACATCTTAAATTTAGATAATTTCAGGAAAATAAACTCACACCATGATCATTATTTCCAAATTAATAGTGAGCTAATTACAGAAAATAGCTTACAGTTATGAGTGTGATGAAAAAAACGCTTCTCCCTCTCTGTCATGGTTGCGCTTAGTTTGAAGATATAATCTGGAGACAGATGTTTTATACACACAGCCTTCTGTGGGCTCTTCTCGATTCCCTCCGCATATTTGCAATCAAACGGCTGAATTTTCTCCATCTCCTTAGCTATCATGCTCTGCTTCCACTGGACATTAGCAAGAGCATTAGCAACAGTTTTGCAGTTCATACTATCTTTCAGAAAAAGCTGCGTTAAAAAGGATTACCTACACATACTGAACAGCTCATGTTATAGACAGAAGCCTGCTACATGGCAGACCAATCCCAACTCATCTCTCGGCATGTCCAGTCCATCCATCTCAGGCAATCATGGCTAGCGGGACGGTTTCTGACTTTTTCCATGGCTAAACCAACTAGGCTTGTAATTTAATAATTTTCTTTATATTACAGATGGCATACACGTTTGTAATTTAAGGCATCCCCCCCCAATTTTTTTAAAATAACAAAACGAATGTTTGCGTTCAAATGACTCTCCTGTGAGGTTGTGACTCGCGACATACGCTTAGTTTCCTGAAACTAGTCATAGATACTTGTTTAGAACTAGAAAACAACTAGATAATGGTAAAGAGAAAGGTAACCTGTCCGGGAGGTATGTTTTGTCAAGTTCCTAAAATGGTTTTGTAAGTGAGTTCGTCACTCTTTTATTGAGGGTTGGGTATGGATTACTTACATGCCCATTTTTCCCAGTAATGCCCAATTGCCCAGACACAACATGTTGTGGTCCACCCCCAGCTGCCTTGTGGACAATGCACACACGTTTTAATTGGTGGCAGGTAGCCTAGCGGTTAAAAGCATTGGGCCAGGAATGAAAGGACACAGGATCAAAACCCTGAGCTCACTAGATGATGATAAAATCTGTTTGTACCATTGAGCAATGCACTTAACCCTCATTTCTCCTTTATGTCACTCTGGATAAGAGTCTTCTAAATTACAAAAATATAAATAGCAGTGAAAATTGGCTTCAATAATGTTGGCGCAAACTTCCAATGCATTTCACCAATATTGTCAGATGGCCAGGAATGAATTACATCTGTCACGACTTCCGCCGAATTCGGCCCTTCTCCTTGTTTGCGTGGTGTTCGGCGGTCGACGTCACCGGCTTTCTAGTCACTACCGATCCATTTTTCTGTTTCATTTTGTTTTGTCTGATTACATACACACCTGTTTTACATTCCCTATTTAACCATCTGACATACATTTCTGTTCTGTCCGTGGTTGTTTATGTCGTTTGTGGTTGTGTTCGTGTAAGAGTTTTGTTGTATGTTCCATTTTGGAATTTTGCTTTATTCTTTGAGTAAACTCAGTTGAGCGGAGTTTACGGAGTCAGGCGCAGGACACTCCATACCTGTGTCCTGCGCCTGACTCCGCATTCACTCTGCACCCAATCGCTGACAACATCTGACACGGGCAATTCTACCATCTGTCAGCCTGACTGATGTTGGGGAGTAGGCTACTTTACGTTTGGTTATACAGCATTATTTGATAATGCTAGAAAGCCAGGCTAGCTATGACACCACAGGTGAAAGGGGAATGTGTAATGTAATGTGATGTAGCATGTCAAAGGAAGATGTTACGTTAGCTAGCTACATTGCTAACAACAGCTAACTTTAGCCAATTGGCATTTGTGACCGACAGTCTCGATTCGGTTTAATGTAGCAAAATTTGAAATTGTGTTTTTTACATTGGATAAAAGTAGAGACTCAGGGCTAGAAAATCGTATATTATACAATACATTGGAAGAACATGCATGAATCTGCAGGTAGCGAACCAATCAGGTTCAATGTTAGCTAGCTAACATTAGGCTATAACTAGCAATGTAAATGGCTCTGAGATACGATTCATATTAATACACAGATCGTACACATCTAACGTTAGCTAGCTAGCTAACAGTACTCTTTAACTTGAAATGAAAATGACTTTCTGATAAAATTAGAATTGTGTAATATCTAAAATGTAGCTACCTAGGCATTCTTACCCATATACATTGATGGACGCTTCTCCCTCTCTGTCACAGATGCCATGGTTGCCTTAGTTTGAAGATGTAATCCGGAAACAGGTGTTTTATACAACAGCCTTCTGTGTTCTCTATTTGACTCCGATTGCATATTTGCAATTAAATGCCAGCTTTTTATTTTTCAACATTTATGCAGTTGTACTTTCTGATATCTTTCAAAAAAGCTGAGTTAGAAAGGATTACCTACACATACTGACCAGCTCATATTATAGACAACATATCCAAGGATCACAGTTGAAGAATTAAAGAAGTTGTTTACATCTTGGGATCACTATGTATCCAAAACGACAAGTCATGCCAGCAAGTTTTCTGGAAGGGTTGCCAGAAAGCCTCTGCTGTCACCAAACAACAATCTTAACCTATTTAATCCCATCGGTCACAATAGTGACCATTAATAAAATGTTTCCAGTTATAAGGCTCTATAAATGTTACTGAATGATGTATCAATGCATTTCCAGCAAATATTGAAACAATAGGTCTCAATGAAATATGTGCAGTGTCACATGGTTAGTGTAAATTGTCACATGACCAGAGCTGTTTACTTCCTGGTTGCGCCATGAGAAGAGGATGGCTTCATCAAAGCTCCCAAACAAAAGGTCAGTAAAGTATGTTAAATAAAGAAAGGACAAAGGTTTTTGGTACACATCTTTATTAATGTATCTAGTATTGAAATATGCATTTGCAATTACTCAACCTTGTTCAGTGTGGTCATAGAATGTGTAAACATGTTAACGGCAATAATAGTGACCGGAGGGATAACACAGTGCGTCTTGTTATACACATAGGTAAAACAAGAACTATGTATGTGTATAACTAACTTTCTACTCTGTTCTTTCTTTTAGTTTCACTTTGAGTCAAGTTCCGGATATGTTGGATCGAGGTGACTGCCAAGACAAGGTGTGCAACATTGCAGTTATCCCTCAAAATGAGAAAGATGCTGTCCTGAGTGATTGTGATAGCGATGGGTCAGATATGAACTATGGACAGGACATTTGCCAGCCAGGCTGTTGAATGCATATGCTGAACCTATGCAAACAGATCATGACAGGAACAACGTTATCAGTGATGATGACCTACCCCTCACCCCCCCCAATCCACAATCTTCCCCACCCCCCTCCATTGTTGATAATGAAGAGCCAAGGGCCTCTACCCGCCAGAGGGTCCAGTCAGGAGAGCCAAGGGAAAAGCTGCAGGTGAACAAAAATAAAGATTGAGTGTTCAAACGATCAAAGAGGCCTGCCACCAATGTGATTCCAAAACGCATAGTATAGAGCCCAAATATGGAAAAGTTTGGCACGAAACCACTGAGCCATGGAAGTAGATCTTTAACGGCTGCTACTGTTGAAGATCAGGCAAGATACTGTATGACAAAGCTTCTCACTGGCCAATCAACACGATGCACCGGTTCCAGAGAAGTCATCATTGTGACAAATGTACTACCTATGCATGTGAGAAATATAAAGCGCCACTGCACTTTGAGTGCTTCAAGATATACCATGGACAGTAGAAAAGGAGATAAGGGCTGAAAAAGACAATAAAAGAAAAATAGAAAAGTCGACAAAGGGTGAGGAGAAGCAGTACAACTGACTCTAGGAAGAAAAGAAAAGTTGACGAAAAAGACACACAAAATTACTGAAATGTTTTTGGAAAAGGTCAATTGATTGAAGACATATTGTATGACAGGAGTTCTGACTGATCACAGTTTAAAATGGTGACGCACAAACTAATCTTGCACTTGGTTCTGAAGCTGTCACACCCTGACCATAGTTTGCTTTGTATGTTTCTATGTTTTGGTTGGTCAGGGTGTGATCGGAGTGGGCATTCTATGTTGGATGTCTTGTTTGTCTATTTCTATGTCTGGCCTGATATGGTTCTCAATCAGAGGCAGGTGTTAGTCATTGTCTCTGATTGGGAACCATATTTAGGTAGCCTGGGTTTCACTGTGTGTTTGTGGGTGATTGTTCCTGTCTCTGTGTTTGCACCAGATAGGACTGTTTAGGTTTTCGCACATTTATTGTTTTGTTATTTCATGTCTAGTTCCTTTATTAAAGAACATGAATAACCACCACGCTGCATTTTGGTCCGCTTCTCCTTCACCTAAGGAAAACCGTTACAGAAGCCTACCTCTATTATATATATTATATATAATATATATATATATATAATATATATTAGGCACTCATTGTGCAGTGGTGCTTTTTATATATATATATATATACACACATTGTATTTTGTTCAGTGTAGGCCTCTACTTGATGCATATTCTACAGGCTACCTCTGTCCTAAATGTTACCTTTATGTTCAGTGGGAATGAATCACACGACTGCTATACAGTTGTTAGTGAATGTTGCACTAAAATGTCACTGACAATGAATATTACACTAAAGTACAAGTTCAAATGTTACAATATTAATATTTCAATATATGTTGCACTAAAGTAACATTGTTACAATAAAGTAACAATGTTGAAATAGGTTGATAGTTGTTTTTTTTGTCTTTGCTCTCAGTATTCATATCGTGTTGTATAAGGGTTTTTGTGTAAAATAGTCACACTAGAATATGACGGGGCATTCTCGAGGCAATGCTGGGGACTGTTAGTGACAGTTTTAAATGTGTTAATAACTGGGTTGGGATTTATAAGAACTTTGATAACTGCATAGGAAAAATATGTTAATTCAGTAAACATTACATTATCCCACCGGTCACAATTGTGACCGACCATAAAACACGCCTTTTCACCTACTTTTCCATTAAAATTTCAAAAAATAATGATTGATTACTTCAAAGGGTTGCTAATGACACTTGACCTGGATATTTTCATGGTTGGGAAAAATTTGGGATCAAATAGGTTAAATGCCTGGAGTTTGCTAAATGTCATTGGAACTTTGATTGGAACTAGGTTCTATGGTCTGATGAGACTAAAATATAGCAACAAACACCAGATGTTGGTTTGGTGTAAAAAAATAAATAAATAATCCCCACTGTGATCTATGGGGATTGGATCTGTGATGTTGTGGGGCTATTTTACTTTCAAAGGCCCTAGGAACCTTGCTAGGATGTATAGCATCATGGACTCCATCAACTGGGTCGTCGTTGGCTCTTCCAGCAAGACAACGATCCAAAGCATACATTCAAATCCACACAAATGGTTCAGTGACCTGAGAATCAAGCTTTTGCAATGGCCATCCCAGTCCCCTGACCTAAACCCCATTGAACACCTGTGGGTGAGCTGGAGAGTTTCTGTATGGAGAAATAGTCTAAAATCCCTTCCAATGTGTTCTCCCACCTCATAAAACATTACCCTTTTGGCAAAGGGAGGGTACACAAAGTATTAAATGCAGGGGTGCCAATAATTGTGACATGCATGTTTTTTAATAAAATAATTTCTTAATGATTAGTTTTTTCTTTGAAATCCTTAACTCAAAGGTTAAATTCATATGATATTTTGAGTATAAGATCAAGCTGATAACTTACCTAGGGTGCCAATAATACAAGAGGAAATTGTATACCATGGTATAAATGTGGATCATGGAAATACCATGATTTTAACCTGCGTTATACATTCTACCATGGTAACGCGCAATTATGATAAATGGTACCAAAAATGTTCACAAGGTTAATTTATTAATTGTGCGTTACCTTGGTACAACGGCAGTATAACGCATAAAATAAATAAACCCACCAAGGTCAAAAGAGGTTGGTTGATATTATATTGATGCATATACCTGTCATTGGGCTACTATTGACGGTCCTAGTTTTTCTGTAACATAAAAAAATGGAAATAGTTGCTGTCAAAAAGTAAATTATGTATTAGAAGTACGGTTTTTTGGTCATGTTTGTGTTCCCTGTGTTGCCAACCAGAAATGTGGGAGAATGTGTGATATATGGTAGCTTAATCACTTTGCTACCTGACAACTTTATGTTTTTTACTTTTTAATTACCGTTTATATTTTTAGTTTTCCCCTCACTCAACTTTTTTTCATTCAACTTTTTCACTCCGGACGTTTTATTTAGACATGGTTCATCAGGACTTCCAACAGCCGAAGCTAAGTAGTAACATTAACATGATGCCTTCTAATTGCAGTCGCTGTACTCATAATATACAGGAGAACGATTGCCTTACGGAGGATAGCTGTGCTGCAAGCCCAGCTTCAGACGCAATCGTTAGGCAAGTGTAATTTCAGTGTAGGAAATGATGAAACAGCATCTGTGCCACCAGTAAGTACAGATAGTATAAATACCCTCGCACGGTCCCCGCAGCCAGACAACTTTCTCATGGCTTCTGGAGGGAAATGTTGTAGGAATGCTTAACTTAACCGGTGTCGCTCATTCAGCCGACAGAAATTTTCAACCGGTTTTCCCCATTAAAGCAGTGAGTCGGAGTCAGAGGCTAAGCCTTTTCTGGTCTCTACTCCTTCCGTTACGTGGTCTGAGACGCCAAAGACTCCCACCATTAGCTCTGACAAATTGAAAACCCTAGTCATTGGCGACTCCATTACCTGCAGTATTAGAATTAAAATTAATCATCCAGCGATCATACACTGTTTTCCAGGGGGCAGGGCTACCGACGGTAAGGATAATCTGAAGATGGTACTGGCTAAAGCTAAAATTGGCGAGTGTAGAGTATAGAGATATTGTTATCCACGTCGGCACCAACGATGTTAGGATGAAACAGTCAGAGATCACCAAACGCAACATAGCTTCTGCGTGTAAATCAGCTAGAAAGATGTGTCGGCATCGAGTAACTGTCTCTGGCCCCCTCCCAGTTAGGGGGAGTGATGAGCTCTACAGCAGAGACTCACCCACAAACAGGACCAAGCCTGGCCTGTTGAGGAGTGACGGACTCCATCCTAGCTGGAGGGGTGCTCTCATCTTATCTACGAACATAGACAGGGCTCTAACTCCCCTAGCTCCACAATGAAATAGGGTGCAGGCCAGGCAGCAGGCTGTTAGCCAGCCTGCCAGCTTAGTGGACTCTGCTTCTAGCACAGTCAGTGTAGTCAGCTCAGCTATCCCCATTGAGACCGTGTCTGTGCCTCGACCTAGGTTGGGCAAAACTAAACATGGTGGTGTTCGCCTTAGCAATCTAACAAGAATAAAGACCTCCTCCCTTCCTGCCATTATTGAATGAGATTGTGATACCTCACATCTCAAAATAGGGCTACTTAACTTCTTTGATATAGGGGGCGCTCTTTTAATTTTTGGATGAAAAACGTTCCCGTTTTAAACAAGATATTTTGTCACAAAAAGATGCTCGACTACGCATATAATTGACAGCTTTGGAAGGAAACCACTCTGACGTTTCCAAAACTGCAAAGATATTGTCTGTGAGTGCCACAGAACTGATGTTACAGAAAAAACCCAGATAAAAATCCAATCAGGAAGTGCCGCATTTTTTGAAACCGCCTCGTGCCAATGACTACTTATATGGCTGTGAAGGAGCTAGGAGTCAGCTTACGTTTTCCACGTTTTCCCCAAGGTGTCGGCAGCATTGTGATGTATTTGTAGGCATATCATTGGAAGATTGACCATAAGAGACTACATCTACCAGGTGGTCGCTTGGTGTCCTCCATCGCAATTATTGCGTAATCTCCAGCTGCAGTAATTTTCCGTTTGCTTCTGATGAGAAGCCAACTGCCACCACTGATAGATTATCGAATAGATATGTGAAAAACACCTTGAGGTTTGATTCTAAAACAACGTTTGCCATGTTTCTGTCGATATTATGGAGCTAATTTGGAAAAAAGTTTGGCGTTGTAAGTGACTGCATTTTCCGGTCTTTTTCTTAGCCAAACTTGATGAACAAAACGGAGCTATTTCGTCTACACAAATAATATTTTTGGAAAAAATGAACATTTGCTATCTAACTAAGAGTCTCGTCATTGAAAACATCCGAAGTTCTTCAAAGGTAAAAGATTTTAGTTGAATGCTATTCTTGTTTTTGTGAAAATGTTGCCTGCTGAATGCTAGGCTTAATGCTATGCTAAGCTATCAATACTCTTACACAAATGCTTGTGTAGCTTTGGTTGAAAAGCATATTTTGAAAATCTGAGATGACAGTGTTGTTAACAAAAGGCTAAGCTTGTGTTTGAATATATTTATTTCATTTCATTTGCGATTTTCATGAATAGGAAACGTTGCGTTATGGTAATGAGCTTGAGGCTATGATTACGCTCCCGGATACGGGATTGCTCGACGCTAGAGGTTAAATAAGCACGCCCCATTAAAAAAATATAGAACCAGGATCAGATATAGCCCTTTTTTCACTCCAGACTTGACTGCCCTTGACCAGTACAAAAACATCCTGTGGTGTACTGCATGAGCATCGAATAGCCCCCGCGATATGCAACTTTTCAGGGAAGTTAGGAACCAATATACACAGGCAGTTAGGAAAGAAAATGCTTGCTCTTTCAAACAGAAAATTGCATCCTGTAGCACGAATTCCAAAAAGTTCTGGGACACTAAAGTTCATGGAGAATAAGAGCACCTCCTCCCAGCTGCCTACTGCACTGAGGTTAGGAAACATTGTCACCACAGATAAATCCACAATATTTGAGAATTTCAGTAAGCATTTATCTACGCATGGCCATGCTTTCCACCTGGTTACCCTTACCCCGGTCAACAGCTCCGCATCCCCCACAGCAACTTGCCCAAGCCTCCCCATTTCTCCTTCACCCAAATCCAGATTGCTGATGTTCTGAAAGAGCTGCAAAATCTGGACCCATACAAATCAGCTGGGCTAGACAATCTGGGCCCTCTCTTTCTAAAATGATCTGCCACAATTGTTGCAACCCCTGTTCGTAGCCTGTTCAACCTCTCTTTCGCATCGTCTGAGATCTGCAAAGATTGGATAGCTGCCAGGGTCACCCCCTCTTCAAAGGGAGAGACACTCTAGACCCAAACTGTTACAGACCTAAATCTATCCTACCCTGCCTTTCTAAGGTCTTTGAAAGCCAAGTTAGCAAACAGATCACCAACCATTTTGAATCCCACCTTACCTTCTTCGCTATGCAATGTGGTTTCCGAGCTGGTCATGGGTGCACCTCAGCCATGATCAAGGTCCTAAACGATATCATAACTGCCATCGATAAAAGACAATCCTGTTCAGCCGTATTCATCGACCTGGCCAAGGCTTTCGACTCTGTCAATCACCACATTCTTATTGGCAGACTCAACAGCCTTGGATTCTCAGGTTTAAATTCTCGGGATGACTCTTTTCTCTGTATACATCAATGATGTTACTCTTGCTGCTGGTGATTCTCTGATCCACCTCTACTCAGACAACACCATTCTGTACACTGCTGACCCTTCTTTGGACACTGTTAACAAACCTCCAGATGAGCTTCAATGCCAATCAGCTCTCCGACCGCTGCCTCCAACTGACCCCTAAATGCAAGTAAAAGTAAATGCATGATCTTCAATCGATCCCTGCCCACACCTGCCCGCCCGTCTAGCATCACTACTCTGGACCATTCTGACTTAGAATATGTGGAAAATTACAAATACCTAGGTGTCTGTTTAGACTGAAAACTCTCCTTCCAGACTCACATTAAGCATCTCCAATCCATAAAATCTAGAATCAGCTTCCTATTTCGGAACAAAGCATACTTCACTCATGCTGCCAAACATACTCTCGTAAAACTGACTATCCTACCGATCCTTGACTTCGGCGACATCATTTACAAAATAGTCCCCAACACTCTACTCAGACTGCATCCAATTTTCTATCACAGTGGCATCCGTTTTGTCACCTAAGCCCCATATACTATCCACCACCGTGACCTGTATGCTCTCGTTGGCTGGCCTTCGCTTCATATTCACCGCCAAACCAACTGGCTCCAGGTCATCTGTAAGTCTTTGCTAGCTAAAGCCCTGACTTATCTCAGCTCACTGGTCACCACAGCAGCACCCACCCGTAGCATGCGCTCCAGCAGGTATATTTTACTGGTCACCCCAAAGCCAATTCCTTCTTTGGCTGCCTTTCCTTCCAGTTCTCTGTAGCCAATGACTGGAACGAATTGCAAAATCACTGAAGCTGGAGACTCATATCTCCCTCACTAACTGTAGGCATCAGCTGTCAGAGCAGTTTACAGATTATTGCACCTGTACATTGTCCATCTGTAAATAGGCCATCCAACTCCCTTATCCCCATATTGTTTTTTTTTTCTCCTTTGCAACCCAGTATCTCTACTTGCGCATTCATCTTCTGCACATCTATCACTCCAGTGTTTAATCTCTAAATTGTATTTCCTTTTCCACTACTGTCTATTTATTGCCTTCCTCTCTAATCTTACCTCATTTGCACTGTATATAGACATATAGTACTAGTACATATAGTACATATAGTACATATAGTACATATATACTGTATATAGACATATATATATATATATAGACACTGTATATAGACTTTTCTATTGTGTTATTGACTGTATGTTTGTATATTCCATGTGTAACTGTGTTGTTTGACCTTTGTCAATAGTGCCTGATTAATTCAGGGCCGCAATGTTGAGAGCAGTAGCAACATATTTGCAGTTCTCCATGGCTAACGTTATATTTTTCGAACAAACTGCAGTAGAAAGGATTATCTACGCATAACGAGCAGCTTTATAGACACAAGATGTTACACCGCAGACCAATCTGAAATTCATCTCTCTGCATGTCCAGCCCACTCATTATCTCAGCCAATCATGGCTTGCGGGAAGATTCCCCACTTTTTCTTTGGTTAAACAAACTAGGCTCGTAATTTAACAACTTTATTCGTATTCACATGATCGAGTAGGCATTTCTGCCAAATTAACTCAATTTGAAAGATTTGGGTTTTTATACGTTCTAACAGCTCTCCTATGAAGTCGTAAGTAGCGACAAAGGCCTAGTTTCATGAAACGGGTCACAAATCTTCCCAGATCAGGCAATTTTCACTATTCTCAAAATGTGGAAAAAAAACATTCATTTTTACTGGTCAGGAAACAGAAATTCTATCCGTCTAACCAATGTGAAACTAAAAACATGCATTCCCACAATTTCCAAGGAACCAAATGTGACAGACACCGATCCCATAGAGGTTTTAACTTCTTGCGTCGAGCAATCCCGTATCCGGGAGCGTAATCATAGCCTCAAGCTCATTACCATAACGCAACGTTAACTATTCATGAAAATCGCAAATGAAATGAAAATAAATATATTGGCTCACAAGCTTAGCCTTTTGTTAACAACACTGTCATCTCAGATTTTCAAAATATGTTTTTCAACCAAAGCTACACAAGCATTTGTGTAGGAGTATTGATAGCTAGCATAGCATTAAGCCTAGCATTCAGCAGGCAACATTTTCACAAAAACAAGAAAAGCATTCAAATAAAATAATTTACCTTTGAAGAACTTCGGATGTTTTCAATGAGGAGACTCTCAGTTAGATAGCAAATGTTCCGTTTTTCCCAAAAGATTATTTGTGTAGTAGAAATCGCTCCGTTTTGTTCATCACGTTTGGCTAAGAAAAAAACCTGAAAATTCAGTCATTACAACGCCAAACTTTTTTCCAAATTAACTCCATAATATCGACAGAAACATGGCAAACGTTGTTTAGAATCAATCCTCAAGGTGTTTTTCACATATCTATTCGATGCTAAATCATTCGTGGCAGTTTGGTTTCTCCTCTGAACCAAATGGAAAAATGCACGCAGCTGGAGATTACGCAATAATTTCGACGGAGGACACCAAGCCGGTACCTGGTAAATGTAGTCTCTTATGGTCAATCTTCCTACAAATACGTCACAATGCTGCAGACACCTTGGGGAAACGACAGAAAGTGTAGGCTCATTCCTGGCGCATTCACAGCCATATAAGGAGACATTGGAACACAGCGCATTCAAAATCTGGGGCACTTCCTGTATGAAATTTAATCTTGGTTTCGCCTGTAGCATCAGTTCTGTGGCACTCACAGACAATATCTTTGCAGTTTTGGAAACGTCAGAGTGTTTTCTTTCCAAAGCTGTCAATTATATGCATAGTCGAGCATCTTTTCGTGACAAAATATCTTGTTTAAAACGGGAACGTTTTTTTATCCAAAAATTAAAAGAGCGCCCCCTATATTGAAGAAGTTAAGGTTGCAGCCCCTATCATCCATTATAAATGTTTTAACCTGTCTCTCTTCTCTGTGGATATTCTGAGTGCTTGGAAGGCAGCCATGGTGTGCTCTTTGTTTAAAGGGGGAGATCAAGCTGATTCTAACTTTTATAAGCCAATTTCTATTTTTCCCTGTTTAGACCATTCCATTCTTGTGTGTCGGCTAAGGAGTATTTACGTTTCTGAGGTGTATTTTGCCTGGTTTGCTAACTTCCTTTCTCAAAGAATGCAATGGGTAGTCTGAACATCTACTGTCTCAGCCACTGCCTGTCGCCAAGGGACTACCCCAAGACTTGATCCTAGGCCCCGTCATCTTCTCAAGTTCCATCAACTACATAGCTCAGGCAGTAAGAAGCTCTAACATCCATTTATATGCAGATGATAGTCTTATACTCAGCTGGCCCCTCCCCAGATTTAGTGTAAAACGCTCAACAACAAATGTTCTCTGCCCTTAACCTTGTCCTGAACACCTCCATAAACAAAGGTCATGTGGTTCTGTATACCCAGCACAAGACCCACTGGTTGATGCTTATTTATAAAACCCTCTTAGGCCTCACTCAACCCTATCTGAGAAACCTACTGTAACACTCATCCTCCAAATACAGCACTAGTTCTGCCAGTCACATTCTGTTAAAGGTCCCCAAAGCACAGACCTCCCTGGGTCGCTCTTCTTTTCAGTTCGCTAAAGCTAGCGACTGGAACAAGGTGCAAAAACCACTCAAACTGGACAGTTTTAGCTCCATCTCTACATCTAATACTCAATTATTGACATTCTTACTGACAATTGTGCCTGCTTCGCATGATGTATTGGTGTCTCTACCTTTTTTCCCTTTGTGCTGTTGTCTGTGCCTAGCAATGTTTGTACCATGTTTATGCTGCTACCATGTTGTGTTGCTGCCATGCTGTGTTGCTACCATGTTGTGTTGTGTTACTACCATGTTGTATTGCGTTGTTGTCTTAGGTCTCTCGCTATGTAGTGTTGTGGTGTTTCTCTTGTCATGATGGGTGTTTTGTCCAAAAAAATGAATCCCAGCTATCGCCCCCACAGGAGGCCTTTTGCCTCTTGGTAGGCCATCATTGTAAATAAGAACGTGTTCTTAACAGACTTACCTATTTAAATAAAGTTAATAAAATAAAAACATTTTATTTTTAATGACCTAACCCTAACAACACTCGCTTCATCTTTACGTCTTGGCTCAACCCTACTGCAAAGGTCCCTCAAAAGCACGTTAAACTCTAGGTCAGGCTTCAAATTATGCCTACCTTTCTGCCATGTAGCTGGGGGAGGGGCACATTTATTAATTGTTCAGGTTAGCGTTGTGTCTAGGGTTGACACCCTAACCCTGGCTTCATGTCCACTTCCAGTTCAACCATAACCCTAACTGTCTGTCCATCTGTCTATGAGTGGATATGTATGTCTGTGGAGGTGGGAAAGTGGAGAGAGAGGTGGAGATGGGAGAGAGATTAGAGGAAGGAGAGAAGAAAAAGGGAGATAGAATGGAGAGAAAGGGAAGAGAGAGGGGGGAGGGGAGAGAGATGGAGAAAGGGAGAGCTCATGTCTGTGATGCCTTTCTCCATGCTTCCATATTGTGATGTTCATGTTCCCTCTGAATGCTTTGTATTCACTTAGGCATCAACTCTCGAACACTCATCTTTTCAGATTGCAATATATTGACATAAGCTTCAACCATTTGACACTCATCTTTTCCTATTGACATAAGCATCAACACTGTGACACTCATTTTTTCCCACTCACTTCAACTTATTGACATAAGATTCAACGGGTTGATGCTTCTCTTTTACCATTGAGTACTAAGTACTGACATAAACATCAACCTTTGACACGCAGATTTTTGCCATTGACTGTGCCATGACTCTCTCTCCTTGGTGAGGATCAAAAGGACCCAACAGCTAGGCAAATGTTTGAGGATAGCCAAAGCCCCCTCTATCCCACAGGAGAGGAGGGGGGTTGGTCTGTTTCATGGCTTAAAACCTTGCAGAAACTCTCCATTTGGCTCTGCAGGATTGGAAGGCTGAAAATCGTTTGTTACACAGAGACTTAGCCACCAAAAACTTAAACATCAAACAATGGACACCATGACAATATATTTCAACATCCTAATGTTGGGAATGATGGGTTCGGAATATGGACATTGTATGTCTATTTTGTGATGTCATGAAAATGATCAGAAAGACATTATAATGGAAACATTGTAACTTTAAGAGCTTTCACACTGTATATATGAGATTTACATCTGAATGTTCTAAACAATTATATGATTAAATATGAAACTATTTTTGAAAAGATAGAAATGTGATTTTAGCCATCTAAACGAGAATTGTGTTTCATGCATACTTGTCCAGTCAGTAGCCACACCCAAGTGAACTCAGAGTTCGTGTCAAAATGACAGAATGCCCTCCAAGGCCAGAATGCGTAAAAGTACTCAATAGCGAAATTTACATTAGACCAAAACATGCCGGGTTGCTGCCGGCGCGTAAAGTGGTCCTAGCTGTACTCTGAACAATCCAACATTACGACCAGAAAATGTGAGTCTGTGGTCCACACGTTGAAATGGTTAGAAACTTTGTAAAACAGCCCAAAACATGCACAGTCAGTAGCTGTGCACATAAAGTAGTCTTGGACATTTGACCAAAGACGAGAGGGAAGATTAGATCCCTCTGAACACTGTGTGGTACATCTCAAGTATCTATTCTAAAGAACACTCCAGAACAAAATAAGCCTACAACTAAGAAGGACATTGTTACCTCTAGTGGACAACCAGAGACTCACATCGAACCACTTCCCATAGACCCATCGAGTATAACCGAGAGACAAAGTCATCTATGCGTAAATATATACATTGCATTTCTTTTCCGAATGAGCGGTCATTCATGTACAAATTATTACAAATTCCTGTGAGTGTAGCTTCCAAATGTATGTATGATAAATTGACTCTCTTTGTCTCTCCCTCTCCTTACATACCCCTCCCTTTCCATTGTGTAACCGGTCATGCTTTTGTTAATCCACTAGGGACCTGTTTTCATTGTATTATGTATGTGATCAATAACCTATGCTGTGTGTGTTTACGTATTCTGTGTGAAGATTTAGTTAGTTAATAAATACATACGCAAATTGGCTTAATTATCTTTGATTTATCACTTAGGTTAGGGTTTGAGCATGAGACTGATGTAATAATCCAAAATTTACTATTTGCAGTTAACTCTAATGAATTTATCCTCTACAGAAGAGGTAACTCTGGGTCTTCCTTTCCTGTGGCGGTCCTCATGTTTCATCATAGTGCTTGATGGTTTTTGCGACTGAAATGTTCTCGAAATTTCCCAGATTGACTGACCTTCATGTTAAAGTAATGAAGGGGTTGTTTCTATTTGGTTATTTGAGCTGTTCTTGCCATAATATGGACTTGGTCTTTTACCAAATAGGACTATATTCTGTATAACCCCCTTGTCACAACACAACTGATTGGCTCAAATGCATTAAGAAGGAAATAAATTAGACGGATTAACTTTTATCAAGGCACACCTGTTAATTCAAATGCATTCCAGATGACTACCTCATGAATCTGGTTGAGAGAATACCAAGAGTGTACAAAGCTGTCATCAAGGCAAAGGGTGGCTATTTGAAGAATCTCAAATATAGGATATATTTTCATTTGTTTAAAACGTTTTTGGTTTCTACATGATTCCATATGTGTTATTTCATAGTGTTGATGCCGTCACTATTATTATACAATGTATTAAATAGTAAAAAAAAATAAAGAAAAACCCTGGAATGAGTAGGTGTGTCAAGTTTTGACTGGTACTGTATATTTTTGCATTGAATGCAATGTATTGACCTATGCGTCAATATTCTGTCCGCAGAAGTGGGAGACAGGAGAGAAAGGTTGAGGTCGGAGAGAGGAGGGAGAAAAGGATGTGGAGGGTAGGAGGGGAAAAAAGGAGGGAGAGAATAGAGGGGGAAGAGGGAGATGGGGGGGGGAGAGTGGAGAGATTAAAGGAGGGAGAGTAGAAAGAAAGAGAGAGAGGAGGAGGAGAGAGGGAGGGAGGGAGGGAGAGAAGTCAGGAGAGGGAGAGAGTGTGGAGGGGTGAAAGTAGGGGGATGGAGAGAAGAGAAGGAGGGGATAAAGAGGAGGTTGAGAGAGCGAGAGACAGAGGGAGGCAAAGAGAGGGAGAGAGAGAAAAGCTAAAAGAACGATATGTCTGTCTGTCTGTCTGTCTCTCTGTATTTCCTCAATATACCCATTGCAGCTTTATCACCAACTTTTTTTTTCTCCGTAGAATGCAATATACTCCCTTGATGCACATGTATGTATGTGTCAATATCTTGACACACATATTTTTGCATTCAATGCAAAGTGTTGACTTGTGCATCATGCCACGTGACGAATGTATCTTTCTGCTTCACAGAATGATTGTTGAGGCATCATGTTTTCTCCAGGCGTCCTTTATTTATTTCTCCAGGCGTCCCCCCCCATGAATACAATTAATAAGAGTCATGTTCCTTGAGGCCTATCTTATGCTTATCAATGATATCATGTTGACAAAAACAAGAATTATGAAGAAATAGAAAAATCCCAATCTCTATTTGCATGGCGACTGCATGGAGGGTCTGTACACACAAGGCTCGAAAATTATTTACTTGATTGCACTCAGTAGTCCTATTCCAGCAAAGAAGCTATAATTTACAGATGCCGAGTCAGGGAATGTGAAGAGGCGGGCGACATCTAATCTAAATTATGGGTCATTATATCTGGTGTGTGTATCCAGAATGTGTGTGTATTATATCTGGAGTGTGTGTGTGTGCCCTGCCGATAGTTGGCCATAATGCCCACTGAATTAGATGCTCCTGTTAAATGACTGGTTCTCGGGAATGGGATGACGCGCACACACAACAACCGCACACACAACAACCCTCTCACTCCTCAATGCTTTAAAGACCCCACTCCTAGAGACTGTTGTGCTGAAGGAGAGTGGAGGCTGACCTACCTACCTCAAGCCAGGGTATGTATTATGTGTCCACATGAATATGTGTATAATTATCAGTAAACTTTTGACACCTTTTTATCTCCAATTGGTAGGTACAGTCTTTTTCCCATTGCTGCAACTCCTGTACGGAATCAGGAGAGGTGAAGATTGAGAGCCGTACGTCCTCCGAAACACGACCCAGCCAAGGCGTACTGCTTCTTTACCCAACGCCCACTTACCCCGGAAGCCAGCTGCACCAATGTGTCAGAGGAACACCGTACATCCGGCTACCGTGTCAGTGTGCATGCTCCCCGCCCACCACAGGAGTCGCTGGAGCGCGATGGGACAAAGACATCCCAGCCGGCCAAACCCTCCCCTAACCCGGACGACGCTGGGCCAGTTGTGCACCACCCCATGGATCTCCCAGTCGCGGCCGTCTGAGACAGAGCCTGGACTCATACCAGGATCTCTAGTGGCACAGCTAGCACTGTGATCCAGTGCCTTAGACCACTGTGCCACTCGGGAGGCCCATGAATATGAGTATCTTTGGTCATGTGTCTTGAGTGCTTGTGTGTGTGTGTGTGTGTGTGTGTGTTTTGAACACCTCTGTAGCTGTGCAATATCTACATTAGCAGTCTGCCATCACTCGCTGTTACCATTCATAGCAACAGAAAGCTCTGGAAGCACTCTGTGGCATCATTACCACAAAACACTCCAATGTAAAGTAGATCATGTTAGCGTTGAAGAAATACACTCTCTTCTGACCAGAGAAATGTTATGTTTGATTTACCAAGACCAAAGATGGTGAATAAATTATGATAATCAGTTCCGGTCTTCTTAACGGCGTGGTTCACCCATAGACACCAATGCAATAGCAGCTGGGTCTGGTCTGCTTAGTTCCTTGAATGTATTGTAACCAGAAAAAATTAGGGAGTGGAGTTTGTTTCCTCTTCCATCTCTGACCAAGGCCCCACACACATCCCTCGGACCGTCGCTCTGTGGCGATCATTGTGTGGGCCTGACAAGTGTGCGTGTGTTGTTTTTGGAAGTGTGAAAGGATACGCTGAAATTTGTGAACAGCTGTTGAAGGCCTAATTGCCCTGAGAGGAAGGAATTCGCTCATCAAGTGGCTTCTCCATATACTGTATGTAACTGAGGAATATACATCTGGAATTCTCTATTTTTGTCATGTGTGTACTTATTTTCTATACAGTCATGGTTTTGTCGTTGTTTACTTATTTTTAGTTGATGGAAAATCCACTTTTATTCCTGCCCCTTTTCAGATATCTTCTTCAAGGTTTTATATGGTGACAATAAATGCTCGGCCAGATTTAAAGTGCTACAAATACAGTTATCGAAATGCAAGAGAAAGGTCACAATGTATTATTCCAGGTTAAGTGCAATTTCAATTAGGACAAGTTTGTGTAAATGTGAAATTAATGTAGGAGAATATAACACATTAGATCTGGTAAAAGATAATACATAGAAAAAAACATGCATTATTGAAATGCATTCCAGCCCAGGCGCAATTTAGATTTTGTCCCCTAGATGGCAGCAGTGTATGGGCAAAGTTTTAGACTGATCCAATGAACCATTGCATTTCTGTTCAACATGTTGTATCAAATCTGCCCAATAGCGCCTATTTGGGTTATTGATACATTTTCACGTTTATAACTGTGTACTTGTCCTGGGAAATGTTCTTGTTACTTACAACCTCAAAGAAACATGGAGAAAGATTCAGGACCGGTGTGTTCGCAATTTGAAATGGTGAATGAGGGTGAGGAATGGGGCTGCCGCTGGTGTGTGTGTCAGACAACTGGATTGGCTTCGTGTTTACGTGAAACATTGTCAGACAGACACCAATATGCCAGATACATTATCATGCAGCCGAGTCCTTTTTGTACAGTCAGTGTGTCTGTGAGCTTATGTTCAGCAGACGTAGTTAGAACATGTGAAATCAGCTCTTTTCTGGGTGGGAGAAATTGTGAGTGGGAAATTATTCAGTGACTGTGTTGTCAAATTATAATGATTAGCAGAGCAACTGCAGTTCAAACATCAGAAAACAGACAGTCTGGTGAGAGTGTTAATTAGATTGAGATGTTTATTTTTTTTAAACAGTCCTTTTGGGTAAACATTCTAACTGACAGTAGCCCATGTAGATGTTTTAAGATTGCTTGCATTGTATTCTAATGTACTTGCCATCTGCTTGTACAGTGCCTTGCAAAAGTATTCATCCCCCTTGGTATTTTTCAATTTTTTTGCATAACAACTGGTAATTTTTAAATAGATTTTTATTTGGATTTCATGTAACGGGCATACACAAAATAGTCCAAATTGGTGAAGTGAAATGAAATAAATAACTGTTTCAACATATTCAAAAAAATTCAAAACGTAAAAGTTGTCCGTGCATGTGTTCACCCCATTTGCTATGAAGTCCGCCTGTGTGCAATCTAAGTGTCACATGATCTGTCACATGATCTCAGTATATATACACCTGTTCTGAAAGGCCCCAGGGTCTGTAACACCACTAAGCAAGGGGCACCACCAAGCAAGCGGCACCATGAAGAACAAGGAGCTCTCAAAACAGGTCAGGGACAAAGTTGTGGAGAAGTACAGGGTGGGTTATAACCCAACCATCATTGGCAGGTTTGGGAATAAAAAAATATCCGAAACGTTGAACATCCCACGGAGCATCCCACGGAGCACCAATAAATGTATTAATAAAAATGGACAGAATATGGCACAAACCTGCCAAAAGAGGGCCGCCCACCAAAACTCATGGATCAGGCAAGGAGGGCATTAATCAGAGAAGCAACAAAGATACCAAAGATACCCCTGAAGGAGCTGCAAAGCTCCACAGCGGAGGTCAGACTATCTGTCCATTGGACCACTTTAAGCTGGGCTTTACAGAAGAGTGGACAGGAAAAAAAGCCATTGCTTAAAGAAAAAAATAAGCAAACACGTTTGGTGTTTGCCTAAAAGGCATGTGGGAGACTCCTCAAACATATTGAAGGTTCTCTGGTCAGATGAGACTAAAATTAAGGTTTTTGGCCATCACCGAAAACACTATTTCTGGTGCAAACCCAACACCTCGCATCACCCCGAGAATACCATCATGGTGGTGGCAGCATCATTCTGTGGGGCTGCTTTTCATCGGCAGGGACTGGGAAACTGGTCAGAATTGAAGGAATGATGGATGGCGCTAAATACATCAGGACAATGACCCTAAGCATACTGCTAAAGCAACACTCGTGTAGTTTAAGGGAAACATTTAAATGTCTTATAATGGCCTAGTCAAAGCCCAGAATTCAATCCAATTGAGAATCTGTGGTATGACCTAAAGATAGCTGTACACCTGTGGAACCCATCCAACTTTGAAGGAGCTGGAGCAGTTTTGCCTTGAAGAATGGGCAAAAATACCAGTGGCTAGAAGTGCCAAGGTTATAGAGACATACCCCAAGAGACTTGCAGCTGTAATTAGTGCAGAAGGTGGCTGTACTAAATATTAACTTTGGGGTCGTGAATAGTTATGCACTCAAGTTTTTTTGTCTTATTTCTTGTTTGTTTCACAATAAAAAATATTTTGCATCTTCAAAGTGGTAGGTGTGTTGTGTAAATCAAATGAGACAAACACCCCAAAAATCTATTTTAATTCCCTGTTCTGAGGAAACAAAATAGGAAAAATGCCAAGAGGGGTGTTTACTTTCGCAAGCCACTGTTGGTGTTGGAGAGGGGTGGTGTTTTGGACAGTCCAGAGATGGAGCTGAGTCCTGACTGCCAATCTATAGGTGGTTCATTGACCCTTGATTCATCTTCTCCCCAGGATGGTTCATCACCTCTCGGGCCCCTCTCTCCCTAAAGCCCAGGCTCTTCTCACCAACACCCAACCCAATGTCCAGGTTCACCAGTGCTCTCTGCCCTGCAACTCCATCAACCTCCCATCTATCTCCCGACCCATTGGCCGGAAGATGAAGACAGCTGAGGATCCTTTGGACACTGACATTACGCACCAAATGGATAACTTAAAGAAACTGCAACAGGAGTTACAGAATCAGGAGCAGTGTCCAGCAAAGGGAGTCTATGATGTCATGGGACAATGGATGGTGTCTATTGCTGTTGATTAACTCCCGTTTGTCTCACCCCAAAAACTGTTCTGTGCTTTTGAGGTCAGGGAGTTGAGGTCGATCTTCACAAACCATTTCTGTATGGATCTAACTTTTTCACTGGGGTATTGTCATGATTTGTATCAATGGGGAGGGCATTTGTTTTGCTCAATTTAATTAAAGGGCAGGTACACACTCCAAATTAATATATTTTAGATTTTTCCCAGACCTCAAAAACGGTCTCCTGATGCGGTTAAGCATTGTTGTGGACTTAGAACATCACATTTTTGTGTTCAGTTTTTCTGTAAAACAAGTAGTGTGAACATCTAAAAAATCTGTACGAAAACCCATAAAAAACATAGAATTTGTCACACAGGGCACATTTCCTTCAGGCAGGCCATTTGGAAAGATTTTGGCAAAATGTTGTGTACTCACTTCGCCAGGCACCACTACACAACTGAGAGAGAGAGAGAGGGAGAGGGTGAAGGGGGGATGGGGAAAGTGAGGAGGGAGAGAGAGAGGTAGTGAGCTCATGGGCTCCTGAGTTATTCTGCAAAAAGATAGAATAAGAGTTGGATAAATGTAGATAAACATGCATTATTTCGCAAGGATTTATACAGGATAATAACCTCAACATCAATACCTTCAATCCAGATCCAAATTCCATACCTGAAACCTGTATTTTGGACAAAATTGCCTGAATGGACTATTACTACCAAAGGACTATCAATAAAAACTTCTAACAAAACCTGCAGAAGAAACACAGCAGAACCTGGAAATACCCTCCAACACAAAACTGAGTGAGAAATGTTCAGTCTGAACCTACTTCTGAAACCAAACAGTGAAAGACAATAATCTCTTGGTAAGTTTCTATATAAAGCTTAAAAATAAGCCTGCTAAGCTACTGACCTGGCTGCAATTCATTTAGCACTGAAGTGTGAAGTGAGAGGTGTGAAAAGTCTTGAGCCTAACAATGGCAGGAGAGTTTAACAGCCCCCCCCCCAAAAAAAAAAATAATAATTGCAGAGGCCTTTGAAGCCCTCGTGGCTTATCCCTGTGGAGAGGTCATTACAATACAGTACCCCATGGATATAAAAAATAACACTGCACAGAATAAGTATTAAAAAAGCTCCTCAAGGACAATAGACGCTATTTGCTGACTGCTACAAAGAGGGGGAGGTAAGCAACTTTACTTTCCACACAGACCATGCCCTGACATGATACACTAAAAGCACACAACCCTATATATTCTTTTAATATTTCTTTTTAATTTCACCTTTATTTATTAACCAGGTAGGCTAGTTGAGAACAAGTTCTCATTTGCAACTGCAACCTGGCCAAGATAAAGCAAAGCAGTTCGACACATACAACAACACAGAGTTACACATGGAATAAACAAACATACAATCAATAATACATTAGGGGGAAAAAAATAATACAAATCTATATACAGCATGTGCAAATGAGGTAGGATAAGAGTGGTAAGGTAATAAATAGGCCATGGTGGTGAAGTAATTACAATACAGCAATTAAACACTGGAATGGTAGAATGTGCAGAAGATGAATGTGCAAGTAGAGATACTGGGGTGCAAGGGAGCAAGATAAATAAATAAATACAGTATGGAGATGAGGTAGATTGGATGGGCTATTTACAGATGAGCTATGTACAGGTGCAGTGATATGTAAGCTGCTATGACAGCTGTTGCTTAAAGCTAGTGAGAGAGGTAAGATTGTATTATTAATACTCAAGAGAGTATTAGCCCAGGGTGGAAACTCAGAATACTAGACATTTAGGAGATTGAAACAACCTCTGTCAACTTGTCCAAGCCTGGGACAGTAATGGTGCAGGGCATCCTCATTCAGTTCCAGCAGGACTTTTACGGGATCAAAGAGAGCATAGCAGGAAAAGCTCTCTCTCTCTCTGTGACAACTCCCCTAACCTGAGTGAGTCTGATCACACCTCTTCAAACTGTCCTGCAGACAAGGAAAGACCCCCCCCCCCCAGCACTGGACACACCCAGGTCCCACAACTGCACTGCTCCTCCATCATTGAGAGGGAAAGAGACATGGTGAAGAAATGTTTATATACAGTTGAAGTCGGAAGTTCTTCAATACAAACAATAATATGCACGTATAAACACCATGGGACCACGCAGCCACCATACCGCTCAGGAAGGAGACGCGTTCTGTCTCCTAGAGATGAATGTACTTTGGTGCGAAAAGTGCAAATCAATCACAGAACAACAACAAAGGACCTTGTGAAGATGCTGGAGGAAACAGGTACAAAAGTATCTATATCCACAGTAAAACGAGTCCTATATCGACATAACCTGAAAGGGCGCTCAGCAAGGAAGAAGCCACTGCTCCAAAACTGCCATAAAAAAAGCCAGACTACGGTTTGCAACTGCACATGGGGACAAAGATCTTACTTTTTGGAGAAATGTACTCTTGTCTGATGAAACAAAAGTAGAACTGTTTGGCCATAATGACCATCATTATCTTCGGAGGAAAAAGGGGGAGGTTTGCAAGCTGAAGAACAACATCCCAACCGTGAAGTACGAGGGTGGCAGCATCATGTTGTGGAGGTGCTTTGCTGCAGGAGGGACTGGTGCACTTCACAAACAAGATGGCATCATGAGGGAGGAAAAATATATGGATATATTGAAGCAACATCTCAAGACATCAGTCAGGAAGTTAAAGCTTGGTCGCAAATGGGTCTTGAAATGGACAATGGCCCCAAGCATACTTCCAAAGTTGTGGCAAAAGTCAAGGTATTGGAGTGGCCATCACAACACCCTGACCTCAATCAATCTTGTAGAACATTTGTGGGCATAACTGAAAAAGCTTGTGCGAGCAATTAGGCCTGCAATCCTGACTAAGTTACACAAGCTCTGTCAGGAGGAATGGGCCAAAATTCACCCAACTTATTGTGGGAAGCTTCTGGAAGGCTACCCAAAATGTTTGACCCAAGTTAAATTTTTTAAAGGCAATGCTACCAAATACTAATTTAGTCTATGTAAACTACTCACCCACTGGGAATGTGATGAAAGAAATAAAAGCTCAAATAAATAATTCTCTCTACTATTATTCTGACATTTCACATTCTTAAAATAAAGTGGTGATCCTAACTGACCTAAGAAAGGGACTTTTTACTAGGATTAAATGTCAGAAATTGTGAAAAACTGAGTTTAAATGTATTTGACTTCAACTGTAGCTGTGTCATCAACTTGATAATATTTAACAATATTTGGAGGTTATTTTGTTTTCAAAAAATGAAGGAGAGCGATTTTAATCTCAATAAAATCCTAAATAATATTTGTAAAGGACAATACATTTATTTCTGTTTTTAGAGGGAGAGAAACGCTTGGCCAATTGTGCGCCGTCCTGCTAATAGCCATAATGGCTCTGTACAACATGACCGTGTGTGTTTGAAAGAATATTCTCCAGTAAGCAACAATTTGTTTACCTTCATTAGGCAACTTTGTTCCAATATTTCTGTAATTCACTGATATTTATTCCCATGGTAACCAAATAAATCAGCATTTTGAAAGAGTATTTTTATCATTCTTTTATAAATGAATGAATACATTTGTTCACACCTACATTAGCCATAAAGTACTTCACACCTACATTAGCCAGGCTATAAAGAGTCTATTGTCCTGTTAATCGGGCTACGTGTGTTTGAAAACCTGTTTTCAAAATCGCACCAGCTGTCCATCACTACTGTGAATAAAAACACAGCAGCTTGTTTACAGCTTGTTTACATTCTTTATTGTAACCACAATAATAATTTGCATCTATCTTTACAATTACTTTTGGAGTTTGGGATGCATTTGATTAATATCATGGTGTTTCTATTCCAAGGAAAACAAAAGGAGGACGGAATGGAAAATATGGCACTGTACAACATGACAGCCGGGTGTACAGAAATGAGACCGGGGTTCAATTCCCAGATGGGGAGGAAGGAGTAGGCTGTCCTTGTAAATAAGAATTTGGTTGTAACTGACTTGCCTAGTTAAATAAAGGTTATACAAAGAGCATAATATTTCTACACCCTATTTTTCTAATTCTAGTCTAACCAATACCCAAACAGAGATTTAGTGAAAATTTAAATCTCATTGATTTATCAAGACCAGTCCCCATGCTTGTCTCAGAGCAGCGCTAAACGATGCTAAAATAGTGGCTATTGCTTCTAACTTTAAAATGCTTTTTAAATAAATAAAACCTACACCACTTTTAACAGCACATTACTCAACACTAGTGAGATGACTCATGTCACCTACGGTAGGCGTACAGTATATTGAAAGATATGATGTGACACTCTGCCAATAATTACATATAGAGGATAGGAGGATATTTCTGTAATTCAGTGATATTTATTCCCATTGTAATTCATTGTGGATCCATAACTAAATAAACATAGGCATTTTAAAAGAGTATTTGTATAGTCATTTTATTAATGAAGTACCATTGTTTTAGTTTGAACGTGCAGTCTGGCACTAAGAACTGAACAGCGGGAACATTTACCTAGTCAGTGTCATTATTAGAGCAATGACCCAAATATATTTTGTTGATCATTTCCTTTTCAAATAACGTAGAATGAGCAAGAAAAGGCCATTCTTGAACATCGGGTGAGACATTGTTACTTAATTGTAAATAAAGTTATTGTGTTATTTATTTCTGTTTTCAGAGGGAGAAAAAACAAAAACCTACAGTCTTGACTGGGAGTCTCCCAGTCACGACTTGCACCAGGTATTGAACCAGCATCTTTAGCAACACAACTTGCACTGATATGCAGTGTCTTAGACTGTTGTGCCTCTCAGGCACTGTACCATATGACCGGTCAGGAGTGGCCTACAGTATTACAGTAAGAGCAAAATAATCCTAACAAAATAAAATAATAAAAACCTTAGTGTAACAACAGTTTAACTAAGTAATACTGAAGTCGTGCACAATTATCAGTTTCTATTTAGGTTTATGTCACCCATTCATTGTCAGTTAGAGACAGTAGGACCCAGAAGCATAATCAGTGCTCTAACTCCCGTTGCACTGGTCTGGAGCAATGAAGTGGTGACGCAGAGTACCGTACTAAATCACAAATTACCTCTAAATCCCGCGGCGTAAGCTCGCAACTTTTAAAGGAGGAACCACTGTAGTATTAGTAACCATACATGATGTCAAAATAAGCATGTGCGTAGTGATGGAATAAATTATCCATTTGAATTTAAATTAGTTTCATTAATTTAAATTATACTCCTTTAATTCAAATTTTATTCAAATTATGCTTCCTGTGGGGTGTGGCTAATTCAAATTCAAAAACTGAAAAATTATTTAAAACTAATTTGCAACTAAATTCAGAATAGACCCTATCCCTGAGGTCAGTAGCAATGTAAAGTAATGTATTGACCTACACACTAATCTCCCACCCACTGAATGCAATGTATTCACTTATACATCATGTCCGAGACTCCTTTCTCTAGGCTTCAATAGTGTGAGGAAATCTTAAATTCTTCCCTTGCTTTGGATTATTCATCTGTCTAAGCATTTCAAACTTCAGAAGACTTTTAAACCTCATACACTAAAATTAAAACATTTCCTGCATTGCAGTTCTCCTGAAACAGTGTGATCAAATGAAAATGCTATACCTGTTATGCAGCTGTAGCACACCTAAGAAAAACACAAGGAATGGATGGATGGTGGAGTGAACGCTGTCGCATCATGTTCCCCTGAGCAACAACAATGTCATATCGATCAGAGGAGGCCGGTGGGAGGAGCTATAGAATGACAGCCTCATTGTAATTACAATGAGCCCATCCTCCTATAGCTCCTCCCATCAGCTTCCTCTGGTATAAATCCCTAGCTATCTCTACCATGTTGCTACCTTGTCACCTCCGGTATGTGTGCCACTCAAGGGGGATTTGGATGTACATGTATGGGAGCATAACGCAGGGCGACCATACATTCCTGTTGTCTCTGGGTTGCTTACCGCCAACCCCTCTCTTCCTGCAACAATTTTTTACCCACCCAGACTCTCCCAGATTTATTCCAAAGCAAAAAAACACATCCTTCCTCCGGCTCCCTCCTTCCCCCTGGCGGATTTCACTCCCTTCCTCTTATCTCGCTTCGATCAAAAGGCTTCGGCTCTGGGTAGCATTATATTCCAAGTTCTTATTTACTTCTTACTCTGTCCACTGCCAGTACTACTATCTGTCTGTCTGGGTTTCAGAGGAAATCCATCTCTATTTGTAAGAGGTAGAAATAGGCACAGAGTTTGGGGACAAGGGATAGTGATGTTTTGGTTTAGATTTTTTGTATGGTGCATGTAGTGCTTGCTTGACCCAAGTTTTGATTGACATAATTCATTTTGCTTAAACTTAACCAGAGAAACTTGAAAATGTGTGTGTATATCATATGGACTGAGATACAGTATATTCAGAAAGTATTCAGACCCCTTCACTTTTCCACAATTTGTTGCATTAAAACCTTATTACATAATGTATTGAACTGTTTTTCCCCCTCATCAGTCTTCACACAATAACCCATAATGACAAAGCAAAAACAGGTTTTTAGAAATGTTGGCAAATTTATTACAAGTAAAAAACATACATATCACATTTACATACAATAAGTACTCAGACACGTTACTCAGTACTTTGTTGAAGCACCTTTGGCTGTGATTACAGCCTCAAGTCGTCTTAGGTATGATGCTACAAGTTTGGCGCACCTGTATTAGGGGAGTTTCTCCCTTCTCAGCAGATCCTCTCAAGCTCTGTCAGGTTGCATGGGGATCATCGCTGCACAGCTATTTTCAGGTCTATCCAGAGATGTTCGATTGGGCTCCATTACGGACTCTGACTGGGCCACTCAAGGACATTCAGAGACTTGTCCTGAAGTCATTCCTGCATTGTCTTGGTTATGTGTTTAGAGTTGCTGTCCTGTTGGAAGGCGAACCTTCACCCCAGTCTGAGGTCCTGAGTGCTCTGGAACAGGTTTTCATCAAGGATCTCACTGTACTTTGCTCCGTTCAACTTTCCCTCAATCCTGACTAGTCTCCATGTCCCTGCTGAAAAACATTCCCAGAGCATGATGCTGCCACCACCATGCTTCACCGTAGGGATGGTGCAAGGTTTCCTCCAGATGTGATGCTTGGATTTGAGGCCAAGGAGTTCACTCTTGGATTCATCAGACCAGAGAATCTTGTTTGTCATGTCTGAGAGTCCTTTAGGTGCCTTTTGGCAAACTCCAAGTGGGCTGTCATGTGCCTTTTACTGAGTAGTGGCTTCCGTCTGGCCACTCTACCGTAAAGGCCTGATTGGTGGAGTCTGCAGAGATGGTTGTCCTTCTGGAAGGCTCTCCCATCTCCCCAGAGAAACTCTGGAGTTCTATCAGAGTGACCATCGGGTTCTTGGTCACATCCCTGACCAATGACCTTCCCTCCGATTCCTCAATTTGGCCGGGCGGCCAGCTCTAGTAAGAGTCTTGGTGGTTCCAAACTTCTTCCATTTAAGAATGATGGAGGCCCCTGCGTTCTTGGGGACATTCAATGCTGCGGAAACTTTTTGGGGGCCCTTCCCCAGATCTGTGCCTCAACACAATCCTGTCTCTGAACTCTACAGACAATTCCTTTGACCTCCATGGCGTGGTTTTTGCTCTGACATACTCTGTCAACTGTGGGACCTTATATAGACAGGTGTGTGCCTTTCCAAATCATGTCCAATCAATTGCATTTACCACAGGTGGATTCCAATCAAGTTGTAGGAATACCTTTAAGGATGATCCCAGGATGCACTTGAGCTCAATTTCGAGTGTCATAGCAAAGGGTCTGAATAGTTATGTAAAAAAGGTATCAGTTTTTTTTTCTCAGAAATTTGCAAACATTTCTAAAAAACTATCATTGCTTTGTCATTATGGGATCTTGTGTGTAGATTGATGAGGGAAAAAAATGTATTTGATCCATTTTAGAATAAGGCTGTAACGTATCAAAAAGTTAACGGGTCTGAATACATTCCGAAAGCACTGTATGTGTTCTCTCATGAGACTATCAATATTGAATAACCTTGCAAAACGTAATATAAATGTATCGGTGAAGGCCGGAGTGATGACTAAGCGTTCCAAATATGACTTTCATCTATCAAATTAATTTCTTGCTAATCTGGAAATGCTCAGGGATGACTGAAATGCCTCAAATAGAAGACCTCCAGCAAGCATCACAGTCACAGCAATAACACAACACAGGGAGAAAAATACCCTTTGGTTCCCATAGTGATTTTCTACAGTAATGCAAGAGAATGAGGAGAAGAAGCAATAAACTAACAGTTACTGTACAGTATATATTTATTTTGGATAAATCATTACAATTTTTACAAACTGCAATAGATGAGAAAGGGGAAGTATATTTGTTGTGTAATAATGTTGTGGTGTGAGAGCCGGAAATGAAAAGAAAGACCAAATAAATAGAATGAAAAGGCAGTAAGTACCATGGTAGTCTAATGGAACCTGAGAGGGCACCAAAAAAAATACAGGCATATGTGTGTCCCAAATTATACAACCAACGAATGGGTCTAATCCTGAATGCTGTTTGGTTAAAAGCATTCAGAGAGAGAAAGAACGAGAGGGAGGGGGAGAAACAGAGAGGGAGATATATGCACATCCTAAGGATTGTAGTGAGAAAGAAAGAAAGAAAGAAAGAAAGAAAGAAAAGAGAGAAAGAGAGAAAGAAAGAAAGAAAGAAAGAAAGAAAGAAAGAAAGAAAGAAAGAAAGAAAGAAAGAAAGAAAGAAAGAAAGAAAGAAAGAAAGAAAAGAGAGAAAGAGAGAAAGAAAGAACGAAAGAAAGAAAAAAAAAACATTGAGTTTTTGGGTAACAAGAGCACATTCATGGGGTTTGTCACAGCTCCATGCGTGTGGCTCAGAGTCAGAGGAGGAGGTGTCTATGGTTGTGTCATCAAGGGGTTTGTTGTGGCGTAGTAGACAGAGCTGTTTGCGTGTTTTGCATTAGGAGCCCCGTCCCAGTAGAGGGGCCGCTGGTTAATTCCCCTTAACCGCTCCACTACCGTCACTGAGTGCCACGTCAAACACTCTCCCAGGACTACCGCACTGCAAAGCACAGCACCACCTGCTCCCAGGCATGGCAATGAACCTCTGCCTCGCCTGCACAATAGAGAGGGAAGGGGAGAGGGAGAGAGAGGAGGAGTGATAAACAGGAAATAATGTCTAAAATAGGCACTACAATAGGAGCAAGGAATGAGGGATGACAAGAGATAGAGAGGGTACATTTCTACACAACACTAGATTAATGTTAATACGACCACATACAACACAGCAAACATTTATTTCTCTAATGGATTGAGCTAACAGTAATGTAGGCATGGAGGTTCCAGCATCCAGAACAGCTTTTTGTAATGTCACAATGCAATGTGATTATCAATTTTGTTATTCGTGAAGGTTGGGGCATGACAATGTGTTAAGCCTGCTCCCGCGCCCCCTCTCTGGCGCTCGAGGGCGCCAGGCGGCCCATCATTATGCACACCTGTCACCATCGTTACGTGCATCAGCGCTTCATGGGACTCACCTGGACTCTATTACTTCATTGATTACCTCCACTATATCTGTCACTTCCTCAGTTTCTTCCCCATGTCCTCATTAATGTTGTTTTGTTTCCCCTGTCCAGACACTGTCTGTGTTTTGTTTCATGTCCGTTATTTATTAAATGTTCACTCCCTGTACTTGCTTCTCGTCTCCCAGCGTCTGTCCTCACACAATGTTGCCTCAACCAATTACAAAATTGATTTACACATGGACTAAACATGCAGTACCAAACGCAGGATATTAAAATGGAAAACAAACACAATTTCTAGCTATTAATTCTGCACACTTTTGATGGAATATATTTTGTTTCAACACATACAGAATATTAAATGAGATGAGGACACACACACCCTCATCATCCCAGTGATACATGTTCTCCCTCTCGTTATCCTATCCTTTCATGCATTCAAAGCCTCCTTTTGATTCAGAGATTTGTGCCAGAGAAACAAACAATCGATAGATATACAGTGTGCGTATATGTGTCTGTGTGTATCTGTGTGTGTTTGTGTGTATGCCAGGCTGATGCCATTGATTGGTCTCACAGTTCACCTGAGAATGAAAAGCCTTTCGATTGTGAAAGGACATTGACTGACCCGTTCCCTTTTATATCCTGCAGTGAAGAAAAGGCACCTGTTTTAACAGAGTGAAAAAATCCATCAAGTGTGAAATAGGCTGCACAAGCCTATGAGAGGATGCACCATCACGAGGGAGTTCCTACTGCACTTCATCCATAGGCTCTCTACAGTTTATTTATTGTGTAATATTAATAGTATATTTGCTATGTGCTCTTGTAGTCAAAAAGCCATTTTGCCTGGAATTTGTCTGGATCATTGTAGATACATAAGTAGGAAATGGTTCAATAAAATGTGTTCCTGTACTCAAGGAGAAAGAAAAGGAAACGTTTGTTTGGGCTGAGTACAGAGCAACGAAAAAACGTGCTAGCAAAAATAACAAGATACGTACCTGCCCAGAGACCTGCAAGCAGGAGCAAATGTTATTTCTGCTGCAAATGTGTTTGATATGGGGATTTTGTTAACTGTTTTGATTATCTCTTTCCCTTACACTCTCAGAAGGGTACAAATGTATTTGACGGGTACCTACATCTATAATGACTTAATAGCACATGTGTAACTCATTTGTAGCAGTGGCGTAGAGAGAAAAAACATTATTACTAAGTAGTGCGCAACTACACAACCAGTTACAACAACATGGCTGGCAAAACAGGGAGACTGTCCGAGTCCAACAGTAAACAAACGCAATGAAACATACAACAAGTCTATCTTCTACACATTCAGATAGAGAGAGAGAGAGAGAGAGAGAGAGAGAGAGAGATAGAGAGAGAGATTCTACAGCTGCAGACAAGTCCAGTGATAGAATGTTGAAAATAATACTGTCATAAAATATGGATTATGGAAGTTTTCAGTCCGACAGTCCAACCTCATGAAAACAATCAACATATTTTCAGATCAGATCGACCACTCCCATTCAAAGAAGCGATAAGACACCATTGAGACCAGTGTCTCTTTCATGAGGGAACCCCAATATACAATTTAATAAAAATATGCAAAAAATAAAATATAAAACAAATAAAATACAGCACCACACATATTTCACAGACAAACATAAATATTAACAATATACACAAAACACAGTCAACTAAAACATACACATTCTTCATTATAAAATTCCTGTTCACTGCCTGAACTGCCCTAGAGACACTAACGCATGTATTCTAAATGTATTTTGGAGATCATGCCAAACATGTGGAGCAAGAAAACTAAAGGCTTACTTTACCTAACTCTGTAGACACCAAAGGAGTCTCCGTAGTTAACCAACCCTTTGAACGGGTTTGATAAACCCCCCTCCCCCAGTTGGCTGTCCTTTAGGTGGTAGAACATTCTTGTTACACATGGGAAACTGTTGACCATTAAAAAGCAGCATTGTAGTTCTTGACACACTCAAACCTACTACCATACCCCATTCAAAAACACTTACATTTCTAATCTTGCCCATTCACCCTCTGAATGGCACACATACACAATCCATGACTCAAAGCTGAAAAATCCATCTTTAACCATCTCCTCCCCTTCATCTACACTGGATTTAACATCAATACGGGATCATAGCTTTCACCTGGATTCACCTGTTCAGTTTATGTCATTAAAAGCAAAGTTGTTCTTAATGTTTTTTACTCTGTGTACATTATATCACAGCGGGTATGAATACAGTGGCTCACTTTGAATCAACAGATAATAAACAGTATTCAGGCTTACCTTTCTTGTGTGTTTCAATTTTACAGAACAAGGTGTAGACTTGATGATTGCAATTTAACCAATTAGATCCCAGGAACCTCTTACTGCATGGCCCTGCTGTGGCTTCACCTCTGATTTGTAGGTTATACATAACACAATCATAGGTAGTACATGATCATTTCATAAAGGAGGAAGAGTGTCCTTGATATCACGTTGGCAAACATATACAGCAGGTAAAGAATTTAACTTCTAGAAGACCAAAAAGGAGAATGGTACCAAAAGTGTTTTACTTTCAAATTCTGAAACTACAATGCATTGGTTACAGCCTTATTCTGAAATGGATTATATAATTTTTCCCCCTCATCAATCTACCACAATGACAAAGCAAAACAATTTTTGAAACATTTTTTCAAATGTATTAAAATTAAAAAACTGAAATATTATATTTACATAAATATTCAGAAGCTTTACTCAGCACTTTGTTGAAGCACCTTTGGCAGCGATTACAGCCTCAAGTCTTCTTGGGTATGACGCTACAAGCTTGGCACACCTGTATTTGGGGAGTTTCCCCCATTCATCTCTGCAGATCCTCTCAAGCTATGTCAGGTTGGATGTCAGGTCCACACCTGTTGTATTCAGGGGAAGGAGCTAAATAAATTTGATTCTATTTGATTTGATTTGGATGGGGAGCGTTACTTAACAGCTATTTTCAGGTTTCTCCAGAGATGTTCGAATGGGTTCAAGTCGGGGCACTGGCTGGGCCACGCAAGGACATTCAGAAATTTGTCCCGAAGCCACTCCTGTGTTGCCTTGGCTGTGTGCTTAGGATTGTTGTCCTGTTGGAAGGTGAACCTTCACCCCAGTCTGAGGTAATGAGCGCTCTGGAGCAGGTTTTCATTTATCTCTATGTACTTTGCTCTCTTCAACTTTGCCTCGATGCTGACTAGTCTCCATGTCCCTGCCGCAGAAAAACATCCCCACAGCATGATACTGCCACCACCATGCTTCACCGTGGGGATGGTGCAAGGTTTCCTCTAGAAGTGACGCTTGGCTTTCAGGCCAAAGAAACCAATCTTGGTTTCATCAGACCAAATAATCTTGTTTCTCATGGTCTGTGAATAATTAGGTGCCTTTTGGCAAACTTCAAGGAGGCTGTCAGTGCCTTTTACTGAGGGATTGCTTCCGTCTGGCTACTATACCATTGTCCCTCTGGCAGGTTATCCCATCTCTACAGAGAAACTCTAGAGCTCTGTCAGAGTGACCATCGGTTTCTTGGCCACCTCCCTGACCAAGGCCCTTCTCCCCCGATTGCTCAGTTTGGCCGGCCAGCCAGCTCTAGGAAGAGTCTTGGTGGTTCCAAACTTCTTCCATTTAAGAATGACGGAGGCCACTATGTTCTTGATGACCTTCAATGCTGCAGAAACGTTTTTGTACCCTTCCCCAGATCTGTGCCTCGACACAATCCTTTCTCGGAGCTCTACGGACAATTCCTTTGACATCATGGCTTGGTTTTTGCTCTGACATGCACTGTCAACTGTAGGACCTTTATATAGGCAGGTGTTGAGTTCCTTTCCAAATCATATCCAATCACTTGAATTTACCACATGTGGACTCCAATCAAGTTGTAGAAACAGCTCAAGGATGATGAATGGAAACAGGATGCACCTGAGCTCAATTTCTAGACTCATATCAAAGTGTCTGAATTCTTATCCAAATATGGTATTTCTGTTCTGTTTTTTTTGCTTTGTCATAATGGGATATTGTGTGTAGATTGCTGATGATTTTGTTTTATTTAAACCATTGTAGAATAAGGCTGTAAGAAGGCTGTAATGTGGAAAAGGTCAATGGGTCTGAATAATTTCTGAAGGCACTGTACCTCTTTCCATTTTACCTCAAACGTTTTTTTGCCCAGGAATGATTTATTAAAATACTACATTTGGTGTAATATGACCATTAGGATTTCCAAGAGCATGCTTTTATGCTGTAACATTTCAATTCAGTATAAATAAAATAAAAAACATGCTTTTGAAGCACTGCCTTTCTCTTGAATTTAATTTGACTGGTTTCGCTTTTGGAGTTTTTTCAAATTCTATTGGACTTCTTTTAGATTCTGGTGAAATGCTTGCTCTCACACAACTACCCAATACACTGCCTTCCATCTAATTTGATCCCTTCCAAAAGTGTTAACATCTCCTAAATACAGTTATGTTCAAACCATTTTTAGAATGTAGTAGCCGTAATATTCTTTCAACTGAATTATTGTCAAATAATTACATTGAAGTCATTTCTACATGGCCTAGAGATGTCAAATGTACATTTAGGCTACGATTTCAACCAACATAACAGCTATGTTAGATTGTACTGTAGTTATTTATATTCAGTTAAACTAACAATTCTTATATTGATGTTTTTGTGACTAAGAGGGATAAAATAAAAAATGTATAATGTAATTCCATGACATTCCAACAATTTATACTCATAATAATGACATCACAATAAGCTGCAGAGCCTTCAATTTGGCTTTTGGGGGGCAAGGAGACCCTCAGCTCTGGTAAAACTATTGAAAACTATGTATTTTCAAGGGATTGTTAAAGAAATGTTATAAATATTTGGTTTTATTGATCATCATCGCTAGAAGAGCATTGTCAGAACTACACATTTACGATTGTTCCAAATGTTGCTCTATCATTAGAGTTATACAGCATGTAACTGCATGCTTTTCATAATCAGTAAACATCAGTTGATCATGTAATTTCAGATATGTGAGGGTAGCCTATTCATTTGCCATGTAAGTAGCTAGCTAAGCAAACAGCGTGTGATATTTAGCTTGCTTCATTATAGATTAGGGTTTTGGAAAGAGCTTGACATCAGCAAGTCCTCGCCTGGTAAAGCTGTCAGTCAGACTTCTGTCTTAACCCCTATAGATGGAAAGCAAATCAAACAATATTTGGATATCGCCATCTAGGTAGTTTATCCCCTGAAAGTTAGCTTGTCAACTAGCCATTTTGATGGAATCTGTTATTGGTTAACTAGCCAACTTTACCATGGTCCATCAATCAATGTAGCCTAGCTATCATGTCTGTCAGCAGCAATCGTGATTAAACACTTTTAAAAACAATGTTGTAAAGAGGATAATGTTAGCTAACTTCGCTAGGTAGACCTACGTTGGTTGGAGAAAAACATGTTTAGCCAACTGTACAAAGTGTACAAAGTTTCTTCCGGTAGCTTGCAAAGTAAACATTATCAGTTAACAGTTTATCGGCAAATGTGACCTTTTGCTGCTTGACAGGCAGAGCCCACAAAGGATGAGAAATTAACCTAAACCACTCATACTTGTCAGGCATAGTTCACTTTTATTTTATATCACTTGAATATCCAATTAATGTTGGCCAATATTGAGAGATATTGTCAGGCTATGCTCATGTATCTGAAATGACACGATCGATTGATGTTTACTAATCATGAAAAACTTTCAGTTACTTGCTGTATAACTCTGATGAGGAACATGATGGCGCTGGCAGAGAGGGCTGCCTCACATCTAGTCCTTAGGAAACTTTGTAGTATTTTGTTTTTTTAATGTATTATTTCTGACATTGTTAGCCCAGAAAATCTTAAGTGTTGTTACATTCAGCCGGGAAGAACTATTGGATATCAGAGCGACATCAACTTACCAGCACTACGACCAAGGATACGACTTTCCCGAAGCAGATCCTTTGACCGCATCACCAGGGCATTTGAACTGATCCCAGAGGCCAACCCAAAACCACGCCGCTGGAGAAGGGGAAGACAGAGTGGTCTTCTGGTCAGACTTCGGAGGTGCGCACACCACCCACCGCTTCCAAGTATATTACTTGCTAATGTCCAGTCCCTAGATAACAAGGATGACAAAATTAGTGTAAGGATTGCTTTTCAGGGAGACATCAGGGATTGTAACGTACTCACGTCACGGAAACATGGCTCTCTCGGGATAAGCTGTCAAAGTCCTTAAAGCAACCTGGATGCATGGTGTGCCGCACCGACAGGAATAAACATTTCTCCGGGAAGAAGAAGAGCAGTGGTTTTATGATTAAAGACTCATGGTGTAATTGTAACAACATACAGGAACTCAAGTCTTTTTATTCACCTGACCTATAATTCCTCAAAATCAAATGCCGACTGTATTATCTCCCAAGAGAATTCTTGTCTGTTATTGTCACAGCCGTGTATATCACTCCTCAAGCCGATTCCAAGACAGCCCTCAAGGAACTTCACTGGACTTTATGCAAACTGGAAACCATATATCCTGAGGCTGCATTTATTGTAGCTGATTTGAGAGCAAGGCTACCTAAATTCTATCAGCATATTGTCTGTAGCACTCGCGCTAGAATAACACTGGACCACTGTTAATCTACCTTCCACAATGCATACAAGGTCCTCCCCGTCCTTCTTTCAGCCAATCTGATAATGATTCCATTTAGCTCTTCCCTTCCTATAAGCAGAAACTCAAACAGGAAGCAACCGTGCTAAGAACTATTCAATGCCGGTCTGACTAATCGGAATCCAACCTTCAAGATTGTTTTGAACAAGCGGACTAGGATATTTTCTGGGTAGCCTTAGAGAAAAATGTTGACGGACATGCTGATTCGGTGAGTGTATTTATAAAGAAGTGTATTGGAGATGTACCCACTGTAACTAATTAAAACATACCCCAACCAGAAATCATGGATAGATGGCGGCATTCACACAAAATTGAAAGAGCAAACCATACTATTTAACCATGGAAAGGCGACTGGGAGTATGGCCAAATAAAAATAGTGTAGTTATTCCCTCCGCAAGGCAATCAAACAAGCAAAATGTGAGTATAGATACAAAATGGAGTCGCAATTCAACGGCTCGAGACGTATGTGGCAGGGTCTACAGAAAATCACGGACTACAAAAGGAAAACTAACCATGTCACGGACACCGGCGTCTTGCTTCCAGACAAACTAAACACCTTATTGAGGGAAATACAGTGCCAACAACACAGCCCGCTTCCAAGGACTGTGGGCTCTCCTTCTCCGAGGAAGACGTTTAAATGTGTTAACCCTCGCAAGGCTGTCCGGCTCAGACGGCATCCCTAGCCGCATCCTCAGAGCATGCGCAGACCAGCTAGCTGGTGTGTTTCCGGACATATTCAATCTCTCCCTATCCAAGTCTGTTGTCCCCACATGCTTCAAGATGGCCACCATTGTTCCTGTACCCAAGAATGCAAAGGTAACTGAACTAAATGTCTATCGCCGCGTAGTACTCACTTCTGTCATCATGAAGTGCTTGGTGAGACTAGTCAAGGATCATATCACCTCCACCTTACCTGTCAACCTAGACCCACTTAAAAAAAAATACTGCCCCAATAGGTCCATAGACGACGCAATCACCATCACACTGCACACTACTCTATCCCATCTCAACAAGAGGAATACCTATGTAAGAATGCTGTTCATTGGCTACAGCTCAACATTCAACACATCCAAGCTCATCATTAAGCTTGAGGCCCTGGATCTCAAACCCCGCCCTGTGTAATTGGGTCCTGGACTTCCTGACGGGCCACCCCAGGTGGTTAAAACCTGTTACGGCTAGACGTTCCACTAGCGGAACCCCTCGACAACATCCGGTGAAATGGCAGAGCACCAAAACAAACACAGACAATCATATTTCAACCCGCCAGGTGCAACACGAAACTTAGAAATAAATATATAATTCATGCCTTACCTTAGACGAGCTTCTTCTGTTGGCAATCCAATATGTCCCATAAACATCACAAATGGTCCTTTTGTTCAATTAATTCCATCGTTATATATCCAAAATGTCCATTTATTTGGCACGTTTGATCCAGAAAATACCGTTTCCAACTCACGCAACATGACATCAAAATATCTCATAAATTACCTGTAATCTTTGTCCAAACATTTCAGACAACTTTGCTAACACAACTTTATGTATTTTTTAACGTAAATAATCGATACAATTTAAGACGGGATAAACTGTGTTCAATACAGGAGGAAAACAAAGTGGAACGTGCTTTCAGGTCATGCGCCTCTAACAAACAGTATACTTCACTCGACCCTCATTCTGAACAGGGCTACTTCTTCAGTACACAAAGGAAAAACATCAACCAATTTCTAAAGACTGTTGACATCCATTGGAAGCGATAGGAACTGCAAGCAAGTGCCTTAGAAATCCAGATCCCCATAGAAAAGCCATTGAAAAGAGAGTGACCTCAAAAAAAAAATATATATAGTATGGTTGGCCTCTGGGTTTCGCCTGCCAAATAAGTTCTGTTATACTCACAGACATCATTTAAACAGTTTTAGAAACATCAGAGTGTTTTCTGTCCAAATCTACTAATATGCATATCCTAGCTTCTGGGCCTGAGTAGCAGGCAGTTTACTTTGGACACGCTTTTTATCCGGACTTGAAAATACTGCCCCCTAGCCCTAATGAAGATACATCAACATTCTGAAGTGCAGCTGAGTCCCACTAATTGGCAACATTGCAACGAAGATGGACCATGCTTCATGAGCTGAAAAAATATACATAATTACATACCTGTTTGTGAGCATTTTTCCTTTGCCAAGATAATCCAACCGCCTGACAGGTGTGTCATATCAAGAAGATGATTAAACAGCATGATCATTACACAGGTGCACCTTGTGCTGGGGAGAATCAAAGGCCACTCCAAAATGTGCAGTTTTGTCACTCAACGCAATGCCCCAGATGTCTCACGTTTTGAGGGAGCGTGCAATTCTGACTGCAGTAATGTCCACTAGAATTGTCCCCAGATATTTTTATGTTAATTTCTCTACCATAAGCCGCCTCTAAACGACATTTTTGAGAATTTGGCAGACCACGATTATGGCGTTGTGTGGGCGAGTGGTTTGCTAATGTCAAAGTTGTGAACATAGTTCTTCATGGTGGCGGTGGGGTTATGGTATAGGCAGGCATAAGCTACGGACAAGGAACACAGTTGGATTTTTTCGATGGCAATTTAAATACATAGAGATACCGTGACAAGATTCTGAGGCCCATTGTAATACCGTCCATGACCTAATGTTTCAGCATGATAATGCACAGCCCCATGTTGCAAAGGATCTGTACACAATTCCTTGAAGCTGAAAATGTCCCAGTTCTTCCATGGCCTGCATAATCACCAGACATGCTACCCATTGAACATGTTTGGGATGCTCTGGATTGACATCTATGACAGCGTGTTCCAGTTCCCGCCAATAACCTGCAACTTCGCAAATCCATTGATGAGTAGTGGGACAATATTCCACAGGCCACAATCAACAGCCTGATCAACTCTATGTGAAGGAGATGTCACACTGCATGAGGCAAATGGTGGTCACACCAGATACTGACTGGTTTTTTGATCCATGACCCTTTTTTTTGGGGGGGGGGTTGTATCTTTGACCAACAGCCATACAACACAACACAAAATGTTTCTTTCACATGTAAAATGTGTAGCCTACAATTCAGAAATATTTTCCCCTCTTAATAAAAAATGACCATGTTTTATTGGGACAAGTAAAATCATAAATGTATTACATAAATTGGAAACCAAAAATGTATCCTACCCCATGATTTCTTCCATTCATAAAATGTGTGGGTAGGCTCATTACCATTATAGATTTGCCATGGTAAACCTTGGAAAATAAGTACCTTATTTCAGTTGATGGAATGATTGTCAAATCGATAACTGGCAATTTAGTCTGCTAAAATGCCAAGATTAAAAACAGTTTGGTTGGAAACAGGACTAAACAATCACCCCGACATCTGCGATATGGAGTCATAAATCATGTGGACATAGACATGATGGCCCCCAAATTATCTTCAGCTGATCTCTTGTTAAATCATCAATAGGCCTAAATGCTAAAATCACCCACTCAGCATTATGATGTGCGGGTGATTTGAGCATTTAGGCCTATTGATGGTTTAACAAGAGATCAGCTGACGATAATTTGGTGACCAACAGTGGTGGCATTTGACCCTCTATGTCTAGAATGTGTCCACATGTGAACAATAATACAATTGATATGATTTTTTTCCAAGGACAGAATCATTTACCATAAGTTCTGAACACCTTGCAAATGATTCTAGACACTTATTGACACCAATATGTTCAAAAAGAGAAATAAAAGTCTAATTGTTTTTATTGTAATCACATGAATATTTTCATCAACAGAGAAACTCACACTTTCTGAAAGGCTCATACTAGATGGCACCTTGTTGCATTAAGCTGTGGAGCCCATTCTTCCAGAAAGTACATGTTGGTTATTTTTTTCTGACTTTTGATGTACAAACCTCACAGGGGTTTAGCTTTTTCATGTCTCTCCCTTTCTTCCCTCTTCCTTTAGCTGATTAATCTCTTTTCTCACTCATTTCACATCAGTGTGGGTTTAGTTTGAGAAACTTTTCCCCCCCTCTCCCTCCTTGATGGCAATCAGGAGGAACATGCTGCAGTTTTATAGACAGTGTTATGCTTGTCACTCACATACTCAGAAAGGTGTGTGTGACTGTGTGTGTGTGAGTTCTGTGTGTGCTTGAGTGTGTGTGTGTGCATGTCATTTTGTGTGTGTGGGTGTGTGGCGTGCTGTGACAGATTAAATTGGTGGTGTATGTGGGGGTCTAGACAGAGGGGGGGAGTGGGGGTATGGGAAGTGTGACCAAGTTATGCGGGGGTTGTAAGTAGCAGGTGGTTGAGAGGCGGGGAGGGAGGGGTGTAGCTAGCTATCTGTGACAGATAAGAGTTGAGGAGTGCTGAGGAAAGGAGGGGGCTGTATGCACAGGGAGGCTAAGGAGCTATCTGGAAGGGAGGGACAGGAGGAGTGTGTAGGTAGTTGTGACAGATTAATTCACTCAGGTACTGGCGCGTTGTGAGGGTGTCACACACTTTGGCGACTCTCAGTGCATACCCAATGAGGAGGCAGTATGATTAGTAAGTGTGTTGTGTGTGTGTGTGTGTGTGTGTGTGTGTGTGTGTGTGTGTGTGTGTGTGTGTGTGTGTGCATGAGTGCGTGCGTCTGTCTGTCTGTCTGTCTTGGATGGATGATCCTCCTCTTGCTTGTTATCACTCAGACTTACCAGTGTGTGACATTGCAGTTGGGGCATTTTTACTCCACTTTGAAATATTGGAATATACGTATACTAATACCATATACTGTATGTTTATCTCCAGGGCAACTAGGCTAGTATGATGGATAAATAATTGTATGTCAGTGTTCTCACTGTAATGGTCATCTCTGCCGTGGATCCAGGTACCTGTCAAAATACAGTTACATAGATGTACACACACTAGAATGGTTAACCGGCATATGCTACACTGCACTACACATCAATAACCCTGTAATCAGAACTCTACCTTCATTTCAACATCATCAGATTGACACCACATGAGCTAAACTGGCATGTTTAGCCGTGGAGACATTTTGTTTGATGTTGTTTTAATAATTAATTTTAAAAAATTAAATAAAAAGCATTACCTCTTATCTTATTCATGTCCAATTTTCTGTTTTTGAGACTGTGGAGTTGTTTAATCATATTTGATATAATGTTGTATTTCTTGGTATAAAACTTAGACAGGATGCCACTATTGAACTTCCTGGTTCTCATTACCAGAACATGTTGTAGCATGAGTAACAATAACACTCTTCTATTTTCCCCAGTCAAACAAGTATTGATTTTTTGAGCCACAATCGTCACTTCCGCATCATTGGACAAATCAAGGCTGAACTTTAAGTATGATCCACCAGATAAAAAACAACTTGCCAGAAAAAGTGTTGCCTTTGTCAAGGCCTGAATAAATTAAACTGAACTAGGAGCGCCTAAAACTTTTGAGGCTTCCTGATAAACCTCAGAGATTCATCATGACGGGAGATGACAATTAGATCTGAAGTTGTGCCTAGGTGTCTTGAAATGGGAGTCTCGCATTGGAAATGTGACAACAACGCTGTCGATCAGACCTCATTAGGAACAAGGTGAATAGGACTTGTGGTTAATCAGAAGATACAAAAGAGTCTTTCAGCATACTTTGGCATCTTAAGATACAGACCAAGTGGAGTAGGCCCAAGTTAACATAGCAATCTTCCTGAAACTCAAGTTGGCGAATGTAGGTGACTACCAGGAGTTTTCTTGACCACGAGAAGGGTAAAATTCCAGGGCAAAGTTATCGTTGTAGCATTTGACAGATCAGGACCCCAAAAGAAAAGTGCTGTATATTCTGCCGTGTGGGATAGAAGTAACAGATCCTATGAGGAAAGTGCTGGCAAAGCTTATCTCTTATTTTTCTCTTATTTCTCTTAGGTGAAAGTTTGTCAAGTTTATACCATTTGATAAAAAAATAAAGCTAATCTATTAGGAAAGCAGGGGAGTCATATCAATGTGCAATTCATAAAAACAAAGGTTTAAATGTTGGACATGGTGCCACAAACTAATTTTCTTACCTAATCCCTTTGAATAGTAATACAAAAATGTCCTAAAATTAATTCCTGTCATTTGCTGAAATACATCTAATATCTCTGTTTTCCTGCCTCTACACATCTAATTTCGTCCAATCCCAGTGAAGGACCTGCACTTGGTATACGGCCACACCTTAGGCTGGCATCTTAATATCTTAATACATCTAATATCTCTGTTTTCCTGCCTCTACACATCTAATTTCGTCCAATCCCAGTGAAGGACCTGCACTTGGTATACGGCCACACCTTAGGCTGGCATCTTAATCACAATCAAGAGGCTTTCCTCCTCCAATGGTACGACACGTTACACATCTATAATAATGAGTCATCTTTCAATCAAAACTCTTCTTGCCCAAACTCAAGCTAGTAGGTAACAGTGTTCAAGCTATTGTCCATCCTAAACTCAAATGACACTTGTATCACTTACTTCATTTTGGTTTGAGTTCAACTCCACTACCTCTTAGCTTGCTTCTCTCATACCTCTTCACTGAGATCAGTTTGAATCATTCTCCCCCTTCACTCAGACTAAGGAATAACTGCCTGTTTCATATGGCCCGTGTACTGTTTTTGGATCATTGTGTTGACGTAACGTCCTCAGTCTCTCCTACACTGACAGTTAGGGTGATGGAATCAGAGCCACATGTACTCCTTTTCCTGTTTCGTGGCCTTAGCACTGACAGTCCAGTCCCAGTCGCATGACCTGACAAAGGAAGGGATCATCCTGTGTTAGATGACCTGGTCCTAATCAGTAGGAAAGAAAAAGACAATGTTCCATTTGTGTAGCTCAGTTGGTAAGGTGTGGCACTTGCCATGTCAAAACAGTGGGTTCAATTTCTGGGACCACCCATATGGAAAATGTATGCAATTGTGACTGTAAGTCATTTTGGATGAAAGCATCTGCTAAATGGCAAATATTTTTAAGAGGAAACTCTAATGTCTTGACCTCAAAAGGTGACTCATACCGATCAAGTCTAATTCTTTTTGACCATATCCTTTGTAGCTCATGTTTTATCTACACAGGTATTGTATCTGTATGGATATGTGTGCCTTTTTCTTCTCTTTTCATGTCTTCATGTGACGGTTGGGCTGACAAATGAATGGGGATGGCCACAAACACATTGGGGGATAATTAAAATTTGATAAAAATTAATGGCCATGTGCCTTTAAGTGTGGAGGACGGTGACGGCACATAGGCCTCCTCTCTTCTCCCTTTCCTTAATATGCAGTGTTCGAATAGGCGCCCGGTGCTTTCCTCTCTGTCTACAGGCTTTTTATGTCCTCTGTGCACAAATAGGAGAAACTGATGATGTGGAATGTAGAAGAAGATTGCATACGACAGCTGCAACTTGAAGAGAAATACATTTTACTTAGACATTTATTTATTTGTGTATTTTTTATTCTCTCAGACCTGTGCAAAGAGTAACTGATGTGACATTCGGATTTGGAATAACAGCATATTTCCAAGGGGGGGAAATAGGAGAGAGATAGGGGAAGAGAGGGAGAGTCCTATATGTTCCAGTCATGTCTGTCTGTTTAGTGTTCCACTGCCATTTAAGTACATGTGAAATGGTTGTTGTTGGGGAATCTCTCTTGGGGTAGTGGATAAAAGACAGCAATAGAGTGCTTTTCGGCTTGGAAGAGAACACAAGATTGAAGTGTAACTGATAGCATGAAACAAAACGTTACAACAACATCACAGAGATGTCTTCTGGTGCCATGCTACCTTGCATTCAGGGAAAATTACGATATGCATATGGATTCTGTCTGTATTGTACACAATCATGTTGCCTTTTTATTGCAATCTTGCTGGGAACAGACAGTAAAGTGTCTATTTCCATATGTCAAAACCATGCAGGGTACAATAAGAGCTTTGTGTTTGATTAATATTTATTCGATATTTGTATTGCATCATTTTTTTATCCAAAGAAAATTCCTCTTATCACGTTGGATGTCTCCCCTATATCCCCTCACCACCCACACCTTAGTGGGTCCTATCAGCTCTGTATTGGCCCTCTTTTCATTCAGAGTGAAGACACAATCATGTTCTCGCTTTCTCTCTCTTTTTTCTTTTCTTTTGTCCTTTCTATTCGTCTCTGTCCGGGCTCTCTGCAGTCTATGATACATCCTCGGAGAGGTACTATTGAAATCCAAAACATCTGCTTTATACTTCAGTTAACAGTTCATTGGTGTACCCCTTCAGCCTAGCCCAGACCAGGACCCCAAGCTTCCCTTTTATTTATTTTTCCTCTTCTTATCTTTTCTCTCCCAATAAGGAGTTGGTGGCCTTGGGAGGCGGTCTTGGTTATAGTGTGGTCACAAGGACCGGTAACCAGGATTAATGGGACCTTCGTCTGGGGTTTCTACCGGCTAACCGCTAAATACGGTCAAGAGAGAGCACGGTCATAGCGAGATAGACCAGTAATGGGAATTCAAGGCACAGATATGGTCATTTGATTCAGATGATTTGACAAATCATTTTGATCAAGAGGATTCCTTCAAAGTTATTAATTTAGATTAATGTTAAACACTTTGGTCAATTGATAGTTACATGCTCCTTTGAAGAATCCTGTTTATAGCCCCCATCCGTTTAAAAAAAATAGTAAATGAGCAATATAAAACACTTTTCATTGATTCCTCTTTCATTACTTGATGGAATATATTTTTTTCAATTATGTCCCTTTTTCATCTTGGGTGTTAAGCTGTGAGAGTGTGAGAGGGTAGTTTTCATTCATCAACAACATTCAATAACTCTGCTTCTCGGAGAGGCACAATATCAGATATCTCCTCCTTTTCATCATTAACCTTCTCATCAAGGGTGTACTCCTGTATTCAGCCTTGCTCCCCTCTCTGACAGCAGCAGTTTTCCTCAGAAAATAAACCAAAGAGAAAACACGTTGAATAGGGAAACACCACGACACCCATCTCCTGGATAATAATCCTGAAGAAGTGGAGACAAAAGTTATTCATCTGCGAGTCGTCGACACTGGCAGGTTGACTTTTTTGACTGAGGACGGGTGATAATTGCGAAGCTTTCAGAACTGATGAATGCAATCCAGACAGTCGTGCCGACTAACTCGGGCGGCTCGCCTTTCAAGATGGGTAGAAAGATGAAAAGAAAGAATGTACACAGAGGAGCGTTTATGTAACAAAACTAAAAGAAAGTGTATCAAATAGTTTTGTTCCACTTATTTCACTTTCACAGAGATGGATAGGAGCAGGAATCAATAGATCCAGGCAATTTAGCCTCAGTGTGATAAGGGGAAATTGAACAAACATACCTAGATTCAGTCAGTTTTATTGTATTTTCACATTCCAATACTTTGTCTCAAACATGGTATGGATCCTCAAAACTAATTATGAACGTTGACTTGAACAAATCACACACAAAAAGATTAACCAACTCTAACAGTGCTTCTACTCTTTGCAACATCAATTGGTTTGATCAAATTTCAAAAGTTATCAGGTAGACATAGAGAGAGGTGTATCTTTCAATTTTTACCTCCTCACTCTCTCTGTCCTTACGCCCCCTCTTTCTCTTTCTCACTTCCCTTCAACTACCTCTCTCTCTCTCTCTCTTCTTAAAGTTGTGGTGCTGCTGCAGCTTCATTTACATGCATATCCCCGGGTCAGAGGAATGTGTGTGGAATGTGAAGTAATCTGTCCCCACTTGATTATATCAATCCTCCTTTTGAACACCTCAATCAAACCTCCCCAAGGTCGCCTTTGTAGAATGCTCTGCAGATTAAGCCCCTGTCAGTGTGCTAGGTGTGCTTTGAGAGCGAGAGCGAGAGCGAGAGAGAGAGAGATGTTCATCTCACATGTGTCATCAGGAGTTGAGTTGAGGTCTGGACATCCTAAAAAATAATACAGCCCTCCACTCTTCAACTCCCAGCATATATACAGCTGTATAATTTTTTAGGATGTCCAGACCTCAACTCAACTCTTGATGAGACATGTGAGATGAACACTGAAGGGTAGAAATATCGCACCTGTTTAATTAATTAACATATATTTGTTTATCTGATTGTTTTGAATGGCATGCGTTAACATATCTGTATCATAAATCTGGATATTTGAGGATTAAATTCATTAGCTTTTCATGTGCCATTGGGAAAGAAATTCTGTTTTGAAAGATGAACTTGTAAACTCACTTTTGAGAAAACGGCCTTTGAATGTTTTGGTATCTAGTGAAGAGCTCTTCTTTGTCTACACCTATGCAGCATCGTTCACACAAGCGTACACTAGACGCTCTGGCCAATGATTTGTTTACCAACATAACATGAAAACAACCTAACCACCTCTGCTGGTAACAATTTCATTACGCTTTTTTTTCTGACGTTTACTGACACCAGCCATATTCAACTGGTGTTGTACACATGTCACGTAACATTAGCTAACGAGCCAGCCAGCTAACGTTATCTAGTTAAACAACAATGAACACAGTGCCAACAATGTGTGCTGGAAGCTAACCAACCAGGTTCAATGTTAGCTAGCTAACATTAGGCTCTAACTAGAAAGCAAACAGCTCTGGGATATGAATAATAACGTCAGCTAGGGAGCCAGCCAGCTAACGTTAGCTAGCTAACAGTACACTTTAGCTTAAGACATGTAGCTAGCTAGCTAGATAGGTAAACAATGAACCTAGCTAGGTAAACAAGGTTTACGATCACACACATCATGAAACGTTAGCTAATGAGCCAGCCAGGTAATGTTAGCTAGTTAAACACCAAAGAACACAGTGCCAAATCATGTCGTTACTACCCTGCATCAATACGGCTCGGAGATACGACTAATAAAGTAAGCTAGGGAGCAGGCCAAATAACGTTAGCTAGCTAACAGTACACTTTAGCTTGAAATTAAACCACTTTTTATCAAATTAGAAATGTGTAATATCTGAAAATGTAGCTAGCTAACACTAGGTAATCTTACCTGTATACATCATCATGCATGATGGACACGTCTCCATGTCAGGAATCTCATACCACGGTTGTCCTTAGTTTGAGATGTAATCCAGAGACAGGTGTTCTCTCCATCCCTTTAGCAATCATACTCTAATTCCACTGTCTTCAAAATTTGATCCTCCAGAAAGTGGAGAGCAATGCTTATGCAGCTCCGCTACACAAAACTTTTTTTTAAAAGCCGTGTTCGACAGGATAATCAACACAGACTGACAAGCTCAAATAGCCAGAAACCTTCCATAGGGCAGGCCGATCTGAACTCATCTCTCGGGATGTCCAGCCCACTCATTATCTCAGCCAATCATGGCTACTGGGAAGGTTGCCAGCTTTTTCTGTGGCTTAACCAACAAGGCTCATAATTAAACAATTGTATTCATATTTGCAGATGGCTACAAGTTTGTTATTAAGGCACATGAAAGTTCACATGTTCGAGAAGGCATTCCTGCCAAAAATCGCATTCTCCTGTGAATTTGTGACTTGCAACATCCACCTAGTTTCCTGAATCGGGTGATATATTGCCAGAAAGATTTAAATCTACCATTTTGGTAAAAGATTAATAGCCACTTTTGAGGACACAAGCTCAAGTTCACAGTACAAATATTAATATGGAAATAGGTTTGAAATTCTTTCTAAATATAGTAACAATCAAATTGTAAATGACTTACTGTAATATTTCACCTTTCTTATAGCTTTAAAATACACATGATCATATGTACCAGTCAAAAGTTTGGGCACACCTACTCATTCAAGGGTTTTTCTTTATTTTTACTACTTTTGACATTGTAGAATAATAGTGAAGACATCAAAACTATGGAATTACACATATGGAATCAAGTTGTAAACAAAAGAGGGTTAAACAAATTAACATTTATGTTATATTTTAGACTGTTCAAAATAGCCACCCATTGCCTTGACGGCAGCTTTGTACACTCTTGGCATTTTCTCAACCAGCTTCACCTGGAATGCTTTTCAAACTGTCTTGAAGGAGTTCCCATGTATTCTGAGCACTAGCTGGCTGTTTATTCTTCACAGTGCGGTCTAAACTCATCCCAAAACATCTCAATTGGGTTGAGGTCAGGTGATTGTGGAGGCCAGGTCCTCTGATGCAGCACTCTCCCAGGTCAAATAGCCCTTACATAGCCTGGAGGTGTGTTGGGTCATTGTCCTTTTGAAAAAACAAATGATAGACCCACTAAGCACAAACTAGCTGGGATGGCGTATCATTACAGAATGCTGTGGTATCCATGCTGGTTTGGTGTGCCTTGAATTCTAAATAAATCACTGACTGTGTCACCAGCAAAGTAACCCCACTCCATCACACCTCCTCCTCCATGCTTCATGGTGGGAACCACACACGCGGAGATCATCCGTTCACCTACTCTGCGTCTCAAAAAGACATGGCGGTTGGAACCAAAAATCTAATTTGGACTCATCAGACCAAAGGACATAATTCCACCAGTCTAATGTCCATTGCTCGTGTTTCTTGGTCAATTTGACCACGAAGGCCTGATTCACGCAGTCTCCTCTGAACAGTTGATGTTGAGATGTATCTGTTACTTGATCTAAGTGAAGCATTTATTTGGGCTGCAGTTTCTGAGGCTGGTAACTCTAATGAACTTATCCTCTGCAACAGAGGTAACTCTGGTTCTTCCTTTCCTGTGGCGTTCTTCATGAGAGTCAGTTTCATAATAGCGCTTGATGGTTTTTGCGACTGCACATGAAGAAACATTCAAAGTTCTTGACATTTTCAGGATTGACTGACCTTCATGTCTTAAATTTACTTTTAACAAGGCACAGCTGTTCATTGAAATGCATTCCAGGTGACTACCTCATGAATCTGGTTGAGAGAATGCCAAGAGTGTGCAAATCTGTCATGGGTGGCTACTTTAAAGAATCTGAAATATAAAATATATTTTGTTTTGTTTTACATTTTTTGGTTTCTACGTGATTCCATTATGTGTTATTGCATAGTTTGATGACTTCACTATTATTCTACAATATAGAAAATAGTAAAAATAAAGAAAAACTCTGGAATGAGTTGGTGTGTCCAAATTCTTGACTGGTACTGTATATAGTAATAGTACATTTTCTGTCCAGCGTCCTCTGTGTGACGCAGATACGCCATTCAAATGCCTGCTGACTCGTTACATATTTATCTTTAAGAACAAAGTAATTGAATCCCTCTGTGACCAAAAGAAAGTGGTCTTGTTTAAATTCTACTAAATGATTTCACATACTGCATCTCTGATGAGAGTTGTGAAGGGCAAGTGAAGCAAGACAATCAGAGGGCTCACCGAGTGCACAGCAATTGATGTTGTGACGTTCACAGAGCGCTCTGTACAAACAAAATCTATCGGAACAGGTCCAGAACAGCTCATAGTCCCATAAATAGGAGACTTAACCTTTGTGGTTTCTTCTTACTTTAAATGTGCTATTGTCCTTCCCATTGTGATTCATTTTGCTGTAAATGTACCATTGTCCTTCCCATTGTGGTTCCTTCTTACTGTAAATGTGCTATTGTCCTTCCCATTGTGAATAATTTTTCTTTCAATGTGTCATTGTCGTTCCCATTGTGGTTCTTTCTTACTGTAAAAAGGTTAAACTTCACTTTCCCCTGTGTTGTATAGTTGACATTTAAACATTTCAACACATTCCATCACATCACAGTAGAGTCTGTCGGGCATAAGGTCTATTTGTATGTGGTACGAATTGGATGATAGTATCAAAGAGAGGACAGCGTTATGAATGGTCCACTGGACGCAATGTTCAATTTACAGCAGTCTGATATTTTCATCTATCACTTGCCAGTGTCAGAGGGAGTGAAGCCCCCCCCCAACCTCTAAATGCATCTAATGTCCATACATCATCAAGCACCATTGCTATGCTTGAGGCTCTTGAGCATTCATTGCAATATTTATACTCTTGGCTATCATATTTGAAAGAATAATGAAATAATCTTAGCAAGACAAACCAATCATTTATCAAGCCTTTCTTTAATCGTAAACACTCAATGGATTTCATTTTCAAACACACAATGCCTCAAGACAACAATATCCCTACAGGAAACTACATCTAAACAATGGATAGACAGTATTAACTGGTTATGTCTATCATAATAACATTTGGAGTTGTGGTCACATACCAACATATTAATAGATTCCACAGTTCTTATCCCGAAGGTGGCTCGTCAGTCTTTGAATATATCCCCTTCTGCACGCTCAAATAAATCTTAATCTAGTGGTGTTCTGGTCTTGGGTTCTTATTGCGGTTTATTGCGTTTTCTTCCCGCCAACATGCCGTACATTATGGACAATGAGACATATCAGAGATATTAAATGGAAGGAGGCCTGGACATTTTCCCTCGTCTCATTACATGCACTGTATCCAAATGCCTGGATGAAAGGTTTCCTTAAGCCACAATACCCCAGAGGTTAACCTTACACCCCTCTTGTCTCTTTCCCTCCAATGTTCTCACGTATTTTTTTCTTCAATCTCTTCTTCTTCTAGCTACATATCACCCCTGGCTTCATTTCTTTCAACCTGACATATCAAAACAAATTAATTTAATTAACAGGTGGTTGTCCTTAGATTTAAGGAACAAGTATATGTTAGTCGGGTTATGCCGATTATCTTATACATTGTGACAGTGGCTTGCGAAAGTATTCATCCCCTTTGGCATTTTTCCTATTGTGTTACCTTACAACCTAGAATGAAAATAGATTTTTTTGGGGGGGGAGGGTTGGTATCATTTGATTTACACAACATGCCTACCACTTTGAAGAAACAACATAATTTTTATTGTGAAAGAAACAAGAAATAAGACCAAAAAAATTGAATACTTGAGCATGCATAATTATTCACCCCCCCAAAAGTCAATGCTTTGTAGAGCCACCTTTTGCAGAAATTACAGCTGCAAGTCTCTTGCGGTATGTCTCTACAAGCTTAGCACATCTAGCCACTGGAATTTTTGCCCATTCTTAAAGGCAAAACTGCTGTAGCTCCTTCAAGTTGGATGGGTTCCGCTGGTGTGCAGCAATCTTTAAATCACACCACAGATTCTCAATTGGATTGAGGTCTGGGCTTTGACTAGGCCATTCCAATACATTTAAATGTTTCCCTTAAACCACTCAAGTGTTGCTTTAGCAGTATGTTTAGGGTCATTGTCCTGCAGGAAGGTGAACCTCCGTCCCAGTCTCAAATCTCTGGAAGACTGAAACAGGTTTCCCTCAATAATTTCCCTGTATTTAGCGCCATCCATCATTCCTTCAATTCTGACCAGTTTCCCAGTCCCTGCCGATGAAAAACATCCCCACAGCATGATGCTGCCACCACCATGCTTCCCTGTGGGGATGGTATTCTCGCGGTGATGAGAGGTGTTTGCTCCAGTGGTGGTTTGCTCCAGACATTGCATTTTCCTTGATGGTCAAAAAGCTCAATATTAGTCTCATCTGATCAGAGTACCTTCTTCCATATGTTTGGGGAGACTCCCACGTGCCTTTTTGGCGAACACCATATGTGTTTGCTTATTTTTTTCTTTAAGCAATGGCTTTTTTTCTGTCCACTCTTCAGTAAAGCCCAGCTCTGTGGAGTGTACACCTTAAAGTGGTCCTATGGACAGATACTCCAATCTCCCCTGTGGAGCTTTGCAGCTCCTTTAGGGTTTTCTTTGGTCTCTTTGTTGCCTCTCTGATTAATGCCCCCCTTGCCTGGTCCATGAGTTTTGGTTGGCGACCCTCTCTTGGCAGGTTTGTTGTGGTGCCATATTCTTTCCATTTTTTAAATAATGGATTTAATGGTGCTCCGTGGGATGTTCAAAGTTTCAGATATTTGTTTATAACCCAACCCTGATCTGTACTTCTCCACAACTTTGTCCCTGACCTGTTTGGAGAGCTCCTTGGTGCCACTTGCTTGGTGGTGACCCTTGCTTAGTGGTGTTGCAGACCCTTGGGCCTTTCAGAACAAGTGTATATGTACTGAGATCATGTGAAAGATCATGTGACACTTAGATTGCACACAAGTGCACTTATTTAACTAATTATGTGACTTCTGAAGGTAATTGGATGCACCAGATCTTATTTAGGGCCTTCATAACAAACGGGGTGAATACATATGCACGCACCACTTTTCTGTATTTTTTTAATATATATTTATTAAACAAGTAATCTCTTTCATTTCACTTCACCAATGTGGAGTATTTTCTGTACGTAACCTATAATTTATCTGATGAAGGCTGCATTGCAAAGGACTAAGATGTGTGTGATATTCAGTTAGCTAGAGGGCTAGGATAATGTGGGGAGGTGGAGGTTGGTTGTGCATCTTGGAAGATACAGAGCAATGATCATCTGTTAGCCTTTGGGTAGCCGTAAGTTATGGATTACATCAATTATAGTACAGATGCCTGTCATCATGGGTTGCTCTGAAATGCACTATGAAAGCCACTTTGCTTAAGTCAGACTAGGTGTACATGAAGTGGAATAAGTGGGAGTTGGTGAGTTACTGTGAGTAGGGGAGGGATAAAGCTATATATGTGGCTGATATCAATTACTGTAGCAATTACTTTTCCGTCACTCTTTGCTTTAACCATGATGCATAAAGTATAGGGCTACCTGGTCACAAATTATCAAAATAATAAGGGATTGAGGCCTCCCGGGTGGCGCAGTGGTTAAGGGCGCTGTACCAGAGACTCTGGGTTCGCGCCCAGGCTCTGTCGTAACCGGCCGCGACCGGGAGGTCCGTGGGGAGACACACAATTGGCCTAGCGTCGTCCGGGTTAGGGAGGGCTTGGCCGGGAGGGATATCCTTGTCTCATCGTGCACCAGCAACTCCTGTATCAGACCGGGCGCAGTGCAAGCTAACCAAGTTTGCCAGGTGCACGGTGTATCCTCCAACACATTGGTTGGATGTGCGCTGTGTTTAAGAAGCAGTGCGGCTTGGTTGGGTTGTGTATCGGAGGACGCATGACTTTCAACCTTCGTCTCTCCCGAGCCCGTACGGGAGTTGTAGCGATGATACAAGATAGTAGCTACTAACAATTGGATACCACGAAATTGGGGAGAAAAAAGGGGGTAAAAAAATAAAAAATAAATAAAATAAAATAAATAATAAGGGATTGACTGTGGTGATTGAGACCTATTTGTGAAACCTGCCCACTGCCAGCTCACCATAGTAATAACACAGTCTGGTCTTTGAGTTGTGACATTGCAGTGAGCGACAGGAAAATGCTTGATGTGGACTTCCTTTGTTTCACCGTACGTAGCCAGTAGCTACACCTCCACTATACCTCCCTGGTCATCAATCATTCAAGGAGATGAAAGGAATTGGTGAATGAGTCACTCAGCCAATCAATACATCACACTGCCTGTTCAATGGGGACCCAGGGTTAATATGCACTGTTTATGAACTGACAGGGAAATAATTAACGCTGCAATTTTTAAAGCCACAATTATACACTATTGCTTTTTACTCTGTAGAACAGATCATCTGTTTTTGTATGTCCTTGGTTCCATGTGAAATCTACATCCGTACAGAAGCAAATTGAGACATTATTTGCGGTGGGCATCACAGATGCAAAATATCATATCACATGGTCTAGCTGTGTTTGTGTGCTATATTACCTTGGTAATTATTATGGGTACTACAAGCAGCTTGGTGTCTGTTGAATCCACCATGACAAAAGACACTCATGTAAAGCAATCATTAAAGCATGCAAATTAATCACAGATAAATGTGGGTTAACAGCAAAACAAACACTTGCAGGCACACACACGTCACTCGCATGCACGCACGCATGCATGCACGCACACACACACACACACACACACACACACACACACACACACACACACACACACACACACACACACACACACACACACACACACACACACACACACACACACACACACACATATAAACAAGAATTTACTGCACTCTACATTATCACATCTATCCGTCCTTTCCATGGTTGATGGGTTGCGGCAGTGTCAAGAAATACATTTTTCCCGTGATTAGCCTAATTTCCAGTGCTCCACATGGTCAATTGTTGGAATGCTGAATGAGGGAGATGCCGGGGGCGGTGCCAAATTTTCAACTTGAGTAAGCTGTCTCGAAAATAATACACACGCACACACACACACACACACACACACACACACACACACACACACACACACACACACACACACACACACAAACACACACAAGCTGCTTGGCTGGTGGTAATGGAGGCAACAGGGAGTTCTGCATCAGGGCGTATTCTCACCTCTTTAGTCCAGTGTTCCCGGATGCCCAAGCCTGTCTCTGTCACTGTTTGAGCTGCTACAGTGGCAGCTGGAGCGAGCTGACATGGGGAAAGGGTGGCAGACAGGATTCTTAACAAACACATTGCATATCAGAGTGTTTGGTCATGTCCGAGTGTGTGTGTGGGGAGGGGGGTGGTGAATGTGTGTTAGGGGTGGTGCCAGTGGGTGTGTCAGTCTCTGTTGATATCATCCTGTTGTCTATCCATTTATTTATGTATGGTCTGTCTTTCTCCAATATCTATTAATCTGTCATCACCCATCAGTCTGTTAGGGTATGCCTATATTCCAGACAGTCGATCCGCTGTATGTTACTCTGTCCAATTATCTATTTGTTTTGGTCTGTCTGTCTACCACTATTGGGTTGAGACGTAACTCATCAGACTTCATCAGATGGAACACATGAGCAGGGTTGGGTAGGTTACTTTCTAAATTGAATATGTTACAGTTACTAGCTACCTGTCTAAGGCACTGCACCTGGTTTGAGTCCAGGCTGTATCACAACCTGCCGTGATCGGGTGTCCCATAGGGCGGCGCACAATTGGCCCAGCGTCGTCCGGGTTAGGGTTTGGCCGGGATAGGCGGTCATTGAAATAAGAATTAGCTCTGTAATTGACGTGCCTTGTGGTCAGACTCGCTCAGAAGGAACAAACTTAAACTTGCACCTTTTCCAATGCTGAATTGAATGTCATTGAGAAAACCAGAAAGGTGTCAATGTATTTTTTTGCAAACATACTTTCTGAATTAAAAATTATTCCAAGAAGTAATCATCTAGTTTTTCAAAGGTATCTGTAATCTGATTACAATATTTTTACTGGTAATGTAACTGATTCCAGTTACTGTTGTTTTTGTAATCAGATTACATGCAACTGATTACATGTAATCAGTTACTCCCCAACCCTGCCCATGAGGCATAAAAGTTCATTACAAGTAGCCTGACTGATACTGTGATTCTGCAGGCAGCATCTCAAATGGCACCCTATTCCCTTTATTGTCCACAAATTATGACCAACAAAAATAGAGCTCTGGTCAAAAGTAGTGCTCAACGTAGTGAATAGGGAGTAATTGGGATACTGCCGTAGTCGTGTTGACACTGAGTTCCCACAGAAAGGTCAGCTTCTAACGGAGAGTTATGCAAGTGGCCTTTAGCTAGGTTAATTTACTATGTGGCCACTCTCTCTTTTTAACAGACGGGTTGTAAAGGAGGGGTGGTCTGCTCTGTTCTGGGAGTAAAAGGGTGCATGTATTCAGTTCCTTTGGGAGGGGAGAGTTGCCATTGACTAATCCCCTGCTTCTTGTGTGTGTTGGACCCTCAGTCTCTGATAAGAGGAACTTTGAGCAACGATGATAATGGTAATGATGATGATAATAATAGAAAAGATGGTGGTTATGATGATGATGATGATGATTGGTATTTATTAGGATCCCCATTAGCCGCTGTAAAAGCAGCAGCTATTCTTCCTGGGGTCCATATGAAACAGTACATGCACTGTAGTAAAGAACATTATTAGCCAAGGACTGAACTACATTCATTTAAAACGTCACACATAGCCTACATATGTAGGCTCCCGAGTGGCGTAGCGGTCTAAGGCACTGCATCTGAGTGCTTGGACGGCACTACAGACACCCTCTTTCTAATCCAGGCTGTATCACAACTGGCTGTGGTTGGGAGTCCCATTGGGCGGTGCACATTTGTCCTAGTGTCATCCAGGTTAGGCCGATGTAGGCCGTCATTGTAAATAAGAATTTGCTCTTCACCGACTTGCCTAGTTAAATAAAACATAAAATACATATCAGTACATACACACAATATATAGGTCTAATATGTACATAATACATACATACAGTGCAAATTACAATACAAGATATATAAAATGGCTGTGTCTCTTCACAGTCCCCTTTGTGCAGTAAGGTGTTGTTTTATCTGTTTTTTAAATCTGTTTTTTATTGCTAGCTTGAGTTACCTGGGTTGGCAGAGAGTTGCATGTAGTCATGGCTCTATTTAATACTGTGCGTTTTCTAGCCTTTGTTCTGGACCTGGGGACTGTGAAGAGACCTCTGGCTGTATGTCTTGTGCTGTACCGATGAGTGTCCAAACTGTGTGCCAACAGCTCGAACGGACAGTTTTGTACCTTCAACACATCAATACCTCGTACAATAGTGATCCAGTCAATCTCTCCTCAACTTTGAGCCAGGAGATATTGACATGAATCTTACTGTCACTTGTCCTCCGTGTACATCTAAGCGAGATATGTGCTGGTTTGCTCTGGATCAACTGCAATTGACCTATGTCCCGCTTCGCTGCACATGACCACACAGCTGCTCAGTAGTCCAGGTTCGACAAGACTAGTGTCTGTAGGACCTGTCTGGTCAACTGAGATGTCAAGAAGGCAGAGCAACGCCCTATGATGGACACACCTCTTCCCATTTTAGCAACCATGGAGTCCATATGTTTTGAGCATGACAGCTTGTTATCTAGGGTTAAACCCAGCAGTTTAGTCTCCTCAATTTGCTCAATCGCCACAATATTCAATAATCTAAATTAAGTTTAGTGTTGAGTGAGTGATTTGTCCAAAACATGATGCTTTAGTGCTGCACCAGCCTTTTGCTAGTTACCTATTTTAAAACTGACTGGAGCTCTAAGTTGAGGTTGTCAGTTATTTATTTTACTGTTTCAGCCAACGTGTACTGTTGAATCATCAGCGTACAAAGACATACAGGCTTTATTCAAGGTCACCGGAAGGTTATCAGTAAAAACAGAAAATAATAATGGCCCTAGTACACCACACTCAAATTAATTTGCATGAGAGAGGCTTCCATTAACAAAAACCTTCTCTGTTCTATTAGATAAGTAACATGATGCGAATATTTGTTTTAATTGTTTAAGTCCCCCCCTCCCTTTTCAGTGTATTTATTTCTGTAAAATGTCTGTTCTCTAATGGTACTCCTTTTTTTAAATGGCGTGTTTAATTTGGATGACTCATTTCAAACGGAAGAAAACAGAAACAACTCCAATACTGAAATGTCAAAATATTTTCTCAGAGGTACTCTATCGAGATTGATATGGCATCACCTGGAAACAATTTCCCTTTGTAATTACAACTATTGCTATCTCTCTCTCTCTCTCTCTCTCTCTCTCTCTCTCTCTCTCTCTCTCCCCCCCCTTCTCTCTCTCCCTCACCCCTCTCTCTCCCTCCTGTTTCTTATTCTCCTCCACTCTCACTCTATTCTTTCTCTCTCCCTCTTCCCACTCCTTCTACACCAACTTTTTCTCCCCTCAACCTCTATACCCCACCTCCTCTCCCCTCTCCCTATATACCCCTCTATCCCTCTCTCTCTCTCCATCCACACACTTATCAACAGAGAGAAATGAATTGCTGACAAAGCCAAGTTGTGAGATCAGAGATATACAGTGGGGCAAAAAAGTATTTAGTCTGGTGTGCTTTGACAGCTCTTTGGTCTTGGCCATAGTGGAGTTTGGAGTGTGACTGTTTGAGGTTGTGGACAGGTGTCTTTTATACTGATAACAAGTTCAAACAGATGCCATTAATACAGGTAACGAGTGGAGGACAGAGGAGCCTCTTAAAGAAGAAGTTACAGGCCTGTGAGAGCCAGAAATCTTGTTTGTAGGTGACCAAATACTTATTTTCCACCATAATTTGCAAATAAATTCATTAAAATCCTACAATGTGATTTTCTGGATTTTTTTTCTTCTCATTTTGTCTGTCATAGTTGAAGTGTACCTATGATGAAAATTACAGGCCTCTCTCATCTTTTTAAGTGGGTGAACTTGCACAATTGGTGGCTGACTAAATACTCCCCCCCCCCACTGTATCTATGTGGCAGGTTATTTTTCATTGACAAAGCACACCTTATTAACTGTATAATCTATCCATTCATTAGGCCACACATTTGCCAGGCCTGTAATCTTTCCTCATTTACCAGTCTGTGAGTGCTTATTTTCTTCTAGATATGAATTACTTGGTCCGACTAAATGCATAGCTATTGAATGAAAACAAAGAAGTGAAGGGAGAACACCTAGCAAATAAAGGCTTGGCATTGCACTTTATATTTTTCTGACTGTTATGGAGACACAAGAACCAAAGAGAAAGGAGAGAGAAGCAAATAAAATAGCTTTTATTCTGACCTGGTAAATCTCCAATAGCTCAAAAGTACTCCGTTGATGACAATCCTCATTGGGGTTGAAACTGCTAATGTCTCTCTGTTATCCAGTTATGCTTTTAAAAAACAGGTTAAGGGGTGAAATCAGTAATACCTCCCTCAGGTTATTAGGTCTGTCCTCCCCCCCGTAAGCAAACACAAACTGAATTGAATTAGCCCTGTCAGCTTTTACAACAGCATGGGCCACTTTTTATTATTATTTCCCCTGTTCAAAAATCCATCCCTATTTACATTCCATTATTCATCCAGCTTCTGAGACGTGCCCAGGCTGTATACTATTGACTATGGCCCTCCCCATTGGCCGTGCCCAGTAAATGTGACTTCCTGCTCATTGTTTTTGGTCTGTAACACTGGAAAAGTGTCAAATGATGGGCCATACTGTAAATGTAAACTCTAGGGAAAAAAGGTGTGTAGTTTTGTTTTTCCAGTGGTTTTAGAACTAAGTGATTTTTTTGGGTAAAAACAACTGACATTTAGAGAGCGAGAGAGAGATTCCATTATACGTCTCAGTGGTGTTTAAACTGCTACAATTATATGGAAACACTTGGTTGACCAGAGCAGCCACTGTGTCTCCTACACCGCAGGCATAGAGACGAATCTGTATACCTACCTAATGCTCACACACGCACACGCGAGCGCACACACACACACACACGCACACACACACACACACACACACACACACACACACACACACACACACACACACACACACACACACACACACACACACACACACACACACACAACCAAGGGGGACTGTGAAATTGGCCAGGCACAATGCAGCTGAGTCTCAACAGTAGGGGGTGCAAGTTACCTGGTGTGGCATATGTATCTCCTACCAAGCTCTCTCTGTGCCTCTCTTTGGCTCAGTGAGGTGTCACTAAAACGTGTGTGTGTGTGTGTGTGTGTGTGTGTGTGTGTGTGTGTGTGTGTGTGTGTGTTATTGGATTTACTATGTTTGCATCATGAGACTGGCATGTCTTTGGCCATAGTAGCAGCAATGCTACTGTTTGTTTTGCACTGAAGTAAAGAGGTTAAGTGCATCACAAAAGTCAATGGCTATCTAGTAGAATATGATTCTGTGACATTGTACAGTACCAATGAATTTTAATATGACATGCCTGCACAGTGATTTAAGCCTCTTTAAATAAGTAACATTTTAACTGCACACTGGGTCGTGATTAATAACAAGTTTGCAGTATCTACCTATGGAGAGAATATAATTTCAAATCAGCACACAAGGTCACTGGCTGGAAAATCACTTGAGATTATTCTACACTCTACACTGAACAGTGAAATGGCACTGCAGCATGCAAATCATATACATAGTGCCTCTCTGATGTATCTTATACCCCCGGTGGGCCTGCTACTATAAATGACGTGTTAAGGTAATGTATATTAATATGTGTGTTGGAATATAATTGAAATTGAACTGATAGTTACATGCCCAGAGAAAGCCTGTTGCAAACATTGATGCTCGGTTCAAATACAAATTCACAGAATCATTTTTATTTGAACTGAACCTTGTGAAGAGAGGGGGGGAATGTAACCTTGAATAAAAACTCTAGTTCTTAACATAACCTGGACTCAGGGGTAGACCTAACATAGTAAATTAAAATCAGGGACACTCAAATTAGTATGATATGTTACATTTGGTACAGTATATTGTCACGCCCTGGTCAAAGTATTTTGTGTTTATCTTTATGTATTTGGTCAGGCCAGGGTGTGGCATGGGGTTTTTGTAATTGTGGTGTGTTTGTCTTGGGGTTTTGGTGGTGGTATTGGGATTGTAGCTTAGTGGGTTGTCTAGCAAAGTCTATGGCTGTCTGGAGTGGTTCTCAATCAGAGGCAGGTGCTTATCGTTGTCTCTGATTGGGAACCATATTTAGGCAGTCATATTCTTTGAGTTTGTCGTGGGTGATTGTCCTTAGTGTCTTACTTGTACTCTCTGTTAGTTTGCACTAGATAGGCTGTTTTCGGTTTTCATTACGTTTATTGTTTTTAGTGTTTAGTGTTTAGTCGTGTTTACGTTTTGTTTAATAAATATGGATCGCAATCGACACGCTGCAGTTTGGTCCGACTCTCCTTCATCACCACTAGAAAACCGTTACAGAATCACCCACCACCAACGGACCAAGCGGCGTGTCAACAGGCAGGAGAAGCCGAAGAAGGAGATGCTAAATAAGGATTTCTGGACATGGGAGGAAATCCTCGACGGGAGAGGACCCTGGGCTAAACCAGGGGAGTGTAGCCGCCCAAAGGTGCAACAGGAGAAGAGGCAACAGAGGCAGCAGCAGCAGGAGCAGCAGCAGCTACAGTGGGAGAGGTTGCACCACCTGGAGAAATGGACAAAGGAGGACGTTATGGACAGCAATGGCATGGAGTATACGACGTGGGAAGAAATCGACAGGTGGGCGGCCGACCCAGAGAGAGTGCAGGAGCCCGCATGGGATTCGCTTGAGCAGTGCGAAGAAGGCTATAGGCGAATGGAGTCGAAAAGGAAAACACGGCGGCGCAGAGCGAAGCCCGAGAGTCAGCCCCAAAAATTTCTTGGGGGGGGGCTTACAGGGAGTATGGCTATGCCAGGTAGGAGACCTGCGCAAACTCCCTGTGCTCACCGGGGGGCTGGAGAGACCGGGCAGGCACCGTGTTATGCTGTGGAGCGCACGGTGTCTCCAGTACGGGTGCACAGCCCGGTTCGGTATATTCCAGCTCCGCGTATCGGCCGGGCTAGATTGAGCGTCGAGCCAAATGCCATGAAGCCGGCTCTACGCATCTGGTCCCCAGTGCGTCTCCTTGGGCCGGCTTACATGGCACCAGCCTTGCGCTCGGTGTCTCCGGTTCGCCTGCATAGCCCAGTGCAGGCTATTCCACCTCGCCGCACTGGCAGGGCAACCGAGAGCATTCAACCAGGTAAGGTTGGGCAGGCTCGGTGCTCAAGAGCTCCAGTGCGCCTGCACGGTCCGGTCTATCCAGTACCACCTCCACACCCCAGCCCTCCGGTAGCAGCTCCCCGCACCAGGCTTCCTGTGCGTGTCCTCGATCCAGTACCACCAGTTCCAGCACCACGCACCAGGCCTTCAGTGTGCCTCGCCTGTTTAGCGCAGCCAGAGCCTTTCTCCTCTACAGCGCTGCCGGAGCCTCCCGCCTGTTTAGCGCAGCCAGAGCCTTTCTCCTCTCCTACGCTGCCGGAGTCTCCCGCCTGTTCAGCGCAGCCAGAGCTGCCAGCCTGCATGGAGAAGCCAGAGCTGCCAGCCTGCATGGAGCAGCCAGAGCTGTCAGTCCGCATAGAACAGTCAGAGCTGTCAGTCTGCATGGAGCAGCCAGAACTGTCAGTCTACATGAAGCAGCCCGAGCTGCCAGTCTGCATGAAGCAGCCAGTCTACATGGAGCAGCCAGAGCTGTCAGTCCGCATGGAGCAGCCAGAGCTGTCAGTCTACATGAAGCAGCCCGAGCTGCCAGTCTGCATGAAGCAGCCAGTCTACATGGAGCAGCCAGAGCTGCCAGTCTGCATGAAGCAGCCAGAGCTGTCAGTCTGCATGGAACAGTCAGAGCTGTCAGTCTGCATGGAGCAGCCAGAGCTGTCAGTCTACATGAAGCAGCCCAAGCTGCCAGTCTGCATGAAGCAGTCAGTCTACATGGAGCAGCCAGAGCTGTCTGTCCGCATGGAGCAGCCAGAGCTGTCAGTCTACATGAAGCAGCCCGAGCTGCCAGTCTGCATGAAGCAGCCAGTCTACATGGAGCAGCCAGAGATGTCAGTCTGCATGAAGCAGCCAGAGCTGTCAGTCTGCATAGAGCAGCCAGTCTGCATGGAGCTGCCAGTCTGCATGGAGCTGCCAGTCTGCATGGAGCTGCCAGTCTGCAAGGAGCTGTCAGTCTGCACGGAGCTGTCAGTCTGCACGGAGCTGTCAGTCTGTAAGGAGCTGCCAGTCTGCAAGGAGCTGCCAGTCAGCACGGAGCCGCCAGAGCGGTCAGTCTGTAAGAAGCCGCCAGAGCTGTCAGCCTATATGGAGCAGCTAGTGCCGCCAGTCTGCCCAGCGCCGCCAGTGCCCCCAGTCTGCCCAGCGTCGCCAGTCTGCCCAGCGTCGCCAGTCTGCCCAGCGTCGCCAGTCTGCCCAGCATCGCCAGTCTGCCCAGCATCGCCAGTCTGCCCAGCGTCGCCAGTCTGCCCAGCGTCGCCAGTCTGCCCAGCATCGCCAGTCTGCCCAGCGTCGCCAGTCTGCCCAGCGTCGTCAGTCTGCCCAGCACCGCCAGTCTGCCCGCCGCCAGTCTGCCCAGCGCCGCCAGTCTGCCCAGCGCCGCCAGTCTGCCAGCGCAGCCAGTCTGCTTCGCCGCCAGATCTGCCAGTCAGCCAGACTCTTCCAGATCTGCCAGTCAGCCAGACTCTTCCAGATCTGCCAGTCAGCCAGACTCTTCCAGATCTACCAGTCAACCAGACTCTTCCAGATCTGCCAGTCAACCAGACTCTTCCAGATCTGCCAGTCAACCAGACTCTTCCAGATCTGCCAGTCAACCCGACTCTTCCAGATCTGCCAGTCAACCCGACTCTTCCAGATCTGCCAGTCAACCAGACTCTTCCAGATCTGCCAGTCAACCAGACTCTTCCAGATCTGCCAGTCAACCAGACTCTTCCAGATCTGCCAGTCAACCAGACTCTTCCAGATCTGCCAGTCAGCCAGACTCTTCCAGATCTGCCAGTCAGCCAGGACTCTTCCAGATCTGCCAGTCAACCAGCCTCTTCCAGATCTGCCAGTCAGCCAGGATCTGCCAGTCAGCCAGGATCTCCTGAGCCACCAGCCAGCCAGGAGCTGGTAGCTTCCTCTCCTGCCTGAGCTTCCTCTCACTCCTGAGCTTCCTCTCACTCCTGAGCTTCCTCTCACTCCTGAGCTTCCTCTCACTCCTGAGCTTCCTCTCACTCCTGAGCTTCCTCTCACTCCTGAGCTTCCTCTCACTCCTGAGCTTTCTCTCACTCCTGAGCTTCCCCTCAGTCCCGAGCTGCCTCTGTCACGAGCTGTCCTTCAGTCCCGATCTGCTCCTCAGTCCAGTGGGGTTCTGGGTGAGGACTACTAGGCCATGGTCGGCGGCGAGGGTGGACTATCCAGGGACGAAGGGAGAGGGGACTAAGACATTAAATGAGTGGGGTCCACGTCCCGCGCCGGAGCCGCCACCATGGACAGACGCCCACCCGGACCCTCCCTATTGTTTTGAGGTGCGTTCGGGAGTCCGCACCTTAGGGGGTTCTGTCACGCCCTGGTCAAAGTATTTTGTGTTTATCTTTATGTATTTGGTCAGGCCAGGGTGTGGCATGGGGTTTTTGTAATTGTGGTGTGTTTGTCTTGGGGTTTTGGTGGTGGTATTGGGATTGTAGCTTAGTGGGTTGTCTAGCAAAGTCTATGGCTGTCTGGAGTGGTTCTCAATCAGAGGCAGGTGCTTATCGTTGTCTCTGATTGGGAACCATATTTAGGCAGTCATATTCTTTGAGTTTGTCGTGGGTGATTGTCCTTAGTGTCTTGTACTCTCTGTTAGTTTGCACTAGATAGGCTGTTTTCGGTTTTCATTACGTTTATTGTTTTGTAGTGTTTAGTGTTTAGTCGTGTTTACGTTTTGTTTAATAAATATGGATCGCAATCGACACGCTGCAGTTTGGTCCGACTCTCCTTCATCACCACTAGAAAACCGTTACATATATATTCATTTGTGGATGTTCATCATCCATTTTGTGTGATATGTTATGAATTACAATGTGTATGATATGTTACAAATTGCAATTCTTACAATGTTTTATGAATTTACAATGCGTATGATATGTTACGAATTCCAATTTGTTGTGGCTAACATTAGCTAAATGGATAGGAGGCTGACGCTAAATTTAGAGTTAGGTTAAAGGGTTCATTAAGGATAGGGGAAGTGTTAGGTAAAATGCAAAGTAGCTCAAAAGTAGTAAGTGGTTGCAATGTTGCTAATTAGCTAAAATGCTAAAGTTGACCATGATGAGATTTGAACACACAACCCCTGGGTTGCTAGAATCTTAGGTTATACACCTACTGAAATGCTGAAATTATGTGGAAACAATGTTGATTCAACTAGTTTTTGCTCAGTGGGCTTCTGTCTTTTGTAACCATACCAAAAGTAACATATCATACAAATTTCAGTGTCCCGAAATGTTGTTTACTACGTTATGTCTTGTCTATGAGACAAGCCTTTAACTACATGTCGTTTTTTCCACTTACAGTATATATTTGAACGGCACAATGATAATTGCAGTTGTAATTTATTTTGCACTAATTGACAATTACCAAAGGCAATCTAAAGTTTATTGAAAGTGCTACAAATTGGATTCATTAATATTTGTTGCTGGAAGTAAAGAAATTGAAAACTCAGCCACATATAATTATGCTTAATGGAGATTTTTGGATCACAAAGAGAGAAAAAGAGGAGGGAAAAAATCCATTAAAAACATACTCAATGGAGTGTGGAGACATTGAAGGGTTGATTTTCTTTTCAGTCAAATAATTAACCAGTACGCCACCTCTCCTAAAATACCACACACACACACACACACTCTCACTTGGTGACAGGTATTCTTGAACAGCTTGGCTTTAAGAAGACTTCTTTATACCACATTCACACTGAGCTTTCACATCGCCTAACACCTATCTAATTAAAGAAGCACTATTCTGGAGTGATTGTATAGAGAAGTTTGATGGCAGCCTTCCTCCACTCCCTGCAGAGCAACACTTTTTAGGTTTTCAAATGTCTCTCTGTTTGAGTACACAGTTTAGTCTTGATTTGGGATTTTTTTTTTTTACTCTTTGAAATCGGAGGTCTCTGAATATTTGGTTGAACTGGAATTTGGATAATAAACCCGCTGCATGTAGTGCCCCGGTCTTAACGAGGCTCAGACTCCAATTATAATGAGGCGTCATTTCTGCTGTGACACCCTCCTAGGTCCATCATCATCTGCCACATGTCTTCCACACACTACAAGCACAACCTTAAACAGCTATTAGCACACCGAAGAAAAACAAGCTAGAGAAAAAAAGTATATTCTCTTCCTGGCTCCCACTAGCTACCTCTCAATAGCTTTTCTTTTCTTTCTCCTCTCTCATACAGGCAATACAACTCTGATTTTAATACAGGGTGGCCGAGTGAGTGTGCGCACGCCGCAATTTGCTCCGTGTAATGAAAATGTATATTTCAGCTCTGCTTCCTGAAAGGAGGGCCCTATAATAGAGCTCAGTCTCATTGATTGGAATGCTTTTAAACTTGCATGTGGCCATTAATACAGAAGAGGGAGGATTTTCAGGGGCGAACAAGAAAAGGAGGTTGCCAGCCCTATTTAGATGTTGTGCGTCGTCGTCTATTCAATCTGGGGCCGAGCTAGATCTCTTCGGTTAAAATGCATGTTTTTCGAAAATACTTGCCGATGGAAGGAATACACTTCAAGTTCTGAAGGGGGAATTAATTGTGGCTGTGAGAGAAAAGAAAGAACAGCCTGTTCAATGTCTGTCAAGGCAGATAGAGAAAACAAGAGGTCTTGTTCAAAACATAAAAATTAGATTGAGTTTTTAAACTTAATGCCTTAGTTACACACCTTGAGACCAACCGTCAGAGCTTTCATATGTTTAATTAACTTTGAGCTGCTTGCTGATGCAACGTCCAACAAAGCACGCCATCTCTGCCTGTTTATTTAACCAATCTATTCACCCATGTGATCATGCCTTGCTAATGTGGGAGCCAACAGTTACACATCACACCCAGGCAGGAAGTTAAGGCCCCCACCATTTTGATGCTGATCCCAGGTACTATTTCCTGGTGCCGGGCTGATCCTGTCTCTATGGTGATGGTGGCTGATGCGGTGAGTTAGTACCCTGGGTTTTAAGGGATCAAACGTGCACAGAGGCATGGGAGAGAATGTATCTACAGAGTGGAGCACTTAATGAATGGAGAGAAATTGATTCAACAAACTCCCACAGCAACATTTAGCATCCCACATTCGCATACAAACACTTACGCATAGGTACATTCACGGACACATTACCACACGTGCACACATACACATGCACTCACAAACACAGCCACTAGGGTTTTAGCAGTCTGCATCTTGAGTTGAATCTCAAGTCATCCTCTATTATGCTATCCATCAATTTCAGCTGACCTAACAACTCCTTGGTGAGGTAAAAAGACACCTAGACATGTAAATTCACTCCCTATATTAGATCCATCAGATGTAATATTTCCTTCTCCCTAAGGGAATCTCCTTAGGTTTTTCCCCTGCTCCCTAAGAGGTTATTCGAGCTGTCAGAGGAGAGCAATGCATTTGATCTGACCCTTGGAATTCAATTACAGGCAAATAAGAACCCAAGAGATTGACCCTCCAACCAGCCATCCTGTCTCATTTGGAATGGTGGAGAGAGAGAGAGAGAGAGAGAGAGAGGGAGTTGAGACTGTTGAATAAAAGAGAGCCAGTGGTTGTGGAGACCAGTAGCAGAGCCAATAGCTTGTGACACCAAGAATCACCTGCTTGTTTTTTAGCTAGCTAACACTCTTACAATTGAAAGGCTACGTTTATGAAGAGAAGCTGTAAGGCTATCAGGCTGCTGTGGTTTGGATTAACACTTTACTGAGGCTGGGAATCGTACAGGCCCTGATCCTGCAGAAGAGCCATATTGGTTTAATTTCATCTGAGGGAGGAGAAAATAAAGTGTTAATTTAGTTTGGAAATGCCGGAGGAAGCAAAAGGATATAATTTATTATTGCTGTGTGGAATACACTGGTGGAGCGGAGTGACAGACCATGATGCAAAAAAAGAGACGTTTTCCAAAGAAACACTCCACAAATCGACATCTCCCTATTCTTCACCTAATGGTACACTATATCTGGGGTACTCAACTCATACCCTACGAGGTCCGGAGTTTGCTGGTTTTCGGCTCTACCTAATAATTAATTGCACACACCTGCTGTCCAAGGTCTAAATCAGTCCTTGATTAGAGGGGAAGAATAAAGAAATGCAGTGGAACTGGATTTGAGGTTCAGAGTTGAGTTTGAGGGCCCTATATCAATAGCGGGAATGGTGTAAAAAAAATGTATTGGATTATTTCAGACAAGACAGGTGGTTTTGCTGCAGGGATGTAATTTTGACTAGACTGAACTACACTGAACAAAAATATAAATGCAACATGTAAAGTGTTGGTCCCATGTTTCATGAGCTGAAACAAAAGATCACAGAAATGTTCCATACTCACAAAAAACGTATTTCTCTTAATTTTTAACACAAATTTGTTAACATCCCTGCTAGTGAGCATTTCTCCTTTGCCAAGATAATACATCCACCTGACAGGTGTGGCATATCAAGAAGCTGAAATGCAAAATGTATAGTTTTGTCACACAACACAATGTCACAGATGTCTCAAGTTTTTAGGGAGTGTGCAATTGGCATGCTGACTGCAGGAATGTCCACAAGAGCTGTTGCCAAATAATTAAATGTTAATTTCTCTACCAAAAGCCACGTCCAACTTCATTTTAGAGAATTCGGAAGTTCGTCCAACTGGCCTCACAACCCCAGACCACGTGTAACCACGCCAGCCCAGGACCTCCACATCCGGTTTTCTCACCTGCGGTATCATCTGAGACCAGCCACCTGGACAGCTGATGAAACTGTTGGTATACACAACCGAAGAAATTCTGCACAAACTATCAGAAACCATTTCAGAAAGGCGCTCATCTGCTTGCTCGCCTTCCTCACCTCACCAGGGTCTTGACCTGACTGCAGTTCGGCGTTGTAACTGTCTTCAGTGGGAAAATGCTCACCTTCAATGGCCACTCGCCTGCTGGAGAAGTGTGCTCTTCATGAATGAAACCCGGTTTCAACTGTACCGGGCAGATGGCAGCCAGCGTGTATGGGGTCGTGTGGGTGAACGGTTTGCTGATGGCAGCGTTGTGAACTCCATGGTGGTGGTGGGGTTATGGTATGGGCAGGTATATGATACCGACAATGAACACAATTGCATTTTATCAATGGCAAATTGAATGCACAGAGATACCGTGATGAGATCCTGAGCCCCATTGTCGTGACATTCATCCACCGCCATCACCTCATGTTTCAGCATGATTGTTGCAAGGACCTGTACACTATTCCTGGAAGCTGAAAATGTCCCAGTTCTTCCATGGCCTGCATACTGTCCAGACATGTCACCCATTGAGCATGTTTGGGATGCTCTGGAGTGACATGTACAACAGCATGTTCCAGGTCCCGCCAATATCCAGCAACTTCGTGCAGCCATTGAAGAGGAATGGGACAACATTCCACAGGCCACAATCAACAGCCTGATTAACTCTATGCGAAGGAGATGTAAAATCCATAGATTAGAGCCTAATGAATTGATTCACGTTATTATTTGATGTAATTCATTCATATTTATTTTCAAAATAATGGAAAAACCAACATAAAGTGTCTTAATGGCGTGTTGGGCCACCATGAGCCAGAACAGCTTCAATGCGCCTTGGAATAGATTATACAAGTATCTGGAACTCTATTGGATGGTTGCAAAACCAGTCTTCCACAAAAAAATCCAGCATTTGGTGTTTTGTTGATGGTCGTGGACAGCGTTGACTTAGGCACCCTTCCAGAATCTCCCTGAGTGTTCAATTCGGTTGAAATCTGGTGACCGCCATGGCTTACATCGTTTTCATGTTCATGAAACCATTCAGTGACCACTCGTGCCCTGTGGATGGGGGCATTGTCATCCTATGGGGGCATGGCCATGGTAGCCAAAATAATGGCCTGCCCAGCATTTTTATACATGACCCTAAGCATGATGTTAATTACTTGACTCAGGAAACACACCTGTGTGGATGCACCTGCTTTCAATATACTTTGCATCCCTCATTTACTCAAGTGTTTCCATTAAGTTGGCAGTTACCACTATATGGGTCATTGGATAGTCTGTCAATAACCAGTCGGAAAGGTACAGCTCAATTCACCCATAAATAATTAAAAACACCAAGCAATATCATTTACAGAAACAAATATATTCAGATTTTAATTTGACTCATGACCTTTCCAGTATCTGTTTCTTATTCATTTCCAGCACATCAGTTGCTATCTAAACTAATAAAGGTCTGATGGACAAAACCTTAGTCAAATAGCAGCAGAGCGAGAGCATCATGGGACCTGAGCCTGGAGAAAAAAAAACACTTCCATACAGACATACTATTAAAGATAGGCAAGTTAAGTCTTCCTCCACTTTCAAAATGAATAGAACTTACTTGATCAAAAGAGACACCTGTATTGAAAATTCTATATTTTATATCACCCTTCTGGCTCATTTGTTAGTATCTAAAATATTGTAGGTAGTTATAACCATAGAAATATCATCTATATTTCCAATATATTCAACATAGAAGAGCTAGATTTGAAATCATCTCTAAAAACAAGGTAACACAAAAACTGTGAAGTAACATATAGACACATACAACAGCTAGTTTTGTGCTGAAACTTTATCCGGAAATTGAATAACTTGGTTACCTACCTAGTGCCTAGTGGTTAATGCACTAATGGGCTGTAGAAAGTGACGCAGAGCACTGAACAATCATGGAGCAGCTAGCCCAAATCGTATTAAGGTAAATGGACGTGCCCAGGCACTTAAGCACGCACTGATGATTGTCGATTTATGATGATATGAATAATAAACAAACCTGCAAATGCATTATGAAAACAGTGTTAAAACGTTTCGAGGGCACCCGAGAGCCATTTAGCATGTTATTTATTTATTTTCAAATGCCATATCCAACGTGTTTCAAGAGGCCCCATTTCAGTAATGGGTTTAAAAGTAAAATGTAGGAAATAGAAAGTAACTGACAATACCTAGCCTATAATTGATTGATCCATTCGTACGGGTGAACTTGACCTGCACTTTTAGGGTTTCAAGCGTGTGTTTTTCAGAGCACTTTATGAATACTGGAGTTTAAATTAGAAATCATATTCAATTAAATCAGATCCAGCGCAGAGGGGTTTTCCAACTGGTATGACATGAGGTAGTCCCAGTCAATTAGAGAGCATTATCACAACAGGTAAACAAATAAACAAATAATTGGAGGAGATAAACAATTCTGTGGGTAGAATTCTGTTTGTGACAAAAATAGTGACAATTAGTACTTGGACTCTAGTCATAAACCTAAAACACAAAGTAATGTGTTGTATTGGATTTGCCCCAAACTTAACACTTTGAAGGACAAAAAGTGAATTGCTTTGCCACATTCTTTGTAGTATTACTTTAGTGCCTTGTTGCAAACATGATGCATGTTTTGGAATAATACCATTCTATAAAGGCTTCCTTTTCACTCTGTCAATTAGGTTAGTATTGTGGAGTAACTACAATGTTTTTGATCCACCCTCCATGTTCTCCTATCAAAGCCATTAAACTCTGTGACTGTTTTAAAGTCACCTTTGGCCTCATGGTGAAATCCCCGTGCGGACACCTGTATCTTTGTAGTGACTGGGTGTATTGGGTGTACTGGGAACCTTACAGATAATTGTATTTGTGAGGTATTTGTGAGGTACAGAGATGAGGTAGACATAAAAAATAAATAATGTTAAACACCTATTGCTCACAGAGTGAGTCCATGTTACCTTTATTTAACCAGGCAAGTCAGTTAAGAACAAATTCTTATTTTCAATCACAGTCTAGGAACAGTGGGTTAACTGCCTGTTCAGGGGCAGAACGACAGATTTGTACCTTGTCAGCTCAGGGGTTTGAACTTGTGACTAGTCCAACGCTCTAACCACTAGGCTACCTGCAAAAGGGTTGCATACTTACTGAATCAAAACTTTCATTTTTATTAATTTGTTTTAAAAAAGACCAAAACATAATTCTACTTGTACATTATGGGTAATGTGTGTAGGCCAGTATAAAAAAATCTCAATTCAATCCATTTTCATTTTAGGTTGTATCACAACAAAAAGTGTTATAAAGTCAAGGGGTATGAATACTTTCAGAAGGCACTAATATGTTATTAACAATTCTCGTAAAAAAATTGATAATTTTCTCACTGCTGTACACGCAAATACGACAGTTTCTGCATCTCACCGGTAGAAACCGGCCATCTACATTTCCTGGTTGTAAGCAAACCGCAATATCCATAATTCATAGCGATTTCAGGACATAGTTAGTATTGCCCGTGAAGGTGAAAATGCACTTTCAACCAGAGGATTTTGAAACTGATGCCAGGTCACCGAACGTTGAAAAGTCATGCTATTCCATCGATTTCCCCTTCACTTCAAAGAGGAAGGCATCCATCAGCCAACATAAGTGCAGCAGAAAATAAATCGAGCTGAGGTAACGTAGCTAACGTTACGTACCTAACTAGCTAGTGAACTACATCTGTTTATGTAAACCAAAATAGAGCTCACTAGCTTTCATAATATGCTTGCTGACATTCCAGAGCAAATCAATGTAATTAGTCAGCTGCTGTCTTGCGATGTGATTTTTAAGTTTGCAAGCTAACGTTAGCTTTGTTAGGTTACATTAGCGGCAGCCTACCGGACCGTATCTAACCGCAGAGGCAAAGGTGGCTATGAGTTCTATTTCGAGTCCGATTCAATCAACATCTGCAGCAGCATCAACATCAAGCTCAGCACCAGGAACTAGTGTAAGTCATCTTTCTAAATCTCCCATGATTATATGATTAACAAATACATATACAGGAGCTAGGCATAAACATGGTCCTTGTTGTTGTATTTACAAGTAGGCTACAACTTCTGTAGTTTTCTCTGTATTATGGAGGATTAGTTGATTGTTCATGCATAAAGGAAGGTATTAGCAAGGAGGGGATGGTGTGGGTGACTGACTAATGTCTGTTAGATGTGGGTACTGTGTGTGAAGGTTAGTATGCATGATCTATTGACATGAGGTGGATGTAGTACCTTGTTTGAGTGTGTATTGATGGGGACAGAGTAGTCAAATATTGGCTAATCACTGACTAATTACTGTGTCCTACAGACTAATCCTGCTGCTGATGATGACAACCTCTCCACCAGCTTTAACAGTAGACCCATTGGATGAAAGCTTTCAGCTGGGAACAAACTCAAGCTCAACATAATCTGACTCGGAAACAAGCCGGTACAGCCAAAGGTATTTATGAGAGCACAATACCCTCTTGAGAAAACAAAATCACCAATACAATAAAATGTCTACAAGCCAAGTGCTCCTCAAACTTTTCACACCCTTGCAGATATTTGGCATGGAGGCATATAGTAGAGTATAGTATACTCTTTTAGCCTGTTCTCTCTATTGTTGACAGTACTGGTCTACTCAACAGCACAACTGTATGTGCTCATACACAACAATACAGAACTATACTGTCAAAGCCCCCTCAAACTTTTCACATTGTTGCTAACAGCCCATCTCAATTTCCCATTATTGACTCTGAGTGTACAAAACACACACCTCAGTCTACTGTACCCTTTTTTGTTTGCAGTTGAACATGGTTTCTTGTGGGGCCGGGATGATACTAGTATCGCGATATACGTCAGTGACATGGCAAGGAAACAAAACACAAAGCGGATTTAACTTCTTTAGGAAAACAGCCCTATTGTTGGAAACATTATGTTGTCACCCAGAGTCATATGTATTTATTTTCCAAGCTAAAGCACACAATGTTTTACATACAGCAGGTTTTTAAAGGAACAAATAGTTTAGTTAAAACACGGCCTGCTTCGTGTTTTAATTTTTGCCATGGAAAAAAATATTACAATACTGGTATCGTCACAGCAAAAGTTTCTTGTATGGTTACACATCCTCGTGATCAGCCTTCATGTTTTACACATCCACATGATCAGTCTACGTTTCTTTCCAGGAGACTTGCAGTACAAACAAATCTTCTGCAAGAGGTGGGTGGTTAAGAAGGTGTACGAGCCCAGAACCCACTACTTCAGGGAGAGACTTGTCCACCTGACTGTGGAGCAAAGAAAGGACCAGAGAGTTGTCTACAAGGAGCCAGAGTCACAGCTTCCCAAACTCAACATCCCTGCCAACATCGCCACAGCGCCAGAGCCTGCTAAACCCGCTGCCATGACCCAACACAAGACAAGGTTCACCAGCTGAAGAACATTCTGGAACATTAAACCAACACAACATCCCTATTCAGTTAGACTGATGTTGTAGTATACTATAGAATACCTAGTATGCTCACAACGACATTGTGGTATAGATATTGCTAGCTCTTGTACATATGTTTCATACATATGTTTAAAAAGTCAGACGCGAAGGATTTACTTCAGACAGGATTTACCCTCATCCACATAATTCACAAGAGAAAGAGTGGGTAATCTGCCTTTACCGTCGGTCCTATTAGCCAACGTTCAATCATTGGATAATAAAATAGACAAACTATAATCCTGTATATTCTACCAACAGGACATTAAAAAATGTAATATCTTATGTTTCACTGAGTCATGGCTGAATGACTAAATGAATAACATACAGCTGGCAGGTTTAAGCTGTATCGGCAGAATAGGACAGCCGCCTCTGGTAAGACAAGGGTGGCGATCTATGTATATTTGTAAACAACAGCTGGTGCACGAAATCTAATGAAGTAGATGGCTTGTGGTGAGATATTGTGTAGCTAACGGTAATCCGTCAGCATATTAATTAGGAAAATATAAAAAATGGCCTATTACCTGGCTATTCAAAATACAAATGGACTTTAATTGTAGAATAACTCCGTTAGCCGCTCTGCACAATCAATGAACCAACAGCGTTGCCTAGACCAGTGGTTCCCAAACTGTGGGACATGCCCCCTAGGGGGGGTGCGACGGGTCAGCAAGGGGGGCACGGGGGTCCCCCACCTCCCAAATGGAAAAAATATATATAATAATGGAACACAGTCCAGCTTTAAACTTTTTCTTGAAAGTCGTAATAGTCGAATGCACAAGGAGCAAATTTGAAATTGTTTAGCGTATCATCAGTTCCTCTTGTCATGTTAGTCATTGCATACCTTAGAGTGCTATTTCTAACTTTTCATAAATCAACTAGCCCATGTCAGCTAATGTTTTCTTATCTAGGTTTTTTAGCCCATAGATATTGTTGTCATTTTTTTTGTCACTCATTTATGTCTATTTATTTTTTGTATTTTACCCCCCTCTTTGTCCCCAATTTTGATCTTGTCTCATTGCTGCAATTCCCCAGCGGGCTCAGGAGGCGACGGTCGAGTGATGCGTCCCCCGAAACCACGCTTCTTAGCACCCGCTTTAATCCCCTGAAACCAGGCTTTTAAGCACCCGTCTGCTTAATCAAGAAGCCAGCCGCACCAATGTTTCGGAGGAAGCGCCATTCAACTGACATCCTAGTCAGCCTGCAGGCACCCGGCCAGCCACAAGGAGTCACTAGAACGCGATGAGCCAAGTAAAGCGCCTCCCGGCAGACCGTCGCCTAACCCGGATGACACTGGGCCAATTGTGCACCGCGCTATCGGACTCCCGATCACAGCCGGTTGTGATACAGCCCGAGATCTAACCCGGGTCTGTAGTGATGCCTCTAGCGCTGTGATGCAGTGTCTTAGACAGCTGCGCCACTCTGCGCCATTCATTTTTTAGTCACTCAAATTACACAAGAAACATTAGACATGGCAAAATGTATAGTATTGCAAGAAAATATGCTTTTAAACTGCAAAATGTGCTTTGCACCACATGACAAATTGTGTATAATTGCAGGAAATAAAATTGCTAAATTCTCTCCACCAACAAGAGGGGTGTGAACAGTTTCTGTCATAAACAGTGCTCGTGCCCATAGAAAAAGACGTGGTGCATGCGTGCAGGGGGGGCGCGGGATGTTCTCCAAGTTTGTGAACCCCTGGCCTAGACCAGGGATGGGCAACTTTGATGGGGGATGGGAGCCACAAAAACGGAACTCATCATGAGGGGCCGCAGTGGCTCATGGGGCTGCATACCCACATCCATACCTCCAATTTAATTAAATTTTTGTGAAATTTGTCCGTGGGCCAACAAAAGGGAGGACTCGGACCGCCACTTGCCCATCCCTTACCAACCTATAAGTTCTCTCCCAAACTCATGGATAGAAGCTTTGGAGAGAAGCATAAGGTAACCAGCCCATCCAGTGTGTGTAATAATACAGTCCACACTCAAAGGTGATCCATAAAAATCATTTAATTTAGGAGTATAGGCCAAACCAATAATGTACCAAATACATTTAAATCATTTTTAAAAATCTGCATTGAGTATAATGCGGTAGGCTATGTATTTTATAATGGCACAATTATTATTTTAATTCTGTATTTTTTTCTGTCTCGGGCTCATATAAATCCCTATGCATATGTTTTTTTTTTTTAAATTAATCATCACCTTAGAATGCACTTTTGTTATTTTAGGCTTTGAAACAACATCCACAATGAACATGTTTTCCAACCTGTTATTGAACTTCTTTCTTCAAATTGATCAATAAGAGAGTTGAGCTTTAAAAGCACGATACTGTTTTGATGACAAGTGTTTGATGTGATTTTCAATTGTATTTGATTTGATGTCAGAGTGGTTAGAGGGACAAAATACGTGACACATGTTCTTATCCTCCCACAGACTTTAGACGTATACACTGTTTCTAGTGGTTGAAGTAATGCATTGCAAGAAATCAAAAGCCTAGTAGTAGCCCTGTGCAAATGGGGAATATATGATTACTCCCTTATTCATAACAAAAAAACTGGTATAAATATAAGATGCAATCATTTGCGTTAGTGAGAACATACCTTCATAAACTGACTATCCTACCGATCCTTGACTTCAGCGATGTCATTTACAAAATAGCCTCCAACACTCTACTCAGCGAATTGGATGCTGTCTATCACAATGCCATCCGTTTTGTCACCAAAGCCCCATATACTACCCACCACTGCAACCTGTATGCTCTCGTTGGCTGGTCCTCGCTACATATTTGGCGCCAAACACACTGGCTCCAAGTCATCTATAAGTCTTTGCTAGGTAAAGCTCCGGCTTATCTCAGCTCACTGGTCACCATAGCAACACCCACCTGTAACATGCGCTCCAGCAGGTGTATTTCACTGGTCATCCCCAAAGCCACCTACTTTGGCTGCCTTTCCTTACAGTTCTCTGCTGCCAATGACTGGAACAAATTGCAAAAATCACTGAAGTTGGAGACATATCTCCCTTACTAACTTTAAAGCATCAGCTGTCAGAGCAGTTTACCGATCGCTGCAGCTGTACACAGCACATCTGTAAATAGCCCATCCAAGCAAATACCTACCTCATCCCGTTTTTGTTTTTCTGCTCTTATGCACACCAGTATTTCTACTTGCACATCCTCATCTGCACATCTATCACTCCAGTGTTAATTGCTAATTTGTAAGTTCTTTGCTAGGCCTATTTATTGGCTTACCTCCTTACTTAATTTGCACACACTGTATACAGATTTTTCTATTGTGTTATTGACTGTACATTTGTTTATCCCATGTTTAACTCTGTTTTTTTTGTCACACTGCTTTGCTTTATCTTGGTCAGGTCGCAGTTGTAAATGAGAACTTGTTCTCAACTGGCCTACCTGGTGAACAAAAAAAATATATATATAATTGAGATGATTAAAAAATAGGCATCTATTTCCTGTTATTTATTTAATTTCTATGATCATTGCAGAATACATTCCTCACCTTTTCTGACTGTGAGGGTTTCATACTCGGGAAATAGCCTATAGGCCGACAAGTTGGGATAGGCTACCATTTGTCCCATCTCTCATTAGCCTAAAGTTTTTTGCTCTATGTGATCTGACCCACAGCGCAGTTTAATGGTAGAAGAGATGGTTCACCTTTTCCATTGATGTTTGTATACTATGACTGAATACTGTAATGTCAAATTTCTCAAGTAGACAATATAATGAAACTTGATCTCATGAGGACCGCCATAGGAAAGGAAGACCCAGAGTTACCTCTGCTGCAAAGGATAAGTTCATTAGAGTTACCAGCCTCAGAAATCGACAATTAACTGCACCTCAGATTGCAGCCCAATTAAATGCTTCACAGAGTTCAAGTAACAGACACATCTCAACATCAACTGTTCAGTTGGGGTGTCTGGGTTAAGTCTGGGTGAATAGGGGCATTCATGGTTGAATTGCTGCAAAGAAACCACTACTAAAGGACACCAATAAGAAGAAGAGACATGCTAAGGCCAAGAAACACGAGTAATGGACATTCGATTTGTGGAAATCTTTCCTTTGGTCTGATGAGTCCAAATTTGAGATTTTTGGTTCCAACAGCCTTGTGTTGGTGAGACACAGAGTAGGTGAACTGATCATCTCATGCATGTGTGGTTCCCACCGTGAAGCATGGAGGAGGTGGTGTGATAGTGCTTTGCTGGTGGTACTGTCTGATTTATTTAGAATTCAAGGCACACTTGACCAGAATGGCTACCACAGCATTCTGCAGTAATACGCCATTCCACCTGATTTGTGCTTAGTGGGACTATCATTTGTTTTTCAACAGCACAATGACCCAAAACACACTTCCAGGCTGTGTAAGGGGTATTTCACCAAAAAGGGGAATGATGGAGTGCTGCATCAGATGACCTGGCCTTCACAATCACCCGACCTCAACCCAATTGAGATGGTTTGGGATGAGTTGGACTGCAGAGTGAAGGAAAAGGAGCCAACAAGTGCTCAGCATATATGGGAACTTCAAGATAGTTGGAAAAGCATTCCAGGTGACTATCTAATCTAGCTGATTGAGAGAATGCCAAAAGTGTGCAAAGCTGTCATCAAGGCAAAGGGTGGCTACTTTGAAGAATCTAAAATAGAGTGGGGCAAAAAAGTATTTAGTCAGCCACCAATTGTGCAAGTTCTCCCGCTTAAACATATGAGAGAGGCCTGTAATGTTCATCATAGGTACACTTCAACTATGACAGACAAAATGTGAAAAAAAATCCAGAAAATCACATTGTAGTATTTTTCTATGAATTTATTTGCAAATGATGGTGGAAAATAAGTATTTGGTCACCTACAAACAAGCAAGATTTCTGGCTCTCACAGACCTGTAACTTCTTCTTTAAGAGGCCCCTCTGTCCTCCACTCGTTACCTGTATTAATGGCACCTATTTGAACTTGTTTTCAGTATAAAAGACACCTGTCCACAACCTCAAACAGTCACACTCCAAACTCCACTATGACCAAGACCAAAGAGCTGTCAAAGGACACCAGAAACAAAATTGTAGACCTGCACCAGGCTGGGAAGACTGAATCTGCAATAGGTAAGCAGCTTGGTTTGAAGAAATCAACTGTGGGAGCAATTATTAGGAAATGGAAAACATACAAGACCACTGATAATCTCCCTCGATCTGGAGCTCCGCGCAAGATCTCACCCCGTGGGGTCAAAATGATCACAAGAACGGTGAGCAAAAATCTCAGAACCACACGGGGGGAGCTAGTGAATGACCTGCAGAGAGCTGGGACCAAAGTAACAAAGCCTACCATCAGTAACACACTACGCCGCCAGGTACTCAAATCCTGCAGTGCCAGACGTGTCCCCCTGCTTAAGCCAGTACATGTCCAGGCCCGTCTGAAGTTTGCTAGAGAGCATTTGGATGATCCAGAAGAAGATTGGGAGAATGTAATTTAGTCAGATGAAACCAAAATATAACTTTTTGGTAAAAGCTCAACTCATCATGTTTGGAGGACAAAGATGCTGAGTTGCATCCAAAGAACACCATACCTACTGTGAAGCATGGGGATGGAAACATCATGCTTTGGGGCTGTTTTTCTGCAAAGGGACCAGGACGACTGATCCGTGTAAATGAAAGAATGAATAGGGCCATGTATCGTGAGATTTTGAGTGAAATCCTCCTTCCATCAGCAATGGCATTGAAGATGAAACGTGGCTGGGTCTTTCAGCATGACAATGATCCCAAACACACCGCCCGGGCAACGAAGGAATGGCTTCGTAAGAAGCATTTCAAGGTCCTGGAGTGGCCGAGCCAGTCTCCAGATCTCAACCCCAAAGAAAATCTTTGGAGGGAGTTGAAAGTCTGTGTTTCACAGCAACAGCCCCAAAACATCAATGCTCTAGAGGAGATCTGCATGGAGGAATGGGCCAAAATACCAGCAACAGTGTGTGAAAACCTTGTGAAGACTTACAGAAAACAATTGACCTCTGTCATTGCCAACAAAGGGTATATAACAAAGTATTGAGATAAACTTTTTTTATTGACCAAATACATATTTTCCACCATAATTTGCAAATAAATTCATTAAAAATCCTACAATGTGATTTTCTGGATTTTCTTTTCTCATTTTGCCTGTCATAGTTGAAGTGTACCTATGATGAAAATTACAGGCCTCTCTCATCTTTTTAAGTGGGAGAACTTGCACAATTGGTGGCTGACTAAATAATTTTTTGCCCCACTGTATAACATATTTTTCAATTTAAACACTTTTTTTGTTGCTACATGATTCCATGTGTGTTATTTCATAGTTTTGATGTCTTCACTATTATTCTACAGTGTAGAAAATAGTAAAAATAAAGAAAAACCCTTGAATGAGTGTGTCTTAACTTTTGACTGGTACCGTAGATCATAACCATTGCATAATACATTCCTCTGCTTTTATGGCCATGATGAGTTCCCGAAGTAGACATACAACAAATTATCCATTAGCATCTCTCATTTAATTGGGCTAATTAGATAGGCTATTATAATTTAAAGGTTTTCTAAAGTAGGCTCGTGTGGCCTACCACTTCGCGGCTGAGCCGTTGTTGCTATTAGAAGTTTCCACTTCACAATACCATCACTTACAGTTGACCGGGGCAGTTCTAGCAGGCCAGAAATTTGCCAAACTGACTTGTTGGAAAGGTGGCATCCTATGACGCTGCCACGTTGAAAGTCACTGAGCTCTTCAGTAAGGCCATTCTACTGTTTGTCTATGGAGGTTGCATAGCTGTGTTCTCAATTGTATACACCTGTCAGTAACAGGTGTGGCTGAAATAGCCAAATCCACTAATTTGAAGGGGTGCCCACATACTTTTGTGTATATAGTTTATATATGGCGTGTGCCAAGTTTATACATCTCAATATTTTTGTGTGTGCACAGCCTTTTCAGAAATGGGGCACACAGATATTTAGTGTAAAATGTATGCAAGGGTAATAAATTATGCCCCTGGCCATTAGCGGATGGTCATTAGTGAGTTGGGTACTACTAGTGCATGTCCAGAGTCCATTAGAGGAGATTACCATGACTCAGCGGTCATGTGGGATTTTACTGCGGTCATGAGTCATGACTGCCGGTGTCTCCGTAAAATGTCACCGCAACGGCCCTAGGTGTTCCTAATGTTTTGTTCACTCAGTGTAATGGGGTTTTATATAATATTTTTTATTGACAAGTGACTAAATGATTCCGGCTGCACCAGAAACCAAAAAAGTGTTGACTCCAACTTCTGGATCAATTTATTGTTATATTCATGAAATGTATTTGGATAAACTAGCTACATTCTTACCTCTAATACAAATAATGCAGGAAGTTGGTGTATCATTTAAACATTAACTTGTTGGCAAGTAAACATGTTTCAATAAAACAGATTAGTCTGTCAATATAGAAAATAAGTAGACATGGCTTGTATTCAAGACAAAGTTTATTTGCTCTGTCGACCAAGGTGAGTTTGCATAGCGGTATGCAGGAACAGTTGTGGCAATGTATTACAAACTCAGCAGAAAAAGAAACGTCCCTTTTTCAGGACGCTGTCTTTCAAGGATAATTCGTAAAAATCCAAATAACTTCACAGATCTTCATTGTAAAGGGTTTAACTTCTTGAATGTCGGGGTCGGGATTTTCGTTTTTGGCTAAAAAACGTACCCATTTTAAACTGCCTATTTCTCAGGCCCAGAAACTAGAATATGCAATATGCAAAAAACTCTAAAGTTTCCAAAACTGTCCAAATGTTGTCTGTGAGTATAACAGAACTGATATTGCAGGTGAAAACCTGAGGAAAATCAAACCAGAAAGTGCTGTTTTTCCTGAAAGCTCTCTGTTCCGTTGGATGCCTTGCCTCCATTTAAAGGGCTATCAACCAGATTCCTTTTCCCATGGCTTCCTCAAGGTGTCAACAGTTTCTAGACATAGTTTCATGCTTTTATTTTGAAAAATGAGCGAGAAAGATAACATCGCGTCAGTGGATAGCTGGGTGTTCGCAGAGTTTTGCTTGTGCAACAGAGTGGGGCAGCAATTTTCTTATTGAAAAAGCGACAGTCCCGGTTGATATATTATCAATTATATATTTAAAACAACCTGATGATTGATTATAAAAAACGTGGACATTACGGATACTATTTGGAATTTTCGTCTGCGATGTCGTGACCGCTCGAGCCTGTGGATTTCTGAACATAACGCGCCAAACAAATTGAGGTATTTTGGATATAAAAATTATCTTTATGGAACAAAAGGAACATTTATTGTGTAACTGGGAGTCTCGTGAGTGCAAACATCCGAAGATCATCAAAGGTAAGCGATTTAAACTATTGCTTTTGTGACCAATCTACTTGGCTGCTAGTGTTTGTAATATTTTTTCTACTGAGAGAGATGTTCTTACATAAACGCTTGTGATGCTTTTGCCGAAAAGCTGTATTGAAATCTGACACATGCCAGGTGGATTAACAACAAGCTAAGCTGTGTTTTGCTATATTGCACTTGTGTTTTCATGAAAATTAAATATTTTAAGTAATATTAATTTGTATTTGGCTCGCTGCAATTCAGCGGGTGTTGAAAATTATCCCGCTAAAGGGATGGGTGCGTCAAGAAGTTAAACACTGTTTCCCATGCTTGAACCATAAACAATTAATGAATATGCATCTGTGGAACGGTCATTAAGACACTAACAGCTTACAGACGGTAGGAAATTAAGGTCACAGTTATGAAAACGTAGGACACTAAAGAGGCCTTTCTACTGACTCTGAAAAACACAAAAAGGAAGATGCCCATGGTCCCTGCTCATCTGTGTGAATGTGCCTTATGCAAGGAGTCATGAGGACTGCAGATGTGGCCAGGGCAATAAATGATAATGTCCCTATTGTGAGACGCCTAAGACAGCGCTACAGGGAGACCAGACAGATAGCTGATTGTCCTCGCAGTGGAAGACCACGTGTAACAACACCTGCACAGGATCGGTACATCCGAACATCACACCTGCGGGACATGTACAGGATGGCAGCTGCCCGAGATACACCAGGAAAGCACAATCCCTCCATCAGTGCTCAGACTGTCAATAGGCTGAGAGAGGCTGGACTTAGGGCTTTAAGGCCTGTTGTAAGGCAGGTCCTCACCAGACATCACCGGCAACAACGTCACCTATGGGCACAAACCGACCTTCGCTGGACCAGACAGGACTGGCAAAAAGTGCTCTTCACTAACGAGTCGCGGTTTTGTCTCACCAGGGGTGAGGGTCGGATTTGCGTTTATCTTCGAAGCAATGAGCATTACACCGAGGCCTGTACTCTGGAGCGGGATCGATTTGGAGGTGGAGGGTCCATCATGGTTTGGGGCGGTGTATCACTGCATCATCGGACTGAGCTTGTTGTCATTGCAGGCAATCTCAAAGCTGTGCTTTACAGGGAAGACATCCTCCTCCCTCATGTGGTACCCTTCCTGCAGGGTCATCCTGACATGACCCTCCAGCATGACAATGCCACCAGCCATACTGCTCGTTCTGTGCGTGATTTCCTGCAGGATAGGAATGTCAGTGTTCTGCCAGGGCAAGCGAAGAGCCCGGATCTCTATCCCATTGAGCACGTCAGGGACCTGTTGGTTGGGAGGGTGAGGGCTAGGGCCGCCCCCACCCCCACCCCAGAAATGTCCGGGAACTTGCAGGTGCCTTGGTGGAAGACTGGGGTAACATCTCACAGCAAGAACCGGCAAATCTGGTGCAGTCCATGAGGAGGAGATGTACTGCAGTAATTAATGCAGCTGGTGGCCACACCAGATACTGACTGTTACTTTAGATTTTTACCCCCCTTTGTTCAGGGACACATTATTCCATTTCTGTTAGTCACATGTCTGTGGAACTTGTTCAGTTTATGTCTCAGTTGTTGAATATTGTTATGTTCATACAAATATTTACAATGTTAAGTTTGCTGAAAATAAAAGCAGTTGACAGGGAGAGGACGTTTCATTTTTTGCTGATTTTATATATATTTATATATATATATATTTCATCCATTTTGAATTCAGGCTGTAACACAATAAACTGGAATAAGTCAAAAGGTATGAATACTTTCTGAAGGCATAGTGAAATAGACCAGTGGTGAAATTTCACTTTAAATCATTTTCCTTTGTGTTTTGGGGCAGTTCTCCATGCAGCCCCAGGTGACAGAGAGCTCATAGGTTTGAGACATGGCCTGCAGCTCACGCTAGAAGTGTGTGTGTGACAATGTGTGTTTAGGGGGAGTGTGTGTGTGTTTTGGATATCTGTGGGTACCACTGAAAAATGCTCAAAGGTACTCACATTCCTTCACACGCAAACACTGTAATGAAGTCAACAACCTTGACAATTTCTGTTAACTGCTCTATTACCATATCTAGTATCCTACGAAACAGGATTTGGCTTTAGTGATGTACCATTACAAGGCATATGGGTAATGTAAATTACTAAAGAGTTACATGGTAGGAAGGCCAATACAACAAACCACTACAACCCGTGTGGACTGTCTATTTTACATTTACATGAATGGAGAAAGACAGTCGTCTAAGCAGATTAATACATAGGATTTTTAGTTTTGGGATCTTTGTCAATCAAGATCATTGGGACAGTAGGCTAGCCTAGCAGCCGGGGTCACACATATTATCCCACATAGCACTTAGCACAACAGCATAAGGGATTTGGAAGTACAACGTGAAAGTTATCCGCAAAGCACTCATCAGCTAGGATTAGCCCGAGTTGTTTAGGAATTTTCCATAAGGTAGCATTATAATCGGACTTGCCGTTTCGTGTAATACCCAGATTTTCTAGATTTTGTGGAAATGTTATTAATGTACACCGCAAGTCACACCCAGCAGTATGTTTTCTCAGACTGTTATGAAAAGAGAGGAAAAAATTGCCAGCATGCACTTAATCATAATGTATTTCTCCCTTTATTGCTTTTTCTTACTGTATCGGGTGCAGCGAGGTAGGCAGGGTGCCAGTATGTAGCCCTGAGTTGGTGGAAAACTTCATATAAATTAATGAAATGAGGAAGAGAAAGTACTGTAATGAATAGGGTCTTGCTAAAATATTTGATAGGGGTTTTGAAGCTCTAGCACTGCAGTAGGTCCTTAGAGTTGAACAAAACCATTTCTCAGAAAACAGTGCTTTCCAGCCAGTCCCCCATGCAAAATAGACTGTCACAAGATAGGTTTTCTTGACTAGATACTCTTGACGTATCCTTATGCCACCCTTCCCACAAGCTAAACGTCAGTACAGAGACAAAGTAGAATCTCAATTCAACGGCTCAGACACAAGAGGCATGTGGCAGGGTCTACAGTCAATCACGGACTACAGGAAGAAATCCAGCCCAGTCACGGACCAGGATGTCTTGCTCCCAGGCAGACTAAATAACTTTTTTGCCCGCTTTGAGGACAATACAGTGCCACTGACACGGCCTGCAACGAAAACATGCGGTCTCTCCTTCACTGCAGCCGAGGTGAGTAAGACATTTAAACGTGTTAATCCTCGCAAGGCTGCAGGCCCAGACGGCATCCCCAGCCGCGCCCTCAGAGCATGCGCAGACCAGCTGGCCGGTGTGTTTACGGACATATTCAATCAATCCCTATACCAGTCTGCTGTTCCCACATGCTTCAAGAGGGCCACCATTGTTCCTGTTCCCAAGAAAGCTAAGGTAACTGAGCTAAACGACTACCGCCCCATAGCACTCACTTCCGTCATCATGAAGTGCTTTGAGAGACTAGTCAAGGACCATATCACCTCCACCCTACCTGACACCCTAGACCCACTCCAATTTGCTTAACGCCCAAATAGGTCCACAGACGATGCAATCTCAACCACACTGCACACTGCCCTAACCCATCTGGACAAGAGGAATACCTACAGTGCCTTGCGAAAGTATTCAGCCCCCTTGAACTTTGCGACCTTTTGCCACATTTCAGGCTTCAAACATAAAGATATAAAACTGTATTTTTTTGTGAAGAATCAACAACAAGTGGGACACAATCATGAAGTCGAACGACATTTATTGGATATTTCAAACTTTTTTAACAAATCAAAAACTGAAAAATTGGGCGTGCAAAATTATTCAGCCCCCTTAAGTTAATACTTTGTAGCGCCACCTTTTGCTGTGATTACAGCTGTAAGTCGCTTGGGGTATGTCTCTATCAGTTTTGCACATCGAGAGACTGAAATTTTTTCCCATTCCTCCTTGCAAAACAGCTCGAGCTCAGTGAGGTTGGATGGAGAGCATTTGTGAACAGCAGTTTTCAGTTCTTTCCACAGATTCTCGATTGGATTCAGGTCTGGACTTTGACTTCGCCATTCTAACACCTGGATATGTTTATTTTTGAACCATTCCATTGTAGATTTTGCTTTATGTTTTGGATCATTGTCTTGTTGGAAGACAAATCTCCGTCCCAGTCTCAGGTCTTTTGCAGACTCCATCAGGTTTTCTTCCAGAATGGTCCTGTATTTGGCTCCATCCATCTTCCCATCAATTTCAACCATATTCCCTGTCCCTGCTGAAGAAAAGCAGGCCCAAACCATGATGCTGCCACCACCATGTTTGACAGTGGGGATGGTGTGTTCAGGGTGATGAGCTGTGTTGCTTTTACGCCAAACATAACGTTTTGCATTGTTGCCAAAAAGTTCAATTTTGGTTTCATCTGACCAGAGCACCTTCTTCCACATGTTTGGTGTGTCTCCCAGGTGGCTTGTGGCAAACTTTAAACAACACTTTTTATGGATATCTTTAAGAAATGGCTTTCTTCTTGCCACTCTTCCATAAAGGCCAGATTTGTGCAATATACGACTGATTGTTGTCCTATGGACAGAGTCTCCCACCTCAGCTGTAGATCTCTGCAGTTCATCCAGAGTGATCATGGGCCTCTTGGCTGCATCTCTGATCAGTCTTCTCCTTGTATGAGCTGAAAGTTTAGAGGGACGGCCAGGTCTTGGTAGATTTGCAGTGGTCTGATACTCCTTCCATTTCAATATTATCGCTTGCACAGTGCTCCTTGGGATGTTTAAAGCTTGGGAAATCTTTTTGTATCCAAATCCGGCTTTAAACTTCTTCACAACAGTATCTCGGACCTGCCTGGTGTGTTCCTTGTTCTTCATGATGCTCTCTGCGCTTTTAATGGACCTCTGAGACTATCACAGTGCAGGTGCATTTATATGGAGACTTGATTACACACAGGTGGATTGTATTTATCATCATTAGTCATTTAGGTCAACATTGGATCATTCAGAGATCCTCACTGAACTTCTGGAGAGAGTTTGCTGCACTGAAAGTAAAGGGGCTGAATCATTTTGCACGCCCAATTTTTCAGTTTTTGATTTGTTAAAAAAGTTTGAAATATCCAATAAATGTCGTTCCACTTCATGATTGTGTCCCACTTGTTGTTGATTCTTCACAAAAAAATACAGTTTTATATCTTTATGTTTGAAGCCTGAAATGTGGCAAAAGGTCGCAAAGTTCAAGGGGACCGAATACTTTCGCAAGGCACTGTATGTGAGAATGCTGTTCATCGACTACAGCTCGGCATTCAACACCATAGTACCCTCCAAGCTCGTCATCAAGCTCGAGACCCTGGGTCTCGACCCCGCCCTGTGCAACTGGGTACTGGACTTCCTGACGGGCCGCCCCCAGGTGGTGAGGGTAGGCAACAACATCTCCTCCCCGCTGATCCTCAACACTGGGGCCCCACAAGGGTGCGTTCTGAGCCCTCTCCTGTACTCCCTGTTCACCCACGACTGCGTGGCCACGCACGCCTCCAACTCAATCATCAAGTTTGCGGACGACACAATAGTGGTAGGCTTGATTACCAACAACGACGAGACGGCCTACAGGGAGGAGGTGAGGGCCCTCGGAGTGTGGTGTCAGGAAAATAACCTCACACTCAACGTCAACAAAACTAAGGAGATGATTGTGGACTTCAGGAAACAGTAGAGGGAACACCCCCCTATCCACATCGATGGAACAGTAGTGGAGAGGGTAGCAAGTTTTAAGTTCCTCGGCATACACATCACAGACAAACTGAATTGGTCCACTCACACAGACAGCATCGTGAAGAAGGCGCAGCAGCGCCTCTTCAACCTCAGGAGGCTGAAGAAATTCGGCTTGTCACCAAAAGCACTCACAAACTTCTACAGATGCACAATCGAGAGCATCCTGGCGGGCTGTATCACCGCCTGGTACGGCAACTGCTCCGCCCTCAACCGTAAGGCTCTCCAGAGGGTAGTGAGGTCTGCACAACGCATCACCGGGGGCAAACTACCTGCCCTCCAGGACACCTACACCACCCGATGTTACAGGAAGGCCATAAAGATCATCAAGGACATCAACCACCCGAGCCACTGCCTGTTCACCCCGCTATCATCCAGAAGGCGAGGTCAGTACAGGTGCATCAAAGCTGGGACCGAGAGACTGAAAAACAGCTTCTATCTCAAGGCCATCAGACTGTTAAACAGCCACCACTAACATTGAGTGGCTGCTGTCAACACACTGACGCTGACACTGACTCAACTCCAGCCACTTTAATAATGGGAATTGATGGGAAATGATATAAATATATCACTAGCCACTTTAAACAATGCTACCTTATATAATGTTACTTACCCTACATTATTCATCTCATATGCATACGTATGTACTGTACTGTATATCATCGACTGCATCCTTATGTAATACATGTATCACTAGCCACTTTAACTATGCCACTTTGTTTACATACTCATCTCATATGTATATACTGTACTCGATACCATCTACTGTATCTTGCCGATGCTGCTCTGTACCATCACTCATTCATATATCCTTATGTACATATTCTTTATCCCCTTACACTGTGTATAAGACAGTAGTTTTGGAATTGTTAGTTAGATTACTTGTTGGTTATTACTGCACTGTCGGAACTAGAAGCACAAGCATTTCGCTACACTCGCATTAACATCTGCTAACCATGTGTATGTGACAAATAAAATTTGATTTGATTTGACATAGCCCGTTCCAAATTCACCCGACGAGCACAGAGCTAATAGTTTATTTCCCACTCGGGGGAAACGGTCTAAACCTAGTAAAAGTGTTACACTGTTGTGCTGGCGGACATTTGGCATTTTCATTTATCGCCCGGTGGGTTAATTAAACCCCATTTTAATTACACAACAGAACTGTAAATAAGGCCAATCATATTTCCTCTATCCTGGAGAACGAGGCCAGAGAGGCCCAGCTACCTCACTCCAAGCCACCTCCAGCGTTACGTGTCAGAGAGAGAGGGAAAGAGAAGGAGAGAGCGAGAGAGAGCGAAACTAACACAGAGAGACCTTGCTACAGTACCCTCCTTCTCCCCAGCCACTGTCAACAGCCAACGTGTCAGAAATCTATTTGAATGGCTAAGCAAACCGAAGATTGAGATCTAAAAGGTGGGGAGAGAACAAGGTTGACAAACTATAAGCAAAAACATTAGTTTAGCAATTAGCTTCGCCGCATCCATCCTGGTACTGTTGATGTTCAATATGCAGGCCAAGTCATGGGCATTGGCATATGACAAAAATACGAGGTAGTTGTTTATCATTGCATTTCATGCGCATGATGCACCGTTTTGAAATGATCATTATTTTTTATTTTTTTCCCGAAGGAGGAGTGTGAGCCATTGACGCTGTGGTGAATTAGACTCATTTTTGTTCTCTGGCTGACAGGCATGGCCCATGTAGAATAGATGTCAGATGTTGGTATTGTGCTGAGGTTGGTTCTCCACCGAGCGTGGGAGCCATGCTAATTGACAAATCATTGGAGTGCAAATAATTGTTTTCTTCTCCGATATGAGTAGCTAGTTAATTTTCTCATGCAAGTCTCCTTGGCAGTGTTATTGACTTTATGACGTATTCTGGCGTACTTGTGAATCATCAACAGCATAATGTGATATTCTCCATTCTGGGTAAATCAATAGATTAAATTCTCATTAACAGAAATGTGAGCTTCTGGCTGCGAATCCCTCTTGCGTCATCAATGTGAATTATAATTTTATTAGGATCCCCAGTAGCTGACACAATGGCGACAGCTAATATGCCTGGGTGGAGAAACATCATTGAGCATTAATATTCACTACTTGCATAGTTCATGAAAGACCACTTTTTCAAACCATGGTAAAATAACCCAAGGTGTGAGTAATTTAACGTCCTGCATCTAGATGCTAAATTCCTGCATCCGGACGCTAAACCTCCTCCTCAATCCAGTCTTGAAGATACAGTATGTAATCCATTCTAATTGACTCAGTCATAATGATAGCCATACGACGTAGCTAAACTATGTTGTCTATGCTAGCTGGTCAAGCTGGGCTGGTGTTCCTGGTGGATCATGAGGCCAGTAATTTTGTTGGTGTAATCCCTACCGGGGCAGCCATATGCCACAGAATACGCCACAGTCTGCCAAATCGTGACTCAGATCACCCATGCAGCAGAAACTACTCCTTATGCTCCAGTTGCCTTCCGTCCTCTCTCATTCTCTCTGTTTCCCTCACTGTTTTTTTTTCCCCGGCCGACAACAAACACGAAACACGACTACTGGACCATCACAGGCTGGGCTCAAATGACTTCTGAAATTGCTTTGTTTCCCCTCCCTTGAACACATATGTCACTGTTGTTGTTAAGTTTGAAATGGCTGCCCACCGAAATCAAGCATGACTCGCCATTAGCAATTGAGCTGACTGTGCACAGTTAGTTTTTTGTTGTTGTGTATTTTTCATTCTTTGTTTTCCTTGGGAGGGGAGGAAAAGGAATAGGGTTGACATACTGAGACCTGATAGTACTTTGTTGTGGGCTGATGCTTTGGCCATGGTAAAGAACTTGGATGTTAGGCATAAGCACAGTCTGTTGTCCTTTTTGGTCATGTGCTGGTAGAAGAGGCGCTTACTAGAAAAGACACAAAGCATTTTCAAATATTCCAAACATACAACTTGTCACCCGAAAACTACTATACTGTAGCTATGCCAAGGTGGTGAAACCTTATTTATTCTCACAACAATTTTGGAGTACCATGGAAAAACATTCTAAATTCAGCATCCATTGGAGGAGACCCTTAGTATGTTTCTAATTGACTATAAAACTGTCGATTGATACTTAACGAGTTATTATAATGACCCTGCCCCGCATTTACATAGTGGTAATAGCAAGAAAGATATTACCACCACTATATACTTTCCTATCTGTCAGCGTCTTCCTTCCTTCCCTCCATTTCATTTAGAAGGGGAAAAAAGTAATGGTGTCTCTTTTTCCAAAAGTGTCTGAGGTCAACTTCGGATTAAGCGACTTGATGTATCCCTCCTGCCACGGCACATTACGGCTTGCATCTTTCTCCGGGACACTCACCAGGAGCAAGCAATACTTTCAATTATACTCTCAACTTGTCTTTTTAATTGAACATACATCAAGATTAATTACAGGACAACTTACATTTCAAAAAGTGTAGGTGTCCAGTAGCATTATGTTTGGCATGAATACCCCCTGACAAATTGAACAGCCTCACTGTTTTGATTGATCCCTTATGTGAAAAGAGGTATGAAAGTGCAGAAACGTGATCATCACTTAATTCAATCTATCATATCTAGGTATCACCATCAGCCAAAACGATAGATATCCATCCATGAGCATCACGATTAGGTTTGGTCTATATCTAGTATCCACCGGGGAGCACTTTAAACCACCATAAGAATAACTGTATCAAATTATGGCGTTGTGGGGAAAATCAAATAGGGACAAATATGTTATGAAAGATGAGTGACATCTAGTTGGATCTTGCCACGGACCATGTTACCACTACGTTTTTACCACAAAGCTCTCAGGGTGCTTTTTGTAGCCGATAATCTCAGCCTAATTCTTTTATATCCCAGGCTTAATGGGGCTTTTTAAGAGTATTACCATTTCAACTTTCTCCATTTGTTTCTAATATACTTTAAAGAGCTCATACTTTTCATCCAAAAACACAAATTGGTTTATTCGTAGACGCCCACTCTTTGCAAAGCATGGGGTTTTGTACCTCTCGTCTTTCCCATGTAGCTAGGGTGTTATATTTTCAAGAACACATTACTGTGATTAAATATTAATTGCCCCTCGCATGCCAGTGGGAAACAACTAACTATAACAATATAGTATATTGAATCTCCAGCATATATCCAGGCGAATATGCAACTTGTCAAGCAGCCTCTACTGTAATGTACATTCACAAAATAATGTTTTATTATGTGTCTTTGCTTTACATTGTAAAACCATTAGTAATTTCAAAGGGTTGTGTAGGTCTTGAGAGAGGAAGAGGGACAGAGAGAATAACCCCACTCCCCAACAATACAAGCAAGAACCCTGAACTAAAACTAAACCCAAGGGATTGAAGGATTGGATGCATCTCACTATATATAGACAGCGTTGAGTGTGTGTGAGAGAGAGAGATAGAGAGAGAGAGAGACTGTCACTCTTTGAGCGAGTCAATGACCAAGAAAGAGTAGAAAAAAGAAAGTGACTGGAGGAGAGAGAAAGAAAGAAAAGAAAAGGGCAATGGTGTGGAAGCACTGGAGCCACTCTGCCTCCCCCATTATGCCATGAATGGGAGTTTGGGGCAGGAGGGGACTGGCGGGGCTCCGGTTTCAGTGGAACCACAGAGTGTGCTGCAACACTGCCAAGCGTGCTCCGCTGCCCAACTGAGCGCGCCCAGCAGTTTCACCACACTGACAGCACCAGGAAATTAACACAAGTGGAGAGTGGAGGAGCCTGGGTAATTCCTGGATGGCAGGGGAGAAAAGGAGGGCATGCGGCGGCAGTGGTGGCTCCCACTCCCAGGGGGGGTTAAAATGGCTTAATCTTCTTATCCTGTGGTAGAGAGGACTATTCAGACATTTGACAGACTCACTCTGTCCTAAAATGGCGTGCAAAGGCAGGGGTGAAATAGAGGAAATCTCATACAAATAGATTAATATGTAGCATGGCAGCAAGCTGAGGTGGTTGGTACAGCTAAACCTCCAAATGTGTGACTTAAAGGGTGTATTTGGAAATTATTCGTAACAAACAGTCTAGTGTGGGGCTACCCAAGTACATATTGTCAGATTTGGATTAGAGTTACTACTAATGTTATTGAAAATGTAAAGATCAAAGTTTACTCATTAGACATGGATACGATAAGAACATACAGCAAATAAAACAATCAGCATTATGCAAATTATACATTAAAAGAAATCATAAACAACCAAACAAACAGTCATGCAGAATCTACACTTACATGTTATTAAAACGTTTAAGTCAGGGTTAGTTCCCAGCTACAGAATTATCTATCTCACTTTCCCCGCACCATAGTTGTGGTACACACTCCAGCTCACACACTCAGCTTCTGCGACTCTCTAATGAGCCATGATCACTGTGTTCAACTGGTAATTAAAATCAGATATTAAGCCTACCCATAATCCCCTTGGCTTGCGCTGCAAAACACGGGGGGTGGGGGCGGGGGCGCTGCCTGTCACCTAGCATTATACTCCAACGCAGTCAGTCAATGAGAGTGCTTAGCTGTGCCTGCCTCGCGTCACCTTCAAAGAGCAGCCAACCAATCGATCAATGGCTAATCTGCAGATCTAGGTTCAGCAAAGGGGGCGATCATAAATTAAAGACTGTTTGCTCAACTGTTGATTTCTAAACCACACCGACTGTGAGGGGATCATGGTTGTATGGAAGATGTACATATTTGCAGGATCAAACGAGACTGTATTCTAGGAAACATAATCTCACAATATCAGAGACATACACACTCTACATGCCATCCCCATTCAACCAGGTCTATAATTTGAGTGAAATGAAATGAAAAGGGTGAATCTGTCAAATAGTACATTATCACTTCCAATGTCACAATCTATCAATGATCATTGCTTTACAGAACATCTGCTAAACCATTACCCAGCATACACTAAATATGATCCATCTGATATTGATGAGTCATCAGTCTGTGGCAGTCCACAAGGCTGTGTTGAGTGACATCTACTCTTGACCTGGCTAACATATACAGGGTGTACCGAGAGGTCAGGGAAAGATGGAACGAGAGAGAGAGGTGTGGAATGAGAGGACTGGATGAGGGAGATGCTTGCACAGTGAGGCAATTAGGAACATTGTGGTCAATTTTCTGAAAATGATGCAACTGTATTTTATAGACTAAGTTGTATGCGTGTGCATACGTGCATGCATGTATATGTGTACACTAACAGTCTCAAGCTGTTTTATGATAAGACAAATCTCTGGAAAAACATCTTATATAAATAAACCGCAATCAGACCGACCGTATCCTGCACTCTAACAGCTTTAGTCCAAAACGGAGACATGTCTTGGCAGTTGGCGGGCTGGAGGTAGCTCTGACCCTTCCTGCTCCTTCATTAACCACGCTACACACAGAAGCATATGTTAGAATACACAACGCTCGTAATAAGACCCTGGATAGAGGGAAGAGCAGCCCTCAGTTTGTGACCCGGACCGGGGTGGGTAGACATCGTTCTGACCACTGACCACACACGTTAGAGATGGAATAAAATGTGAATGAATGCATCGAAATGAACTGCTATTGACAATAAGCGTAGCTTTCAGGTTGAGACTGCATTGACACAATTGTCTGAGCAATGTTCCAGCCCTGTCTCTTTGTTTTTAGTGCCCTTGTCATCCTTGAAGCACTGGAGCTGAGAAAACGAGAGACAGGAAAAGGGAGAGATGAGAGAGAGAGACCAGACAGAAAAAGGGAGGGAGGGATAGAGTGAGAGGGGGAGAAAGGTTGCCATGTGCACAGTGAGCAGAGGCCCTTCTCAGCTGGGAGGCACTGGCAGGGATAGAGCCACCTATCTTATGGTGACAAGCAGCAAATGGGGGCCCATTACAGTACAGAATGTTAATGCAAAAGTTTGGGCCCCAGGGAGTGTCTTCGTTCCCCAAAAAGAACAGAGTACCTCTTCCAGGGTGCATGCATGACAGCGTCTATTCACCCCCATGAGTGCAGCAGATAATAACCGTATAAATCACAAGATACTTATTTTTTTCCCCTCTCTTATGCTCTCCTCTCTTAAACTCTCTCACCTCTCTTCTCCTTTTCTCTGTCTGTATACCTCCAAAAAGATCGTTCCCTTTAATTTTCCCACCTATTGTCTACTCTCTTTTCTATCTCTCCATTTTCAATATCTCCCTCCCTTTCCTCTTATGCACTTCTTTCTTCACTACTCTCTTTTTGTACTTTCTCCCTTTCAGTGACTCTGTCCTTCGCTCTCTCTTCCCCTCAATCTCTCCTTCACTTTTTCTTCAGTCTTTGGGTGTTGGGTTGGCGGTGTTTGAGAGAAGCATACTAGAGGTCACTGATAAAAGCCATTCATATTGATTTCATCACCCCGTAAAGAATTGCATCCTGTAATTGCCTCTCCAACACAGATTGGAGAGGAGTGTTTTTTTTAACGCGCAACAGAAAAACACAAAAGCCCATAGATGTATGCTCACTTGGGTAACTAAATGAAACAAGCTCCAGTAATCTTTTTCCAAAGGGTCTCTTGTATGTGATTTACCATCTGTGTGCACTGTAAATAAATGAGTATGTAGACAATGCTTGCACTAATGTACATGGCTATGGCTCAAATGCCCTTCTAAACATGAGAGAAACAGTTAAATATGAGCATAAGGTGCTTACTTAAAGTTTTATTTCGATGAGTTACCATTGAATTGAAGCAATTCACCTCGTTAAAGAAACAGCTATAGCACAAAACTTGTAGTTTATTTTTTGTTAGCTAGCGACACAGATTCGTCCCTCTTTGTCCTGTTTTATTATTTTTATTATTATATTCATTTTTGGGCAGAACCCACCATCCAGAGCCTTGGGGATACAGACAGCACTGAGCCTCTCTCATGAATCTCTTATAATTTTCTATCTTTCAGACATTGAGATGCTTTTGCTGCTGGTGCTGCTGAGCTGAAAGATAGAGAGCGGGATGGAAAGAGGAGAGGGAGGTAAAAAAAATACCCTCGGCTACACATATATTGCAATGTAAACTTGCAAACTTGTCACGTCTCTGGAGTTAGCACAGAACACTAGCCGTCAGTTAACCCCCTCTAAGCAGGGCAGTGTAAACAGAATTGTCTTGTTGAGCCAACACTATCCCAGCAAATTAGTTATTTGAAAGTTCCCAGAACAATGACTCCATCACTCTCCTTGGTCAAATAGCCCTTACACAGCCTGGAGGTGTGTTTTGGGTCATTGTCCTGTTGAAAAACAAATAATAGTCCAACTAAGGTCAAACCAGATGGGATGGCGTATCACTGCAGAATGCTGTGGTAGCCATGCTGGTTGAGTGTGCCTTGAATTCTGGATTTTTGTGATTTTATTACCATTCTGGTTAGTGATTGTATAAACATCATAGCTTTGTTTTCAACCAACGGTTATGGATGTCTGCCTAATTGAGGGCCTCTTTGTCTTCCGCCTGTTACCTTCTGCACTGTTCCCCGCCTGCTCTGGTCTCTCTCAGTCTGGTACAGGTGGCCCCGCCTCTCTCTCTCTCTCTCTCTCTCTCTCTCTCTCTCTTTTACAATGTTGGAGATACTTTTAGAGCTCGTTGCTCTGTGAATGAGGAAAGATATGACTGTTTCTCCCTCGTGCCTTGAGAGAAACCATATGCTTACTCTGTAAATGCACGTGTGAAGTCTGCACATTTCTCCCAAACAACATGGGATGAATCAGACTCTTGCACTTTACATTTCAGGACTGTTCTCTTGGTACTTAACCATGTCTCTGGACTACACATCTCCTGAAATATGTGATGTTAAAGGCTCTGGTGACTGTGGATTGTCGTTCAAGTGCTGTCTGCAATCAAAATGTTGTAACCCCCAATCTAGACTTGCCATTATCTTGCTGCGTCTACTGTCTGGAAATGTGCAATCTAACACAGGTCCTGATATTTTCACCCCTGCAGAATGAAGTAGTCAGAGTGGGCTGAAGTTTCTGAATATGAATGTGAGAAGTCTTCTGCTGTAGCTTGAATTTGTGAATATTTGGATAGAAACTGCCAACCCTGGCGTATTTATGCTTTCTGAAACCTGGCTCAAAATATGTATTATAGACAAAAATATTGGCATAATAAATGTTTACAAAGCTTTTCATGCCGATCGTAGGGTGGTGGTGTTGCTGTATACGCAAAAGACGTGTGTTCTTGTCACGGATCCTTCCTGAACTTTCATTCCTCTATTCCATTTGATTAGTAATTGTATACGTGTGCCATTGGTCCACCATTGTCCTGTTGGTTATTGTTACAATGTCCTTTGGTTCGTGTGAGTACCCGTGCTGTGTGTTTTGGCTTTCGTGCCATTGTGGATTGTGCAGATGATTTACAGGTCTAGTCCCGTGTGATAATCATTGTGCGCTTGTGTTATTTATTCGAGGTACTCCTCGCTCTTTTGTTTGGGGTTCAACCCTGTGTGTTGTATACGTGTTTGTGCCTTTACACAGCACGCTGTAATTTGGGAAATAAAAACCCCTATTACGCATTCCTGCACTTGTCTCCCGATCCTTCATTCCCGATGTGACAGTTCTCAGCGGTCATTCTTACTTCTGTTGCAAACCTAAGCAATTTGAATATCTGTCTTTGAACCTAAACCTCAGCTTTAAATATTGTTGCATCTTGTTGTTATAGACCTCCATCTGCTCCTGCTGGCTTTTTGGATTGTATTTTTCAAATCGTTATTACAGCATGCCTCTGAGTTTGTCAGAAAATGTATTTATATTTGCATCGGGCCGCTTCTGGGGGGATTCTAGTAAGATGCCAGGAAAGTTGACTGAATTCCCGTAGATGGAAACGGCCCGATGTACTTGGGACGATTCTGGACAGTTATTCATTTTGATCCCGGGCCCGAGTCCGACACCCGATTCCGGGCCGATTCAATCAGTTCCACCCCCCCAGAAGAGGGCCGCTTCTGGGCCGATTCCTCATTGCTAGCTGGGTGTAGGCTACTGCACATTACACGCGACAGAAAAACATAAAAGCCAACAGATGTATATTCTCTTGGGTAAATAAATGACTGGACTAGAATTATGCACCTTGTTCAAACCATTAAGCTGGGAGAGAACACGCAATGCTGGTGCAGGACAAGCGACCTACAAAGTTACAAATATAAGCTAGAGAATTCGATTTTAATTTAGAAATGCCAATAATTAGTAGGCTGATGCATTAGCCTACTTTTCATAATATTTCCACTATTGTGCGATACTACCTCCTCTTTCACCCTCTATTGTTGCTTCATCCCTTCCGCTCACTCAACAGTTAAATTAAATACGTTTCGTTGTCCTTATCTTCATGATTGTAATGACATGCTTGAATAATATAGGCCCATAATAAGATGCAGACGGCTTTGAATAGTTATGGGTCTGAATAAATAACCACCCTTTTTTTTATTTAACCTTTATTTAACAAAGGCAAGTCAGTTAAGAACAAATTCATATTTACCATGACGGTTTACCCTGGCCAAACCCTAACCCAGATGACGCTAGGCTAATTGTGCGTCACCTATGGGACTCCCAATCACGGCCGGTTGTGATACAGCCCAGGATCGAACCAGGGTCTCTAGTGATGCCTCTAGCACTGAGATGCAGTGCCTTAGACTGCTGCGCCACTCAGGAACCCTTCCCATTGCAGGTTCTCTCCTTTAAAACTCTTCGCAAGTTTTTTTAACATTAAGCAAATGAGCAAGTTTACACCACTCTTGGAATAGTCTATTAGTATAAGAAATTATAAAAAATATATGTTTTTAAATGTCCAACAAGCCGTTGTAGTCTATCTTTTCCTGGGACTTCACAAGAGCTTAAGGATAGAAGCTAGAGGAGAGCGGGTGCATATTGCGCAAAGAGAAGACAGAGGCTGTAAATTAGAAGATTATACATGTTAACCCATCATTTATTAGCTAAATATAAGGCTAATACTGCATTTTATGTCTTCCCCAAAAGAGATAGTCTAGGACATCTACATATCATGACTCAGGATATGACCCAGATGCAGACACAGGAGGCAGATAGTACAGTTCTCTGATCACTTATTATAAACACAGGGCAGGCAAAGGGCAGGTCGAGGACAGGCAGAGGTTCGTGATCAGGTCAGAGTCAGGCAGGTACAAGACGGCAGGTAGGCTCGGGGTCAGGGCAGGCAGTGGCTCGTAATCAGGTCAGAATCAGGCAGGTACAGGACGGCAGGCAGGCTCAGGGTCAGGGCAGACAGAATGGTCAGAACCGGGAAAAACTAGGAAACAGAACTTGAGAAACAGGAAGATGGGAAAGCATGCTGGTAAGACCTGACAAGACGAACTGGCAAGCATACCCATAACATGATGCAGCCACCACCTTGCTTGAAAAAAATAAGAATGGTTCTCAGTGATGTGTTGTGATGGATTTCCAAACATTACACTTTGTATTCAGGATATAAATGTACACTTTTTTCCCACTTTTTTTAACCTGTTTTACTTTAGTGCTTTATTGCAAACGGGATGCATGTATTTGAATACATTCTTTGTTACAGGCTTCCTTCTCTTTACTCTGACATTTAGGTTGGTATTGTGGAGTAAGTACAATGTTCACATGAATTAAACTCTGTAACTGTCACGATTAGCCTAATGGTGAAATCGCTGAGCGGTTTCCTTCCTCTCCAGCAACTGAGTTAAGAAGGACGCATGTATCTTTGTAGTGACTGGGTGTAATATCTTCACCATGGTCTAAGAGATATTGAATGTCTGCTTTTTTATGTTTAGCCATCTACCAATATGTGCCCTTCTATGCAAGGCATTGGAAAACCTACCTGGTCTTTGTGGTTGAATCTGTGTTTGAAATTCCTTACTCGACTGAGGGACCTTACAGATACAGTGGCAAGAAAAAGTATGTGAACCGTTTGGAATTACCTGGATTTCTGCTTAAATTGGTCATACAATTTGATCTGATCTTCATCGAAGTCACAACAATAGACAACACAGTGTGCTTAAATTAATAACACACAAACAATTATACGTGTTCATGTCTTTATTGAACACACTGTGTAAACATTCACAGGGTGGAAAAAGTATGTGAACTTTGGATTTAATAACGGTTTGTCCCTCCTTTGGAAGCAATGGCCTCTACCAAACAGTTTCTGTGGTTGCGGATCAGACCTGCACAATGGTCAGGAGGAATTTTGGACCATTCGTCTTCATAAAACTGTTTCAGTTCAGCAATATTCTTGGGATGTCTGGTGTAAACCGCTCTCTTGAGGTCATACCACTGCATCTCAATCTAGTTGAGGTCAGGACTCTGACTGGGCAACTCCAGAAGGTGTATTTTCTTCTGTTGAAGCCATTCTGTTGTTGATTTACTTCTGTGTTGTCCTGTTGCATTACCCAACTTCTGTTCAATTGGCGGAAAGATAGCCTTACATTCTCCTGCAAAAAGTCATGATAAACTTGGGAATTCCTTTTTCCGTCGATGATAGCAAGCTGTCCAGGCTCTGAGTCAGCAAAGCAGACCCAAACCATGATGCTCCCTCTGCCAGTTGGGATGAGGTTTTGATGTTGGCGTGCTGAACCTTTTTTTTCTCCACACATAGTGTTGTGTGTTCCTTCCAAACAACTCAACTTTAGTTTAATCTGTCCACAGAATGTTTTGCCAGTAGCACTGTGGAACATTCAGGTGCTCTTTTGCGAAAGTCAGATGTGCAGCAATGTTTTTTTGGACAGCAATGGCTTCTTCCGTGGTGTCCTCCCATGAACACCATTCTTGTTTAGTGTTTTACGTATCGTAGACTCGTCAACAGAGATGTTAGAATGTTCCAGAGATTTCTGTAAGTCTTTAGCTGACGATCTAGGATTCTTCTTAACCTCATTGAGCATTCTGCGCTGTGCTCTTGCAGTCATCTTTGCAGGGCAGCCATATCGAGGGAGAGTAGCAACTGTACTGAATTTTCTCCATTTATAGACAATTTGTCTTACCGTAGACTGTTGATGAACATCAACTCATTGATTGGACTCCAGGTTAGCGGACTCCTGACTCCAATTAGCTTTTGTGAGCCTAGGGGTTCACATAATTTTTCCAACCTACACTGTGAATATTTAAATGATGTATTCAATATAGATGATAAATACAATAATTTGTGTGTTATTAGTTTAAGCACACTGTGTTTGCCTATTTGTGACTTAGATGAAGGTCCGATCAAATTCTATGACCAATTCATGAAGAAATCCAGGTAATTACAAAGGGTTCACATAAAATTATAGTGGCAAGAAAAAGTATATGTGGGGAGACAAGATGAGGTAGTCAATTAAAAATCATGTTAAACACTATTATTGTGCACAGAGTTACAGTAGTCCATGCAACTTATTATATGACTTGTTAACAACTTCTTTTGGCTGGGGGGCAGTATTGGGTAGCTTGGATGAATAAATTGCCCAAAGTAAACAGCCTGCTCCTCAGTCTCAGTTCCTAATATATGCATATTATTATTGATATTGGATAGAAAACACTCTAAAGTTTCTAAAACTGTTTGAATGATGTCTGTGAGTATAACAGAACTCATATGGCAGGCAGAATCCTGAGGGGATATCAAAACAGGAAGTGAGAAATCTGAGCTTTGTATGTATTCACCACAGTTCACAAAGAAATTCCCTTCAGATATTAATGATGTTGCACTGCCTAAGGGTTCCAGTAGATGTCAACCATCTATAGAAATTTGAATGAGACTTCTACTGTGTTGTGGGACTGAATGAGAGCAGATTCTATCAGGTGACTGGCAGTCAGCCATTTTCTGATCATGCGCATTCCTCATGGTATCCACTTGCGTTCCTTTGCTCATCAAGACACAAAGGAATACTCCGGTTGGAACTTTATTGAAGCTATGTGTTAAAAACATCTAATGATTGATTCTGTACTTCTGTGTGAAATGTTTCTTCGACCTGTAATATAACTTTTTGAAGTTTTTGTCCGACGTTATGCTGACCAGAATGAGCGTTTGGATATGTATACCAAACGTGCTAACCAAAGAAGGTATTTGGACATAAATAAACAGACATTATCGAACAAAACAAACATTTATTGTGGACCTGGGATTCCTGGGGTGCTTTCTGATGTAGATCATCAAAGGTAAGGTAATATGTATCATGTAATTTCTTGTTTATGTTGACGCCAACATTGCGGCTTTTGTGACTTTCTCTTCTGAGCGCCGTCTCAGATTATTGCATGGTTTCCTTATTCCGTAAAGTTTTTTTGAAATCAGACACAGCAGTTGCATTAAGGAGAGGTATATCTATAATTCCATGTGTATAACTTGTATTATCATCAACATTTATGATGAGTATTTCTGTTGAATGATGTGACTATGCAAAATCACTGGATGTTTTTGGAACTAGTGAATGTAATGCGCCAATGTAAACTCTGATTTTTTAAATATAAATATGAACTTTATCAAACAAAACATACATGTATTGTGTAACATGAAGTCCTATGAGTGTCATCTGATGAAGATCATCAAAGGTTGGTGATTAATTTGATCTCTATTTGTGATTTTTGAAACTCCTCGCTTTGGCTGACAAAATAAAATGGCTGTGTTTTTCTGTGGCTTGGTGGTGACCTGACATAATCGTTTGTTGTGCTTTCGCTGTAAAGCCTATTTGAAATCGGACACTGTGGTGGGATTAACAACAAAACTTCCATTAAAACGGTATAAGATAAGATGTATGTTTGAGGAATTTTAATTATGAGATTTCTGTTGTTTTGAATTTGGTGCACTGCACTTTCACTTGTTGTTGTCATATCATCCTGTTAACCGGATTGCAGTCATAATAAGCACATTTTTACTCCTGAATATATTTAGGCTTTCCATACATAACAAAGGAGTTAAATACTTATTGACTCAAAACATTTCCGCTTTTCATTTGTAATAAATTCTAGTAACATAATTCCACTTTGACACTTTGCTCAATTTAATCCATTTTAAATTCACACTAACACAATATTTTTTTTTAAGTCAGGTGGTGTGAATACTTTCTGAAGGCTCTGTATATACAGTGGGGCAAAAAAGTATTTAGTCAGCCACCAATTGTGCAAGTTCTCCCACTTAAAAAGATGAGAGAGGCCTGTAATTTTCATCATAGGTACACTTCAACTATGACAGACAAAATCCAGAAAATCACATTGTAGGATTTTTAATGAATTTATTTGCAAATTATGGTGGAAAATAAGTATTTGGTCAATAACAAAAGTTTATCTCAATACTTTGTTATATACCCTTTGTTGGCAATGACAGAGATCAAACGTTTTCTGTAAGTCTTCACGAGGTTTTCACACACTGTTACTGGTATTTTGGCCCATTCCTCCATGCAGATCTCCTCTAGAGTAGTGATGTTTTGGGGCTGTTGCTGGGTAACACAGACTTTCAACTCCCTCCAAAGATTTTCTATGGGTTACGATCTGGAGACTGGCTAGGCCACTCAAGGACCTTGAAATGCTTCTAACGAAGCCACTCCTTCATTGCACGGGCGGTGTGTTTGGGATCATTGTCATGCTGAAAGACCCAGACACGTTTCATCTTCAATGCCCTTGCTGATGGAAGGAGGTTTTCACTCAAAATCTCACAATACATGGCCACATTTGTCCTCAAACCACGACGAGTTGAGTTTTTAACAAAAGGTTATATTTTGGTTTCATCTGACCCTATGACATTCTCCCAATCTTCTTCTGGATTATCTAAATGCTCTCTAGAAACTTCAGACGGTCCTGGACATGTACTGGCTTAAGCAGCGGGACACATCTGGCACTGCAGGATTTGAGTCCCTGGCGGCGTAGTGTGTTACTGATGGTAGGCTTTGTTACTTTGGTCCCAGGTCTCTGCAGGTCATTCACTAGGTCCCCCCGTGTGGTTCTGGGATTTTTGCTCACCATTCTTGTGATCATTTTGACTCTAAGGGGTGAGATCTTCCGTGGAGCTCCAGATCGAGGGAGATTATCAGTGGTCTTGTATATCTTCCATTTCCTAATAATTGCTCACACGGTTGATTTCTTCAAACCAAGCTGCTTACCTATTGCAGATTCAGTCTTCCCAGCCTGGTGCAGGTCTACCATTTTGTTTCTGGTGTCCTTTGACAGCTCTTTGGTCTTGGCCATAGTGGAGTTTGGAGTGTGACTGTTTGAGGTTGTGGACAGGTGTCTTTTATACTGATAACAAGTTCAAACAGGTGCCATTAATACAGGTAGCGAGTGGAGGACAGAGGAGCCTCTTAAAGAAGAAGTTACAGGTCTGTGAGAGCCAGAAATCTTGTTTGTTTGTAGGTGACCAAATACTTATTTTCCACCATAATTTGCAAATAATTTCATTTAAAATCCTACAATGTGATTTTCTGGATTTGCTTTTTCATTTCGTCTGTCATAGTTGAAGTGTACCTATGATGAGAATTACAGGCCTCTCTCATCTTTTTAAGTGGGAGAACTTGCACATTTGGTGGCTGACTAAATACTTTTTTTGCCCCACTGTATGTATACAAAGAATATATCATTATTGAACAAGATTATCTATTTTGGAGACATTTGAATGGAATATGTGGACAACTACAAATACCTAGGTGTCTGGTTAGACTGTAACTCTCCTTCCAGACTCACATTAACCTCTAGTGACTCCCCATCCCGCATGAGGGAGCGTAATTATCGACTGAAACTAATTAGCATAACGCAAAGGACATAAATATTCCTAGAAAATATTCCTATTCATGAAAATCACAAGTGAAATATATTGAGACACAGCTTAGCCTTTTGTTAATCACCCTGTCATCTCAGATTTTCAAACTATGCTTTACAGCCAAAGCTAGACAAGCATTTGTGAAAGTTTATCAATAGCCTAGCAAAGCATTTTGTCCAGCTAGCAGCAGGTAACTTGGTCACGGAAATCAGAAAAGCAATCAAATTAAATTGTTTACCATCGATGAGCTTCGGATGTTTTCACTCATGAGACTCCCAGTTAGATAGCAATGTTCCTTTTTTCCAAAAATATTATTTTTGTAGGCGAAATAGCTCCGTTTGTTCTTCACGTTTGGCTGAGAAATGGCCTGGAAATAGCAGTCACGAAAACTCTGAAATATATTCCAAATTAGCTCCATAATATCGACAGAAACATGGCAAACATTGTTTATAATCAATCCAATCAATCCTCAAGGTGTTTTTCAAATATCTATTTGATAATATATCCACCGGGACAATTGGTTTTTCAGTAGGACCGATTGGAATAATGGCTACCTCTGTATTATACGCGAGAATCACTCTGGGAGCCATCAGGTGACCAGTTGCACAATATAGCCGCTTACGGGTATTCTTCAACATAAATGCGTAAAACTACTTCACAATGCTGTAGACACCTTGGGGAATACGGATAAAAAGTAATCTGGTTGATAGCCCATTCACTGCTCAATAGGGACGCATTGGAATGCAACACTTTCATAACATTAGGCACTTCTGGATTTTTAGAGTGTTTTCTATCCTAAACTGTCAATTATATGCATATTCTAGCATCTTGTCCTGACAAAATATCCCGTTTACTACGGGAACGTTATTTTTCCAAAAATGAAAATACTGCCACCTAGTCACAAAAGGTTTAAGCATCTCCAATCCAAAATGAAATCTAGAATTGACTTCCTATTTCGCAACAAAGCATCCTTCACTCATGCTGCCAAACATACCCTGCCAAAACGGACTATCCTACTGATCCTTGACTTCGGCGATGTCATTTACAAAATAGCCTCCAAAACTCTACTCAGCTAATTGGATGCAGTCTATCACAGTGCCATCCGTTTTGTCACCAAAGCCCCATATACTACCCACCACTGTGACCTGTATGCTCTCGTTGGCTGGCCCTCGCTTCATATTCGTCGCCAAACCCACTGGCTCCAGGTCATCTGTAAGTCTTTGCTAGGTAAAGCCACGCCTTATCTCAGCTCACTGGTCACAATCGCAGCACCCACCTGTAGCACGCACTCCAGCGGGTATAGTTCACTGGTCACCCCCAAAGCCAATTCCTCATTGGTCGCCTTTCCTTCCAGTTCTCTGCTGCCAATGACTGGAACAAATTGTAAAAATCATTGAAGCTGGAGACTCATATCTCCCTCGCTAAGTATAAGCATCAGCTGATAGAGTTGCTCACAGATCATTGCACCTGTACATAGCCCATCTGTAAATAGCCCATCCAACTACCTCATCCCAGTATTGTATTTATTGTTTTGCTCCCTTGCACCCCAGTATCTCTACATGCACATTCATCTTTTGCACATCTATCACTCCAGTGTTTAATTGCTGAATTGTAATTACTTCGCCACTATGGCCTATTTATTGCCTTAGCTCCATATTCTTCCCTCATTTGCACTAACTGTATATACACTTTTTTCCATTGTGTTATTGACTGTACGTTTGTTTATTCCATGTGTAACTCTGTGTTGTTGTTTGTTTCGCACTGCTTTTCTTTATCTTGGCCAGGTCACAGTTGAAAATGAGAACTAACTGGTTAAATAAAGGTGAAATTAAAAAATGTAATACAAAATAAAATGAAGAAGTAGGCTGGTTCCGCTGGTGTACAGCAATCTTTAAGTCATAACACAGATTCTCAATTGGATTGAGGTCAGAGCTTTGACTAGGCCATTCCAAGACATTTAAATGTTTCCCCTTAAACCACTCAAGTGTTGCTTTAGCAGTATGCTTAGGGTCATTGTCCTGCTGGAAGGTGAACCTCCCTCCCAGTCTCAATTCTCTGGAAGACTGAAACAGGTTTCCCTCAATAATTTCCCTGTTTTTAGCGCCATCCATCATTCCTTCAATTCTGACCAGTTTCCCAGTCCCTGCCGATGAAAAACATCCCCACAGTATGATGCTGCAACCACCATGCTTCCCTGTGGGGATGGTGTTCTCGGGGTGATGCGAGGTGTTGGGTTTGCAACAGGCATAGTGTTTTCCTTGATGGCCAATAAGCTCAATTTTAGTCTCATCTGACCAGAATACCTTTTTTTATATGTTTGGGGAGTCTCCCACACACCTTTTGGCGAACACCAAACGTGTTTGCTTGTTTGTTTCTTTAAGCAATGTTTTTTTATGGCTATTCTTCCCTAAAGCCCAGTTCTGTGGCGTGTACGGCTTAAAGTGGTCCTATGTGTAGCGGATTTCCTCCTCTTCGTCTGCGGAGGAGTAAGGATCGGACCAAAGTGCAGCATGGTAAGTGTTCATGATGATGCCTTTGCATAATTAAAGAAAGCGGGAGACTCAGGCGGCTCAGGACAGACGGGAGACTCTGGCGGCTCAGGACAGACAGGAGACTCTGACAGCACTGGGCAGGAGGAAGGCTCTGGCAGAGCTGGACAGGCGGGAGCACCTGTAGGGAGAAGACGGAGAGACAGCCTGGTGTGGGGGCCTGCCACCGGAGGGCTGGTGCGTGGAGGTTGCACCGTATAGACCGGACCGTGCAGGCGCACTGAAGCTCTTGAGCACCGAGTCTGCCCAACCTTACCTGGTTGAATGCTCCCCGTAGCCAGGCCAGTGCGGCGAGGTGGAATAGACCGCACTGGGCTGTGCTGGCAAACCGGGGACACCATGCGTAAGGCTGGTGCCATGTACGCCGGCCCGAGGAGACGCACTGGAGACCAGATGCGTAGAGCCGGCTTCACGGCACCTGGCTCGATGCCCACTCTAGCCCGGCCGATACGAGGAGCTGGAATGTACCGCACCGGGACATGCACCCCACCGCATAACACGGTGCCTGCCCGGTCCCTATCGCTCTCCGGTAAGCACGGGGAGTTGGCTCTGGTCTCCTACCTGACGTAGCCACACTCTCCGTGTGCCACCCCCAATAAATGTTTGGGGCTGCCTCTCTGGCTTCCAGTCGCGCTGCCGTGCTGCCTCCTCATACCGGTGCCTCTCTACTTTCGCTGCCTCCAGCTCTGCTTTGGGTCGGCGATATTCCCCTGGCTGTGCCCAGGGTCCTTTGCCGTCCAGAATCTCTTCCCAAGTCCAATATCGCTGCCTCTCTTGCTGCTGCCCGTTACCACGTTGCTTGGTCCTTTTGTGGTGGGTGTTTCTGCAACGGATTTCCTCCTCTTCGTCTGCGGAGGAGTAAGGATCAGACCAAAGCGCAGCGTGGTAAGTATTCATGATGATTTTAATTAAAGAAAGCACTGAACACTGAATCAAAACAATAAACAATGACGTGAATTTACAAAACCGAAACAGTACCGTGTGGCCCAAACACTCACATGGAAACAAACACCCACAAACCAAAAGTGAAACCCAGGCTACCTAAGTATGATTCTCAATCAGAGACAACTAACAACACCTGCCTCTGATTGAGAACCATACAAGGCCGAACACAAAATCCAACATAGAGAAACCAACATAGACTGCCCACCCCAACTCACGCCCTGACCATACTAAAACAAAGAATAAAATAACAGAACTATGGTCAGAACGTGACACTATGGTCAGATACTCCAATCTCCGCTGTGGAGCTTTGCAGCTCCTTCAGGGTTATCTTTGATCTCTTTGTTGCCTCTCTGATTAATGCCCTCCTTGCCTGGTCGTGAGTTTTGGTGGGCAGCCCTCTCTTGGCAGGTTTGTTGTGGTGCCATATTCTTTCCATTTTTAGTCATGGATTTAATGGTGCTCCGTGGGATGTTCAACGTTTCAGTTTTTTTATACCCAACCCTGACCTGAACTTCCCCACAACTTTGCTCCCAACCTGTTTGGAGAGCAGCTTGGTCTTCATGGTGCCGCTAATTTGTGTTGCAGACCCTGAGCCCTTTATGAACAAGTGTACATATAATGAGATCATGTGACATATCATGTGACACTTAGATTGCACCCAGGTGGACTTTATTTCACTAATTACTGTATGTGCCTTCTGAAGGTAATTGGTTCCACCAGATCTTATTTTGGGACTTCATAGCAAAGGGGTTGAATTCATATGCACGCACCACTTTTCCGTTTTCTTTTCCGTTTTCACTGAAGTCAGATTTTGCAGTCCGAGCTAACAGTTGTTTAACAGCACAAATCATTTAACAGCACAAATCATGCTTCAATGACAGCATGGCCAATGTTGAAATTTGTATAATTTTAAACTCGGAAAAGAGACCCTTAATGTTAGACTTGGGACCAAACAGCCACTCCACTGAATTGCAGGCTAGTGATTTCTTTGCAAGGCTTGCAGTTATCCACTGATTCCTTCCAAACCACTCATTGTTGAATTTGCGATTTACAACTTGTTGTGTAATGTTCATGGCCGATGAGCACCGATACTATAAGGGCACAATGTGAGACCCAAATGCAGACACAGGAGGCAGATGGCTGAGCTCTGATAGTTATTATAACAAAGGAAGTAGGCAAAGGCAGGTCGGGGACAGGCGAGAGTTCATAAGACAGACCCGAATCCAAAACAGTACAAGGGGATAGACAGGCTGGTAGTCAGAACAGGCAGAGTGGTCAGGCAGGTGGGTTCGGAGTCAGGACAGGCAAGGGTCGAAACCAGGAGGACTAGAAACACAGAGACTGGGAAGAATAGGATTAAGGAAAAATGCTGGTTGACTTGACAAAAAAGGTTAACTGGCACAGAGAGACAGGAAACACAAGGATATATACACAGGGGAATATAAGCAACACCTGGAGGGGTTGGAGACAAGCACAAGGACAGGTGAGACAGATCAGGGTGTGACAGATACATTTTATCTATACTTTCTCTTCATATGACAAGACTTGAAAAGGATATGCCAGTAGATTTTCGACTTGTTTCATGATGATGACTGCTAGCTAAGAGTTTGAAATGATGATGTTGACATGATCAGTCCAATCAAAGCTGCTGTAGATATAACGTGATTTGACATCATTTTATTGTGGCCAATTTATTGAGCCTTCTTGGATAGGCACTTCTAATGTAACTCTATGGCAACACCCATGGGGCCTGGATTTTCGAGCCCCACCTGCCCTGAATGACGGGTCGCCACTGTGCTGTTCATATAAATAATTTATTCAAATGTACATATTTATCAGTTGTTTTGGTTAGGAAATCTCTGTAAATCTCCATAACCTGGTTCCTGCTATAAAACCCTAGGAGCTAACATGCATCTGAGTGATAGAGATGACTTGGTCAGTGTTGCGTCGTCCATATCAATTCCAGTTGGGGGAGTTGAGACACTCTTTCCAGCTTCCAAGAGTCAAGTACTGACAGCATGGAAACACCTCCATATAGCAAAAGCTCAGAAACTGGACATGAGGCCGTAACATTTTTGAATGGCTACTGTTCCCAATTCACATGACACTAGCCATCAATGGCCCCTTGCTTAGTGCACTGTAACTACCTACGCTTGTCACTTTTGGCTCCACAATATAAACTCTGTATAAGGCTTTTAACACACCACAGGGCAGGTTGCGCTATGTGGTATCTAGGCTAATTCACTCCAGAAAATGGGCCTACTCCAGCCTCTGAAAGGGAGGTCTGAGGCGTGAAGCTGCACATAATAATTGTGTGGGAGATATCATCGAGCTAACCAAATTATAGGGTACCTTTCTGGCACATCGACAATGAACATACAGGTTGTGCTTGTGGTGGAAATACGTTTGTGTGTCTGTTTTTTGTGTACGTCTACATGTGGACGTGTTTAACTAGACTTGTGGGGAAGTCCCCACAAGAATAGTAAACAAACCAACATTTTACCAAATGATATGATTTTGTTAGTCTACACAAGGTCAAATGCTATTTCCAGTGAGTTTAGGGTTAAAGTTAGAATTAGTGTTAGGATTTTTTAGGTTTAGGGTTAAGAGCTAGGGTTAGGTTTGTGGTTAGGGTTAAGGTTAGGTTTTGGGGTTAGGCTTAGGGTCAGGGTAAGGGTAAGAGTTAGGGTTAGGGTTAAGGGTTAGAGGTTAGAGAAAATAGGATTTTGAATGAGACTGAATTGTGTTTCCCCACAAGGTATGTTACACAAGACTGTGTTTGGGTGTGTGTTTTTGATTGTGTTTTTTTATCTTTTAACTTCTTGGATATAGGGAGCGCTCTTTTAATTTATGGATAAAAAACGTGCCCGTTTTAAGCGCAATATTTTGTCACGAAAAGATGCTCGACTATGCATATAATTGGCAGCTTTGGAAAGGAAACACTCTAAGGTTTCCAAAACTGCAAAGATATTATCTGTGAGTGCCACAGAACTCATGCTACAGGCGAAACCAAGATGAAACTTCAACCAGGAAATGGGCAGAATTTTTGAAGCTCTGTTTCCCATTGTCTCCTTATATGGCTGTGAATGCGCCGGGAATGAGCCTGCCCTTTCTATCGTTTCTCCAAGGCGTCTGCAGCATTGTGACGTATTTGTAGGCATATCATTGGAAGATTGGCCATAAGAGACTACATTTACCAGGGGTCCGCCCGGTGTCCTTTGTCTAAATTGGTGCGTAATCTACAAGCTGCACGCAGTCATCCAGTGATTGAGAGGAGAGAGGAGGCTTTCAACGAACGATATATCATGAAGAGATATGTGAAAAACACCTTGAGGATTGACTCTAAACAACGTTTACCATGTTTCAGTCGATATTATGGAGTTAATTTGGAAAAAAGTTCGGCGTTTGAAGACTGAATTTTCGTTTTTTTTTGGTAGCCAAACGTGACGCACCAAACGGAGCAATTTCTCCTAAACAAATAATCTTTCAGGAAAAACGGAGCATTTGCTATCTAACTGAGAGTTTCCTCATTGAAAACATCTGAAGTTCTTGTAAGGTAATCATTTTATTTGAATGATTTTCAGTTTTTTGTGAAAATGTTGCCTGCAGATGCTAACGCTAAATGCTATGCTAAATGCTACGCTAGCTGCGCTAGCTGTTACACAAATGCTTGTTTTGCTATGGTTGAGAAGCATATTTTGAAAATCTGAGATGACAGTGTTGTTAACAAAAGGCTAAGCTTGAGAGCTAGCATATTAATTTCATTTCATTTGAGATTTTCATGAATAGTTAATGTTGTGTTATGCTAATTAGCTGCGGGGATAATTACACTCCTGGATACAGGTTTTTTTCGTAGCTAAACGTGACGCACCAAACGGAGCGATTTCTCCTAAACAAATAATCTTTCAGGATAAACTGAGCATTTGCTATCTAACTGAGAGTCTCCTCATTGAAAACATCTTAAGTTCTTCAAAGGTAAATGATTTTATTTGAATGATTTTCTGGTTTTTGTGAAAATGTTGCCTGCTGATGCTAACGCTAAATGCTACGCTAAATGCTACGCTAGCTGCGCTAGCTGTTACACAAATGCTTGTTTTGCTATGGTTGAGAAGCATATTTTGAAAATCTGAGATGACAGTGTTGTTAACAAAAGGCTAAGCTTGAGAGCTAGCATATTAATTTCATTTCATTTGCGATTTTCATGAATAGTTAACGTTGCGTTATGGTAATGAGCTTGAGGCTGTATTCACGATCCCGGATCCGGGATGGCTCGACGCAAGAAGTTAACCTACATGGCCCCAGACAGTATGATTTCTAGAGAGGTCAGCATGACAAATCTGGGTGGAATTTCTTGGTGGAATGGATTTAGCATCCCCATCTTCTGACCAGCATCCAAGATGAACAGCTGGATGCCACCTTTGAAGTCGCACCTGGAGAACAAACCATTGTTCCAATGGCTATAAGGTGGCTCTTTCTATCAAAGCAAAGGCCCATAATCCTTCATTTAAATGCTAAATCCTGTGTATACTGTCATAATGCCCTTTAAACAACCAGACCAGTAGAAATCCACTTTTTCGAGCTGAAAGACGATGGCCAGACAACTCGTAATTTTAGTCAAAGTGTGGTATATTCGTCAGGGCAAGGGCTCTACAAGGTGTTGCTGGCCCATGTTGACGCCAATGCTTCCCACTGTTGTCTCAAGTAGGCTGGTTACACATGGAAATCTGAGAGTGAAAAACCCAGCAGCATTGCAGTTCTTGACACAAACCGGTGCGGCTGGCACCTACTACCAAACACCGTTCAAAGGCACTTAAACATTTTGTCTTGCCCATTCACCCTCTGAATGGCACATATTCACAATCCATGTCTCAATTTTCTCAAGGGTTAAAAATCCTTCTTTAACCTGTCTCCTCCCTACATCTAATCTGATTGAAGTGGTCAGTCTAGGTCATGGAAAGAGCAGGTGATGTTAATGTTTTGTATTTATCTGTCAAATTTTATATTGTATTATTGCATGATATTAAGATAGCATTTTGCAAACCCGCTCCCCGAGTTTCCCAAAGATTAATGGTTTTGACCACAAACGTTTTGCTTCACTACACACTTTGATTGGTGTAACGTTAACTAGAAGCCACAGGTGTCTATTCAGATAATGAAAATGCACCCGCAAAATAAAATTCATTCATATTAACATGTCATTTGTGGCGTGCATGATCACGAGGGAAGTCATTGTAGCCAATAAGTATGAGCTGATTTGGCTTTGCTGTCCTGCAGCCAAAGTCAGCCAGCAGCCTACCTACCAAAGGTTGCACCGTTTCCATTACAATGCAGAAAAATGCATATCAGCTACCTTTCAATAGGTATCCATATTACCAGAGCTTCATCTAATTCTTTCTAACTATTTCTATGGCGGTTTCGCGGCCACAATTTATGGACAATGTTAAAACTTTTGAGATAACAGTAGATGGCGAAGTCAAAGATAGGCTGGTGGTTTCCATCTGTGGCAAAGTATTCCCTTATGACAAATCCAGCTCCAGAACCAGCTATAGAGCCAGCTGCCAATCTGTGGAATATAGTAGAGTTTAAAAAACACCAACAACATTAGCTAGCTAGTTAAGGTTAGCATTCTAGCTACACTGACAACTGTCATGGCCCTGATTGTTGATGTTTATCAACTCCACATGAAAATTCCCTCACTCAATTCATGAATATGTATAAGTTGGCTTCGTCGTTCTGCAGAGGTGGAACCTAAATGTGCATTTCCTATCTAGGACAGGAAATTATGTCAAATTAATGGCGGCAACATCCTCTGGCGGGAGTCCTTTAAGCTTGCTAATTCCCTCCAACCTCAATGTTTTCTCCCCTTTCCTCTCTCTCCATCTCTCTTTCTCTCTCTTCGTCTCCCTCTCTCTTTATCACTCCCTCTCTCACTCTCTCTCTGTTTATCACTATAGCCATTACCTAACTGCCTAAAAATAATAACAACAAAGATAACAACAACCCATGAGTGCAGACGATTGCTAGGCTACCCCATGGCCAGTGTGATTGTTTCTCATTATCGGCAGGATTTTTGTTTAATCCATAGAAATTGTAATTGACAAAATGTATACCAGGGAAGACTACAGTAAAAAGTCATAGCTCATACAGCCAGTTAATTGAAACAAACTTAATTTTTGACCCACTCTTGCAGCACTAGGCTCAAGTAATGTCAAAACAATGCAGTTATTATTTCCCCAAAATGCTCGGCTGAGAAAAAAACAGTTGCTTAAAATGTGAAACCCGTCATTATAGGGACGGTAAAAGTCAGAAGAGGCATGATGCGGTGTCTCAAAGTTGCCCTACTCATGTGTCACTCTCCGCGGGTGTCATCTGTGGTCACCAAGTGGTGGCACAATGGCTGACATCACACGCAGCGAGGGAGCATTGACACATTATGACAAGCAGGCTATTCCCATTGGGAGAAATGTCATACACGTGTCACACACAAACAGGCATGTCACATGACAGCTGGGTAACAGCTATCATGGGGACGCGGTCATGACATATTCACTAGATCGGAGGAAGCTTTTTTGTGTGTGTGTGTGAACCCACATTCACTTGTGTATGATTTAAGTTGTATCATAATTCTATCTACCTCTCTCAAAAAGAGGCCCTTGTTTGCTACAGTGATAGAATGTAGATCCAAATACATATTTTTTAAATAAACGTGGAAGTCATTGCATGTTTGATGAGGTAATCTCATTACAAAACGTATCACCTGACCTGACAAGTACAACCGTCTGTTGTTCCTTCACACCTGCCAGTCGACAACATTTTCACATCTCTGGTCCCATATGCTTTTGTTACTTATCCATCTCCATCTTAGCTGCTTCTCTTCTCTTTAATTTTCTTCTCTTCTACTCTCCTCTCCTCTCCTTGCCTTTGCTCCACTCTTTTCTCCTCTCCCTCTCCTCTTCTCCTTTCCTCACCTTTTCTCACCTCTCCCCTTATCTTTGTCCTACCCTCTGTCCATTTTCCCACCTAAATTACACAAATCTCTACTGGTGATAATACAATGCGGTATATTGACCAGCGGCAGCAGCAGGGCTATCGCGTAAGTGCTGTAGATGATGCATGTGGTGACGCTGTGATAGACTACAGCCCGTGGCTGCTCCCTCCTTTTATAGCAGTGGCGGTAGGTGACGTTTGAGATGAGAGAGGACGATAATTTCTATTACAGCATATTGGATGACTGTCACTCCTATTCCATTCACCCAGCTCAATGTAACATAGATAGGTTTAGACTACTACATGATACTCAAATCTGAGTATCATGAAGGTCAAGAGCAAATTTTGAGTAATTAAGGTGACAGACATTGTATCTAACTGATATAGGGTGTAATCATTAGTCCAACAGTTGCAAACGAGAGTTTCTATTGGACAAATTCAGGTATGTTTATCCCAGTTTCGTTCCATTTGCCTCCGTTTAAGAACTTTTTTTCAACAGAATCGGCAGAATAAATACACCCCTGATCACCAACACACACAGTTCAATTTCATAGCAGCCACATACAAACAGCATGATTTCCCTTTGCTCATTGTATAATTCTATCTTGTATCTACGTGCTCTCCATCTTGCAACACATCAGCTGTCTGTGACCAGGTGGAAAGACCTTTCCAAGCCATACCTCCATATCATAACCGCTAACTGCTACACACAGCCTACATTGTTGTTCCATATTAGCTAACATCATAGTCAACATAGCTAATAGAACTAATGTGTTAGTAAACCCTCTACAATCATGCAGTACAGTACAGTCAGCAAGCAGTTTAGCGGTTACACTGGAGGGCCCCGGTGGCAATAAATTAATAAAACCAAAAGCTTACCTTAATTTGGAAGAGTTCCAGTGTCCTATAGCCATAGCCAGCTAGCTAACATAGCATCCCTCTCTGTTTGAGCCGGGTGTTTGAGTATGCTAAACTAGCCAGCTGCATTCGCTAGCAAAGTGAAAAAAATACAATGAAACATTGCTGTCTCTCGCTCTCTCTTGCTTCTTCATTTTTTAAGAAATGATTTGTTCAAAACTGTTCAACTATTGTCTTTCTCTCTGAATCAACTACTCACCACATTTCATGTACTGCAATGGTAGGTAGTAGTATCTTATGCTTTCAGTACTAGATTCATTCTCTGATCCTTTGATTTGGTGGACAACATGTCAACATGCTGCAAGAGCTTTGATAGGTTGGATGTTACTGTGTAATCTATCGAAGGGGGTGAGAAACATGAGCCTCCTAGATTTGTTTGGACGTCGATGTATCCAGAGGAGGACGGAAAGTACTGTAGCTGTCCTCTGGCTACACCATGGTGGTACCCTACATAGTGCTGTTGAGGCTACTGTAGACCTTCATTGTAAAATACTGTTTTAATATACACTGCTCAAAAAAATAAAGGGAACAGTAAAATAACACATCCTAGATCTGAATGAATGTAATATTCTTATTAAATACTTTTTATTTACATAGTTGAATGTGCTGACAACAAAATCACACAAAAATGATCAATGGAAATCAAATTTATCAACCCATGGAGGTCTGGATTTGGAGTCACACAAAATTCAAGTAGAAAACCACACTACAGGCTGATCCAACTTTGATGTAATGTCCTTAAAACAAGTGAAAATGAGGCTCAGTAGTGTGTGTGGCCTCCACGTGCCTGTATGACCTCCCTACAATGCCTGGTCATGCTCCTGATGAGGAGGCGGATGGTCTCCTGAGGGATCTCCTCCCAGACCTGGACTAAAGCATCCGCCAACTCCTGGACAGTCTGTGGTGCAACGTGGCATTGGTGGATGGAGCGAGACATGATGTCCCAGATGTGCTCAATTGGATTCAGGTCTGGGGAACGGGCGGGCCAGTCCATACCCTTCCTCTTGCAGGAACTGCTGACACACTCCAGCCACATGAGGTCTAGCATTGTCTTGCATTAGGAGGAACCCAGGGCCAACCGCACCAGCATATGGTCTCACAAGGTGTCTGAGGATCTTATCTCGGTACCTAATGGCAGTCAGGCTACCTCTGGCGAGCAAATGGAGGATCTGTGCGGCCCCTCAAAGAAATGCCACCCCACACCATGACTGACCCACCGCCAAACCGGTCATGCTGGAGGATGTTGCAGGCAGCAGAACGTTCTCCATGGCGTCTCCAGACTCTGTCACGTCTGTCACGTGCTCAGTGTGAACCTGCTTTCATCTGTGAAGAGCACAAGGCGCCAGTGGCGAATTTGCCAATCTTGGTGTTCTCTGGCATATGCCAAATGTCCTGCACGGTGTAGTGCTGTAAGCACAACCCCCACCTGTGGACGTCGGACCCTCATACCACCCTCATGGAGTCTGTTTCTGACCGTTTGAGCAGACACATGTACATTTTGGCCTGCTGGAGGTCATTTTGCAGGGCTCTGGCAGTGCTCCTCCTTACACAAAGGCGAGGTAGCGGTCCTGCTGCTGGGTTGTTGCCCTCCTACGGCCTCCTCCACGTCTCCTGATGTACTGGCCTGTCTCCTGGTAGCGCCTCCATGCTCCGGACACTATGCTGACAGACACAGCAAACCTTCTTGCCACAGCTCGCATTGATGTGCCATCCTGGATGAGCTGCACTACCTGAGCCACTTGTGTGGGTTGTAGACTCCGTCTCATGCTACCACTAGAGTGAAAACACCGCCAGCATTCAAAAGTGACCAAAACATCAGCCAGGAAGCATAGGAACTGAGAAGTGGTCTGTGGTCACCATCTGCAGAACCTTTATTGGGGGTGTCTTGCTAATTGCCTATAATTTCCACCTGTTGTCTATTCCATTTGCACAACAGCATGTGAAATGTATTGTCAATCAGTGTTGCTTCCTAAGTGGACAGTTTGATTTCACAGAAGTGTGATTGACTTTGAGTTACATTGTGTTGTTTAAGTGTTCCCTTTATTTTTTGAGCAGTGTATTTTGTATAGTTTTTAACTAAAAAGAAACTATTTTTATGTTTCACTATTTTTATGAAATACACTGAGGAGGATGGTCCTCCCCTTTGTCCTCTGACTGGCATCCACTGTTATGTGTGGGGGTGTGGGTGAGGCGGTAGGTAGCTGTTGAAGGAATTTAATTCCTCTGTTTTAATTCCCAATCAAAATTAAACACTCTGTCAATGCATAAGGATTTGTATGACCCTTATTTTATAGGAATGGACAGAGTCCCGGTCTTAAAGTCAAGTAACAGCCTTTCATCAAGAGAGTACTGAGTTCATACACATTTTACCACAGGTTATAAACTGAAAATGACATCAGCGTTTTCTAAATGTTCCGTCTCTTCAAAACACTGGTAGAAAGGATCTATAGATCTCAAGCCTTCCCTCCTCGCCTAGAGCCAAGGTCAGTCAATGTAGATAAGCATTCTAGACAGTCTGGAGATAGTCCGTCCCTGCCATCTGGAGATAGTTCATTCATTTGTACCAAGGAACAGACCGTCATTGTTCTAAACTTGCCCACGTTCACACACACACATTATTTTCAGTACTGGGATCAAGAATGAAAACTCATACATATACAGTAACATTTAGTATTCTGATTAGTACATGTTTAGTAACATAATAGTATTCGGATTAGTCAGTCCTGATTGAAATGTATACATAATTAGTCATCATTGATAAAAATTCCCTTAACAGTAGCCTAGAGGTTGGGATTGTTGGGCCAGTAACCAAAATGTTGCTGGTACGAAGCCCTGAGCTGACAAGGCGAATCGCTCTGGGTGAGAGCTAAATTATGTTAAATGTGTGTGTTTAGACTACTATACATGTGAAATTAACATTTTGTGTGCATGAAAGAGAATGTGTATGATTATGTACGTGCCTGCTTGTCTTTTGCATGTCTGCATTCGTGTCCATCCATCTGCTTTTGTCTTGCATCTGTATATGACTCCATGTGTCTGTCTATACCTCTGCATGTATGTTTCGATAGGGGACAGTCAACAGGAGTTGATTGATGCTCTACACAGCAACGCAGCCAGTATGAATAAGAGAGCCAAGCGAGTGTAATGTGATGATGATGAGAGCTCTAAAACAGGGATTAGCCAAGCATTATATCCCCATTTCAAGTGTCAATCAAGGAGATTGTCTGCTCGTAAAAGGCAGTTTCAAACAGCCGCATGGCGCCATTCTTCGTTACAGGTGTCAGAAGAGAAATTACAAGATGATGTTATAATAATATTATTGTATCAAATGGATGTTTTATACAACAGAAAAGAGGGTTCATATAACTCTATTGTGTCTGTGTGAACTGAAAATGGGTTGGTGGGAGATTTAACACTGACTTCACGATGGATTGGTGATAAAGACAGTATTCCATAGCATTATTTTTTAAAACATTTTTTTATTTTTTTATTTTACCTTTATTTAACTAGGCAAGTCAGTTAATAACTCCATTAAAAAAATGATTGTACCCATACGGTCATAGGAAAATAGACTAAAGACAGGCTAACCTTAGTCAAAGGCAACGCCCTCTCCTTCTTCCCGTTGGTCCAAATCACAAATATTGCTAATAACTTTACACTTCATCATAATTATCAATATTACAAATGACCTTAAAATCAGTATTACAAATAACCTAAAATTCATTATCCAAATGGCTCTCCAGTGAGGGTGATCAAACCACACAGGAAAGTCAGGACAGAGATCACAGGTCATACAAACCCTTCAAAGAAGTGTTTCTTACTATATTAGACTAATTCATGAAAAACTGTCAAACATTTCATACATGTCATATCCCAGGATTGCAGTAAGTTTCCACAGTACATTTTTTATCAAAAAGAATTTGCGTGTTCAATTAAAACTCAGAAAATAAAAAACTTCTGAAAATTCCATGTGTGTGTGTGTCCCTTTAAGATACCTTGGCACTAAGACAAATGGAAAACTCACCAAACTCAAAGGAAATAGAACACTGACAATAAGTAGGTCCTATGATTGAGTGTAGTCTGCCCAGGGCTGTGAAGGTGAACGGAAAGGCAGTGGAGCGAAGAACCGCCCTTGAATTTAAGTTCTCTCTCTCTCTCTCTAGCCTCTCTCTCCTCTCTCCCCCCCCCCTCTCTCTCCCCTCTCGGAGGACCTGAATCCTAGGACCATGCCCCAGGACTATCTGGCCTGATGACTCCTTGCTGTCGCAATTCCACCTGGTCATGCTACTGCTCCAGTTTCAACTGTTCAACTGTACAGCCACTATGGAACCCAGACCTGTTCACTGAACTGTTCATTGGACTCTCTCTCTCTCTACCGTACCTGCTGTCTCTAATTCTGAATGATTGGATATGAAAAGCCAACTGTCATTTACTCCTGAGGTGCTGACCTGTTGCACCCTCTACAACCGCTGTGATAATTATTATCTGACCCTGCTGGTCATCTATGATGTTTTAACTTCTTGGATATAGGGGGCGCTCTTTTAATTTATGGATAACAAAACGTGCCCGTTTTAAGCGCAATATTTTGTCACGAAAAGATGCTCGACTATGCATATAATTGGCAGCTTTGGAAAGAAAACCCTCTAAGGTTTCCAAAACTGCAAAGATATTATCTGTGAGTGCCACAGAACTCATGCTACAGGCGAAACCAAGATGAAACTTCAACCAGGAAATGGGCAGAATTTTTGAAGCTCTGTTTCCCATTGTCTCCTTATATGGCTGTGAATGCGCCGGGAATGAGCCTGCCCTTTCTATCGTTTCTCCAAGGCGTCTGCAGCATTGTGACGTATTTGTAGGCATATCATTGGAAGATTGGCCATAAGAAACTACATTTACCAGGGGTCCGCCCGGTGTCCTTTGTCTAAATTGGTGCGTAATCTACAAGCTGCACGAGCTTCATCCAGTGATTGAGAGGAGAGAGGACGCTTTCAACGAATGATATATCATGAAGAGATATGTGAAAAACACCTTGAGGATTGATTCTAAACAACGTTTACCATGTTTCAGTCGATATTATGGAGTTAATTTGGAAAAAAGTTCGGCGTTTTGAAGACTGAATTTTTGTTTTTTTTTGGTAGCCAAACGTGACGCACCAAACGGAGCAATTTCTCCTAAACAAATAATCTTTCAGGAAAAACTGAGCATTTGCTATCTAACTGAGAGTCTCCTCATTGAAAACATCTGAAGTCCTTCAAAGGTAATGATTTTATTTGAATGATTTTCTGGTTTTTGTGAAAATGTTGCCTGCTGATGCTAACGCTAAATGCTACGCTAAATGCTACGCTAGCTGCGCTAGCTGTTACACAAATGCTTGTTTTGCTATGGTTGAGAAGCATATTTTGAAAATCTAAGATGACAGTGTTGTTAACAAAAGGCTAAGCTTGAGAGCTAGCATATTAATTTCATTTCATTTGCGATTTTCATGAATAGTTAACGTTGTGTTATGCTAATGAGCTGCGGGGATAATTACACTCTTGGATACAGGTTTTTTTCGTAGCTAAACGTGACGCACCAAACGGAGCGATTTCTCCTAGACAAATAATCTTTCAGGAAAAACTGAGCATTTGCTATCTAACTGAGAGTCTCCTCATTGAAAACATCTGAAGTTCTTCAAAGGTAAATGATTTTATTTGAATGATTTTCTGGTTTTTGTGAAAATGTTGCCTGCTGATGCTAACGCTAAATGCTACGCTAAATGCTATGCTAGCTGTGCTAGCTGTTACACAAATGCTTGTTTTGCTATGTTTGAGAAGCATATTTTGAAAATCTGAGATGACAGTGTTGTTAACAAAAGGCTAAGCTTGAGAGCTAGCATATTAATTTCATTTAATTTGCGATTTTCATGAATAGTTAACGTTGCGTTGTGGTAATGAGCTTGAGGCTGTATTCACGATCCCGGATCCGGGATGGCTCGACGCAAGAAGTTAAACATCTTGGCCATGTTCTGTTATAATCTCCACCCGGCAAAGCCAGAAGAGGACTGGCGACCCCTCAGGGCCTCGTTCCTCTCTAGGTTTCTTCCTAGGTTTTCCTAGCCACAGTGCTTCTACAATTGCATTACTTGCTGTTTGGACTTTTAGGCTTGGGTATTTGTAAATCTTAAGGTAAAAACAAACAGAAATGTACCCACAGCAACTATTAAAACATTCCCAAACCAGAAACCATGGATTGATGGCAACATTTGCGCGAAACTGAAAGCGTGAACCACTGCTTTTAATCAGGGCAAGGTGATCGGAAACATGACCGAATACAAACAGTGTAGCTATTCCCTCTGCAAGGCAATCAAACAAGCTAAGGTAACTGAGATAAACGACTACCGCCCCGTAGCACTCACTTCCATCATCATGAAGTGCTTTGAGAGACTAGTCAAGGACCATATCACCTCCACCATATCGGACACCCTAGACCCACTCCAATTTGCTTACCGCCCCAATAGATCCACAGACGACACAATCACAACCACACTGCACACTGCCCTAACCCATCTGGACAAGAGGAATACCTATGTGACAGACAGAGTGGTGAAGAAGGCACAACAGTGCCTCTTCAACCTCAGGAGGCTGAAGAAATTTGCCTTGTCACCAAAAGCACTCACAAACTTTTACAGATGCACAATCGAGAGCATCCTGTCGGGCTGTATCACCACCTGGTATGGCAACTGCTCCGCCCACTGCTCCACCCACAATTATGATCATGGTCACAGCTCTATCGCAATTACCTCGAAATCACCCTGCCATTCATGTTGAATAAATTAGCTTTTTAATTCGAACGAAGCAAGCTGCTAAAATGTTCAGTTTCTATCTTAGACAAACACTGGCGGCTGTATCTTTCTAAGCAAAAACATACCAATAGTTGAATTACAATCAGAAACCCATATTTTAGTCAATATCATAGACCCAGTGCTATTTAAATGACAAAGAAATCACGCAAATAACCCAATTACAGTGGTTTGTAATCTTAACATCTGCCACATAATAACGACACAATTCCCCAAAAATAGCCTGAAAGGTCCAAGCGTTTCTCCGCAGAGATTCTCACATGCGAAAAAGGAAAGATTAGCAGTCAACAAGTTAAATTGACATTCATTGACTTAAAACCAGATCTTGCGCCTTCTAATAAAAGCAGATTATCTTTTCTCAAGCGACATATTAAAACTTCTTAGGGCTGCAATCCCGTTAACGGGATGATATGACAACAGCCAGTGAAAGTGCAGGGCGCCAAATTCAAAACAACATAAATCTCATAATTACAAACATACATGTATTTTATACCATTTTAAAGGTAATCTTGTTGTTAATCCCACCACAGTGTCCGATTTCAAATCTGCTTTACATAGCGAAAGCACCACAAACGATTATGTTAGGTCACCACGAAGCAACAGAATAAACACAGCCATTTTTCCACCCAAAGATAGGAGTCACAAAAAGCACAAACAGAGATAAAACTAATCACTAGCCTTTGATCTTCATCAGATAACACTCATAGGACTTCATGTTACACAATACATGTATGTTTTGTTTGATTAAGTTCATATATATATTTCAAAACATCTGAGTTTACATTGGAGCGTTACGTTCACTAGTTCCAAAAACATCCAGTGATTTTGCAGAGCCACATCGATTCCACAGAAATACTCATCATAAATGTAGATGATAATACAAGTTATACACATGGAATTATAGATATACTTCTCAACCAGTTATGCATTAGGGGGCGCTATTAAACATTTTGGAAGAAAAACGTTCCCGTTTTAAAAAAGATATTTTGTCACGAAAAGATACTCAACTATGCATATAATTGACAGCTTTGGAAAGAAAACACTCTGACGTTTCCAAAACTGCAAAGATATTGTCTGTGAGTGCCACAGAACTGATGTTACTGGCGAAACCCAGATAAAAATCCAACCAGGATGTGCCGCATTTTTTAAAACCGCCTCATGCCAATGACTCCTTATATGGCTGTGAATGAGCTACGAATGAGCTTACATTTTCCACGTATTCCACAAGGTGTCTACAGCATTGTGACGTCATTTTAGGCATTTTCATTGAAGATTGGCTGTAAGGGACCATATATAGCATGTGGTCACATGGTGTCTCCCGCAGAAAATCTTGCGTAAAATACTGAGGTAGCCATTTTTCCAATCACTTCTTATGAGAAACCAATTGCCTCGATAGATATATTATCGAATATATATGTTAAAAACACCTTGAGGATGGATCCTAAACAACGTTTGCCGTGTTTCTGTCAATATTATGGAGCAAATTTTGAAAAAAGTTTGGCGTTATAGTTGCAGCATTTTCCGGTCGATTTCTCAGCCAAGCATGATGAAGAAACGGGAGCTATTTCACCTACAAAAATAATATTTTTGGAAAAAAGGAACATTTGCTATCTAACTGGGAGTCTCCTGAGTGAAAGCATCTGAAGTTCTTCAAAGGTAAATGATTTAATTTGGTTGCTTTTCTTATTTTCGTGAAAATGTTGCCTGCTGCCAGCAGAGCCTAGCATAGCATTATGCCATGATAAACTTACACAAATGCTTGTCTAGCATTGGCTGTAACGCATATTTTGAAAATCTGAGATGACAGTGTTGTTAACAAAAGGCTAACCTTGTGTTTGAATATATTTATTTCATTTCATTTGCGATTTTCATGAATAGGAAAAGTTTCTAGGGGTATTTATGTCCGCTGCGTTATGCTAATGCGTTTGAGGCTATGATTACGCTCCCGGATACGGGTTTGCTCATCGCAAGAGGTTAATGCAACCGCTGTGTCAGATATCAAAACTTTACAGAAAAAGCAAACCATGCAATAATCTGAGACGGCGCTCAGAAAAATAATCAAATTAGCCGCCATGTTGGAGTCAACAGAAACCAGAAATGACATGATAAATATTCCCTTACCTTTGATGATCTTCATCAGAATGCACTCCCACAATAAATGCTTGATTTGTTCGATCATGTCCGTTATTTATGTCCAAGTAGCTACTTTTGTAAGCGTTAGGTACACATATCCAAACTCTCGTGCATTACTTCAGACAAAAACTTCAAAAAGTTATATTACAGGTCGAAGAAACATTTCAAACAAAGTATAGAATCAATCATTAGGATGTTTTTATCATACGTCTTCAATAAAGTTCCAACCGGAGAGTTCCTTTGTGTCTAGAGGAGCAACGGAACGCAAGTCGATATCATGTGGAATGTGCGTGACCAGGAAATGACTCTCTGCCACTAACCTGACTCATTCAGCTCTTATTCAGTCCCACAACACAGTAGAAGCCTCATTAAAGTTTCTAAAGGCGGTTGTCATCCAGTGGAAGCCCTAGGAAGTGCAACTTCATTAATATACCAATGTGAATTCAATAGGGCCTGGGTTGAAAATATACCAACCTCAGATTTCTCACTTCCTGTTTGGATATCTTCTCAGGTTTTTGCCTGCCATATGAGTTTTGTTATACTCACAGACATCATTCAAACAATTTTTGAAACTTCAGAGTTTTTTCTGTCCAATACTAATAATAATATGCATATATTAGCAGCTGAGACTGAGGAGCAGGCCGTTTACTCTGGGCACATGTCATCCAAGCTACTCAATACTGCCCCTGCAGCCATAAGAAGTTTTAAACATTATTTTACTACATCACATTAACTCCGCAATGATACTTAGTTTGATGGAAACCCTAGGCTTTGTACGACGTTATAAGTTACGTCGAGATTCCAACTTAATTCGCTCTAACTGTATGGAAAAAATATGTATTCGATAAATATAGCAACTCCTCTCATACTGGGAAGAAAAAAACACATTTTCAGGCCTTAAGGGCAGTTTTATTTCAAATGTAGTACCCGGATGGAGAAAATCCAATAAGTGTTTTATAGTTACATCGTTAGGCTAAGTTAACCAAAGTGGACACACTCCAATCAGTTTCTGAGATAATTGCCCAGTCTTTGTCAGTTTAATAATGTTTAAATCTCATCTTTATCAAATTATCCATCAAAGGGACCAACACAGAAAACAATCTATTATTTGTCCAACCCTGATCAATATCTAGGTCTTGCTGCGCAAGTTAGTATCATCAAATCTCTAGTAATCAATTATACACACATACATCACATTTTCATATATTCACAGAATACATGTAGAACATTAGAAATTCTTAAGTACTCACATTATTGGCTCAGCAAACATTCTCCCAATGGAAATAAACTGGAGTTTCCCGGACACTGCTCTGCCCAGTCATGGGATCCTCAATGGTTCTCTAACCTCCCGGAAACCAGGGAAAAGTCTTGCATCCCAGAAACTATAGACTTGCTGCTAACATCCCGCTCTCAATATCATCCAGAGATACTCTATGATGGGCAGTGATAGACGGAACATCATATCAACACTTATTAACCACATTTCAATCATCTAATTATGCATAGGTCTATCTTATTTACACACGCACACAACTCTCATATCATATTCACAGAAAACATAAACAAAAGACACACTGCGCTGTCTTTTTTTTCTTTCCAACCCTGTCTATATGAACAGGGAAACCCATACCAGCATCAAAACATTGCCAAATTAGTGTTCCCAAAACCGGGTGCTGTATCCACACTGGGATATCGCCTACTGCGATTACTGTGGTATATTATCTTACATCTATCCAAATGAGCAAAACTACCTACAGGGTACCCATGTCTCCTACTGTATCTAACTTTGTAACACGGTCCCAAAAATCCAATCTTACTTTGTATTTTCTAAGTGCCAGGAATATCAAAACATGCACAATAACACCTAACAATAGTAAACCAGGGCATACCTAATTTATCAAAACATTTGATCAATTACATACAAGTTCAAATTTGAACTTCGAGTCAGATGCCCTCGCAAGGCGTCACCTGCACTATAGTCCCTCATTGAATGAGCTACACCAAGCCGAGTTTTCTCGCAAGATTACCTACGCTATAGTCCTTCCACTCTACATTAGCCTCACCAATCCTACTGTGATCAACTCAGTACCACGGATTTGGACTGGCTAATTAACAATTATGCCCAAGGAGCACGCTAATCAACTCAACTCAGTTCTGCTAGTCACCTCAGCTGTGGCCCTCTTAAGGAAGACCTCACTCTGATCGTACCCTCAGCAGGAGATTTTCTTTATTTCTTTATAATTTCATCACTTATTGATAGATTGTCCAAGCCTACCTCTCTCAGAACTATGTCCGAGATCCGGTATCCACCCGTGCCCTCTACCTCTCAGATCATAGGTGGGTCCAGCTGCTCAATAATAAGCATGGTTTACCCTGAGATCCCAATTTGTTATCCTCTGTGCACAGTTTACCCAGATCTTCAGGAGCGTTCAACAGGTGTTGAACAAGTTGCAAATTCCATCCTTGTCTCCAAAATTGTTGTGGAAATTCTAATTAATAATGAGGAGAGACAAGGTCAATCACCAATCAGGATATTACTCTATTTAGATCTTATTGATTATTTATTGCAATACTGAACCTTGTCGATGACCGTAAGTGATTCGTTGAGAAGTCCAATGAACGGATTTGAGCCACAGCATTTTATAGAAAAGTCCTTCCTCTTGGATATTCATGACAAACAACAGATGTATGGAATGGGTCACAAGGTTAAGATTCGTTTGAAAGATACTAATAATTTACAGCAAACAGCATCTGCTGTAACGACTTCTCATTGTGTAGAAACCAGGGTCTGTCCCTGAGCTATCTCTCCCTGGTACCGTCTAGTCTGGGTAGCCTAGTGGTTTGAGCGTTGGACTAGTAACCGGAAGGTTGCAAGTTCAAACCCCAAAGCTGACAAGGTACAAATCTGTCATTACCCTCTTGAAGCTAGGGGACACTATTTTTATGTTTGGAAAAATAACGTTCCCAAAGTAAATGGCCTATTTCTCATAACCAGATGCTAGAATATGCATATAATTGACAGATTAGGATAGAAAACACTCTAAAGTTTCTAAAACTGTAGAGTGAGAGTGAGTTGGTGCGCAATTGAGTAAAATGGCCAATGTTCCTCCCGCTGTTATCGAAAAAGCTACACACTCGGTTGATATATTATCGAATATATATTTTAAAAACTACCTGAGGAATGATTATAAAAAACGTTTGACATGTTTCTGTGGGCATTATGAAGACTATTTGGAATTTCCATCTGCGTTGTCGTGACCGCTCTTTCCTGTGGATTTCTGAACATAACGCGACAAACAAACGTCGGTATTTTGGGTATAAAAATCATCTTTATGGAACAAAAGGAACATTTGCTGTGTAACTGGGAAACTCGTGAGTGAAAACATCCGAAGATCATCAAAGGTAAACGGTAAATTTGATTGCTTTTCTGATTTTCGTGACCAAGCTTCCTGATGCTAAGTGTACACAATGCTATGCTAGGCTATCGAAAAACTTACACAAACGCTTGGATTGGTTTCGCTGTAAAGCATAATTTCAAAATCTGAGACGACAGGGTGATTAAAACCTGTTAAAGATCCTGGGTCCCATTTGGGAACCAACGTAAACTGGGACGTGGCGCATGGAACGCAAAAATATTCTTATAAATATTTAACCTCCACACATTAACAAGTCCAATAGCTCAAATGAAAGATAAACACCTTGTTCATCTAGCCAGCAAGTCAGATTTCTAAAATGTTTTACGGCGAAAACATAGCACATATTTATGTCAAACCACCACCAAAGACACAGCTAATTTGAATTAGCCACGTTGAACAAAATATGCAATCAACAACCGCAGGAGTAAAAGAAAAATAATTCACTAACCTTTTGAGGATCTTCATCAGATGACAGTAATAGGACATGTTACACAGTACATTTGTTTACAATGACGCCATGTTCAAAAAAATGCTACTCAGATGTCCGGAGAAATGATGATATCTGCCGGAGCTAACGCAGATAACAAGCAATACACATCATAAACTTTGACTAAATATACATGTTCTACATATAGTTAGAAAGATACACTTCTTAATAATACAACCGCTGTGTTACATTTATTTTTAACGTTACAGAATTCGTTCACTATGTAATAGTATGAGACGGCGCTCAGAAATTATCATTATGTCTCCTCTATCTCGGAGTCCACAGAAACCCATAATTAACACATAAATATTCCCTTACCTTTGATGTTCTTCGATCAGAAGTCGTGGAAGAAGCTATACTTACCAAAAACTGCGTTTGGTTTTCAAGTCTGTGTCTTTAGGTTATCAAACACGACAAATTCCGGTCGAAATGCAGGCAAAATTCTAGTGGATGCGCATCAAAACTTCAAAATTACATATTATATGTCGACTAAACTGGTCAAACTAAGTGCAGAATTGAGCATTAGCATGTTTTAAACATAGAAAACAATCCTTAGCGTGTACAGACAAACGTACATCGTTTGGTGAATCTTGGAAGAAAGGGAGCTCCGGACCAAACGTGCGCATGAAAGTGCGTGTATTATTGCGCGACCCGGAGGTTTCAGCCCGCCAAAACTCGAGGGAGCGCGCGATTCTCACAATGGCACAATGACATTGCGCTGAAGAGATAGGAACTGTTCCCAGACGTGTAGCTGGTTGGGAAGGGTGGGGGCGATGACGTCAAAGTTGGCCCAACTTTTCTGTTGTCAAGAGAGAGTTTGGGAGAATGGATGCCCTGAGAGTTCTGCTTTACATAGAGACATAATTTGAACGGTTTTAGAAGCTTTAGAGTGTTTTCTATTCAATAATAATTATTATATGCATATATTAGCAATTTTTGATAGATTTTTTTTCTGTTTACTATGGGCACGCAATTCCTCCAAAGGGGGCAGTAGTCAGCCCTATCCTTAACAGGTTTTAATTAACTTAAAAGGCTAAGCTGTGTTTCAAAATATTGCACTTGTGATTTCATGAATATGAATATTTTCTCGTAAAATTATTTGACTGTTGTGCTATGCTATTTAGCGGTTGCAGACAGAAATTATCCCGCTACAGGGATTGGTAGCGTCAAGAAGTAACCCACTGTTCCTAGGCCGTCATTGAAAATAAGAATTTGTTCTTAAGGGTAGGGATTCTAATTTGATTTTGTTATTTTAATTAACCAGTAGTAGTGTTTCTTTTACACATTACTCACATTCAGAGTCATGTGTCAAAATGGGGGAGGTACTAGTCCTCTGAGGTTTTGAATTGAAGTTTACACACCTTGAGTGATACAGTGCCTTGCAAAAGTATTCATCCCCCTTGGAGTGTGGTGTCAGGAAAATAACCTCACACTCAATGTCAACAAAACAAAGGAGATGATTGTGGACTTCAGGAAACAGCAGAGGGAGCAGCCCCCTATCTACATTGACGGGACAGTATTGGAGAGGGTGGAAAGTTTTAAGTTCCTCGGCGTACACATTACAGACAAACTGAAATGGTCCTCCCACACAGACAGCGTGGTGAAGACCTCAGGAGGCTGAAGAAATTCGGCTTGGAACCAAAAACACTCACAAACTTTTACAGATGCACAATCGAGAGCATCCTGTCAGGCCGTATCACAGCCTGGTACGGCAACTGCTCCGCCCATAAACGTAAAGCTCTCCAGAGGGTAGTGAGATCTGCACAACGCATCACTGGGTACAAACCACCTGCCCTCCAGGACACCTACACCACCCGGTCACAGGAAGGCCAAAAAGATCATCAAGGACAACAACCACCCGAGCCACTGAATGTTCACCCTGCTATCATCCAGAAGGCGAGGTCAGTACAGGTGCATCAAAGCGGGGACAGAGAGACTGAAAACAGCTTCTATCTCAAGGCCATCAGACTGTTAAACAGCCATCACTTATATTGAGTGGCTGCTGCCAACAAACTGACTCAACTCTAGCCACTTTAATAATGGAAAATTTGATGTAATCAATTTATCACTAGCCACTTTATATAATGCTTACATACCCTACATTACTCATCTCATATGTATATACTGTGCTCTATACCATCTACTGCATCTTGCCATCTTGATATAATGTATCACTAGCCACTTTAAACAATGCCACTTTATATAATGTATTCATACCCTACATTACTCATCTCATATGTATATACTGTACTCTATACCATCTACTGCATCTTGCCTATGCCGTTCGGACACCACTCATTCATATATTTTTATGTACATATTCGTATTCATTCCTTTACACTTGTGTGTGTATAAGGTAGTTGTTGTGAAATTGTTAGGTTAAATTACTTGTTAGATATTACTGCATGGTCAGAACTAGAAGCACAAGCATTTCGTTACACATGGTTAGCAGATGTTAATGCGAGTGTATGTGCCAAATAAATTTTATTTGATTTGGTGTTCTTCAAATTTTGTTGCATTACAACCTATAATTTAAATAGATTTTTATTTGGATTTCATGTAGCAGAAATTCACAAAATAAAATTTCTTAAAAAACTGAAAAGTGGTGCGTGTCTGTGTCTTCACCCCCTTTGCTATGAAACCCCTAAATAAGATCTGGTGCAACCAATTACCTTCAGAAGTCACATAATTAGTTAAATAAAGTCCACCTGTCTGCAATCTAAGTGTCACATGATCTGTCACATGATCTCAGTATATATACACTTGTTCTGAAAAGCCCCAGAGTCTACAACACCACTAAGCAAGGGGCACCACCAAGCAAGTGACACCACCAAGCAAGTGACACCATGAAGACCAAGGAGCTCTCCAAACACGTCAAGGACAAAGTTGTGGAGAAGTTGTCACGCCCTTATCTGTTTCACCTGTTCTTGTGATGGTCTCCACCTCCTCCAGGTGTTGCTTATTTTCCCCAGTGTATTTATGTTTCCTGTCTCTCTGTGCAAGTTCTTCTTGTGTGTTTTCAAGTCAACCAGCGTGTTTTCCCGTGCTCTTGTTTTCTATTCTAATTTTCTAGTCTTCCCGGTTTTGACCCTTGCCTGTATTTTTTCTGGACTCTGTACCTGCCTGACCCTTCTGCCTGCCCTGACATCGAGCCTGTCTGCCACTATTACCTCTTGGACTCAGAGTCTGGTTTTGACCTTTTGCCTGTCCACGACCGTTCTCTTGCCTACTCCTTTTGGATTATAAATAAACTACAAAGACTCTAACCATCTGCCTCCTGTGTCTGCATCTGGGTCTCGCCTTATGCCCTTCCTTATAGAAGTACAGATCAGGGTTGGGTTATAAAAAAAATATGCTAAACTTTAAACACCCCATGGAGCACCATTAAATCATTATTAAAAAATTTAAGAATATGGCACCACAACAGACCTGCCAAGAGAGGGCCGCCCATCAAATCTCATGGACCAGGCAAGGAGGGCATTAATCAGAGAGGCACCAAAGATAACCCTGAAGGAGCTGCAAAGCTCCACAGCATAGATTGGGGTATCTGACCATAGGACCACTTTAAGCTGTACACTTCACAGAGCTGGCTTTACGGAGGAGTGGACAGAAAAAAGCAATTGCCATGAGAAATAAATAAGCAAACATGTTTGGTGTTTGCCAAAAGGCATGTGGGAGACTCCCCAAACATATGGAAGAAGGTACTCTGGTCAGATGAGACTAAAATTGAGCATTTTGGCCATCAAGGAAAACACTATGTCTGGCACAAACCCAACACCTCTAATCACCCCGAGAACACCATCCTCACAGTGATTTATGGTGATGGCAGCATCATGCTGTGGGGATGTTTTTCATCGGCAGCGACTGGGAAACTGGTCAGAATTGAAGGACTGATGGATGGCGCTAAATACAGGAAATTTCTTGAGAGGGATTTGAGACTAGGACAGAGGTTCACCTTCCAGCATGACAATGACTTTAGAATACTGCTAAAGCAACACTCGAGTGGTTTAAGGGGAAACATTTAAATGTCTTGGAATGGCCTAGTCAAAGCCCAGACCTCAATCCAATTGAGAATCTGTGGTATGACCTCAAAGATTGCTGTATACCAGCGGAACCCATCCAACTTGAAGGAGCTAGAGCAGTTTTGCCTTGAAGAATGGGCAAAAATCCCAGTGGCTAGATGTGCCAAGTTTATAGAGACATAACCCAAGAGACTTGCAGCTGTAATTGCTGCAAAAGGTGGCTCTACAAAATATTGAGTTTGGGGGGGTGAATAGTTATGCAGACTCAATTTGACTCAATTATGCAGACTCAGACTCTTATTTCCTGTTCGTTTCACATTAAAAAAATATTTTTCATCTTCAAAGTGGTAGGCATGTCGTGTAAATCAAATGATACAAACCCCCCAAAAATGTATTTTAAATCCATTTTGTAAGGCAACAAAATAGGAAAAATGCCAAGAGGGGTGAATTCTTTCGCAAGCCACTGTATGTAGGAGTGCATTGTTGTGTTTGTTGTTTGTTCTGTTCTGGTACAAATCTCACCATATTAGGTCTGTTGGATTGTTGGGATTTCTCCTGATGGGTTATAGATCTAACTTCCTGATTCTGTGGCTTTGCGATGAACTTGACAGTGTGATAGGGAGTAAAAGCCAATTTGAAATGACTTCTATAGAATGTTTTGTTATTCTCTAAGACATGTTTTGACATTGGTATTAAGAATAATTGGTAAAAGTAATAATTTATCATGTAGTCAATGCTTGTCTGGATTTCTTGAATCAAAAATAAACTGAACTGTTGTTCTGATCTGTCCTCTCTTGAGGTTATCATGAAAGGTGACGTCAGTCTGTGTCTTAATGCATGGAAGCAATAATTGGACCAAACAGTGTGTGTACCTCAAAACCCCCTCTAACAGGCTGAAGAAAAGCAACAATATGGCCCTGTCCACACCACTTCTACCGAGAGACCTGAGTCCAAGCCAACTACCGGTGTACAGCATCCAATCAGCTGTTTTTTTCTCTCCTGTCTTCTCTCTCAGGAGAGTGACAAGGGTCCACGTGGAATGAGCATGGGGAGATATCTGTTCCAAACTTCTCTTATGTTGCTGGTATACTGGTTGACGAATGAACAAGACACAATGGGTGGTAGGGGTGATGGCGGCCCAGGTGAGAAATTGAAATTGAAATTGGGACATTATCATGGGCCATCCACTTTGAACTGTAAAGCTATCTGAGGACAATGAAGAAGATACCAAAAGATTGAGTGCCTGAAAGGGGGGTTAGTCAGCTGTGTCAAATTGATTTAAAATTCTTTATTTTGGGGTATCAGGTTGATTGTAGAGGTCTACACACAACATAAAATTATAGTAATTCAGAATAAGAATGTAACGGCTGTTTAAAGAAGAGGACCAAGGTGGTACGTGTTCATGATTTTTAATAAACTGAACACTAGAACAAAAACCAACAAAGCGGAACAAACTAAACAGTTCTGTCTGGTGCAGACACGCAAAACAGAAAATAAATACCCACAAAACACAGGTGGGAAAAGGCTATCTAAGTATGGTTCTCAATCAGAGACAACGATAGACAGCTGCCTCTGATTGAGAACCACACCTGGCCAAACACACAGAAATAGAAAAGATAGAACACAAAACATAGAATGCCCACCCCAACGCACACCCTGACCAAACCAAAATAGAGACATGAAAAGGATCTCTAAGGTCAGGGCGTGACAAAGAATGCATTGGGATACTGATCTGTAATTATAATCATGATAAGAAAGATAATACTAGAATTCTAGGATAATTATACTGTATGCTAATATAAAGGTACATTCTGCCAATGTCGATGTGTGTTAAATTGAGGGTTTTCAGTACTAGGACCAATGTGAATCACTGAGCAATGTCATTCTACTACCAACTACTACTACAACCAACTACATTTTGGTTGGATAATTAATTAGGTTTTGATTATAATTTGGAAACTGAATGATTTTTAAAACTGAAGGATTGATTTGAGTTTAGTATGTTAATAACTATAACACTGAAGCAAATTAATGTATTATGGATTGATTGTTTTGATTGTTGTTATGAACTAAATATGTTGACACTATTCACAGCATGCCCTGGTTAAAATTACTTAAGGATAGGGGGCGGTATTTCCCCTTTGGATGAATTGTGTGCCCATAGTAAACTGCATAAAAATCTGCCCTAAATTGCAAATATATGCATATCATTATTATTATTGGATAGAAAACACTCTGAATCTTCTAAAACCGTTTGAATTATGTCTGTGAGTATAACAGAACTCACAGGGCAGGCAATCTTCCAAACTAGTTTTGGAATCCTGAAAGTTGGGGCAACTTTGACGTCATCGCCCCCTCCCTTCCCAACCAGTTATGGATCTGGAAACACTTCCTATGTCTTCCACTAGATGTCCTCATTCAGTAGAGTGTTTAATGGTGCATATGCTGTGAACTTTGACCCAATGGGGTGAAAAACTGTAGGTGTCGCGAGGATTTTCATGTGCGTGAAGGCGCGCTTTGGACAGAGAGCTTCCTTTGTTCCAGTCAGCCCCAGATGAACTAGGATTGTCCGGTTGGAATGCCATTCGTTGGGTACGTTTATAACATCCTGAAGCTTGATTCTGCACTTAGTTTGACCAGTTTCGTCGACCTGTAATATGTAATTTGGAAGTTTTGATGCGCAATTATTCTGGACCAGAAGTCCTTTTTTGGGCATTTGAGCTGAAAGTGGTAGCATATGCTACTACATGGACACTAGAATTTAACATTATGAAACAAAATTATGTATTGGGTAAGTATGACTCCTTCCACTACATTCTGATCGAAGACCATCAAAGGTAAGGGAATATTTATGTTGTAATTTTGTATTTCTGTTGACTCCAACATAGTGGAGAAATATTGTTACGTCTGAGCGCCGTCTCAGATTATTGCATAGTAAACTAATTCCGTAACGTTAAAAAAAATGTGACACAGTGGTTGCATTAAGAACAAGTGTATCTTTCTAACTATATGTAGAACATGTATCTTTAGTCAAAGTTTATGATGAGTATTTCTGTTATCTGGTGTTATCTGGCGTAGCTTTCTATATTTTCTCCGGACATTTTGGAGAATTCTCTGAATATTCTCTGATATAAAATGCATATTATCGAACAAAACATAAATGTACTGTGTAACATGTCATATTACTGTCATCTGATGAAGATTTTCAAAAGGTAAAGTGAATGAATTTTCTTTTAATCCTGCTTTTGTCATTGTATCTTTTGTTGGACAAAATGGCTACGTTTTTTCTTTGTTTTGGTGGTGGTCTAACATATATATGTTGTGTTTTTGCCGTAAAACATTTTAAAAATCGGACATGCTGGGTAGATGAACAAGGTGTTTATCTTTCATTTGAGATATTGGACTTGTTAATGTGTGTAGGTTAAATATTTCTAAGAATATTTTTGCATTCTCTGTGCCACCGTTTGAGTTGAACGGGGGGGAGGGGTGTAGTTTCCGCTTGGGAACCTATAAGCACAACAGGATATTATATATTAATGGAGAGGGGAACTCTGATCCAGAGAGTGAAACTGATCCTAATCTATTTGATCTATAGGTGTTGCTTATAAATAGTGGAATCATGATGCTTGTCTTGGGTCATGTTCATTAGGCACCAATGGAGTACATTTAATTTAAGCAGGAGTCACTACCTGGAATTGTCCAACAGGATATGCTCATTTTAGTTTCTGGGATGCAAATAGTTATTTCCACCATTCTGATCCATTGGGGTGTGCTAGATAACTAAAGCTTATTTTGTTAAACTCCATTGTTGAATGCACTGCATTATGCATTAAATTGTTTTTCTTCATGGGTTCGTGCAGGTGACTGTGTATCATGACCTGCCCAGACAAATTGGTAGAATGCGTAGAATATGTGTTGGAGGTTGAAATGGGAGACAGTGCTAAATTTCTTGTGAGGAGGCTAGCCAGTGCTATAGCAGACGGTCACATGCAGGAATCCATGCACTGAATTATTGCTTTCATGCTTCTTTTTTTATGTCGAATGTATGCATTTTCTACATGTGAATTAATGTTCATAAATCTTGTAATTTTCTTTTAATAAGTTGAGAGGACTCTCAAAAGAACAGAACAAGATTATGTTATTATTGCATTTTTATGCTATTAATTATTATGCTATTATTGCATCAAATTGTTGTTTTGTTCAACAAAATAGAGGGTTCTTATAACTCTATTGTGTCTGTGTGAACTGAAAGTGGGCCTCTGAGAGATTTAACACTGACAGTGGATGTACGATGAATTGGTGATAAAGACAACATTCCATAGCATGATTAGTGTCTGTGTGCCGGACTGGAAGGTACCAGGGAGAGATGGCTAGGGGCCAGACCCTGGTTTCTACACAAAGAGAAATCTTTACAAAGATGCTGTTTGCTGTGAATTATTAGTATCTTTCTTGCGAATCTTAATCTTGTGACCCATTCCATACATCTGTTGTTTGTCATGAACATCCAAGAGGATGTTTGCTATAAAATGCTGTGGCTCAAATCTGCTCGTTGGGCTTCCCAACGAATCACCTATGGGTGGGTTGTCAACAAGCTTCAGCATTGCAATAATTGATCAATGTTATTTATAAGTTCTGAATAAAGTAATATCTTGATTGGTGATTGACCTTGTCTTCTCGTTGACTCAGTCTACTCTATCATAGCTTGAAGGTCTCTATGAAAGAGATACACACAAGAAATTGAAACCCATTACCTGTTTTGTAGTCAATTACATGTTCATCTGCTAGGGGAAGATGGAGATGGGAAGATGTAGAAGACACATGGCAGTGTGGTTTATGGCCACTTTGGCTGAGGACTACAGGTGGCTACATTGTGCTGGTGTGTGTTGATGTCCATATTATCATGTAAAGGCTTGAGTTCAATGTATTTGGATATGTGTCAACCTTTTTTCTGTCTTCTTTTCTGTCTCTGTCTTTCTCTCATTCCTCCCCCATCGTTCTCTATCGCTCTCTCTTTCTCTCTCTCTATTTCCCTCTCTTCCTCTTCCTCCAGAACTGTAGACACCTGAGAATCTGTGTGGGAGATAAGGGGACCTGGCTGTCTAATCCCTCACAATAGGTCCAACTGGTGATCACACACATCTCATCTAGTATGGCATCTGATAACAGGGCAGACAATGAGAGTGAAGACTGTATGAATTATGGGTAGATGGGCGAGACACGAGAGAAAAGCAATTGCCTCTTCAATAAGGAAGTGACAGTGTTTGTCTCTTACATATTATGTTTGGGAAGCCACTTAAGGGACTCCAATTTAGCCACAATCATCTGTAACTCTTGAGGTGTTTGTTCATTATCATCATCATTTTCAAAATCAACATCACCATCAACATCACAATCATCCTCATCATCCCCATCATCATCATTTTCAGCCTTATCAACATCATCAACACTTTATTTCAACATCAAAGCAGAAACAGTTATTTTACATGTTCCTGTATTTGGTGTGTGTACTGTCCTTATATATTTGGGCTGTGTGTGTGTACTGTGTTTCTGTGTTTTCCCTGTTGGTGTTGTTTTACAGGCTGTCAATCTCCTGAGCTTCAGACATTAGTGGGACCAGCGGAGGGAGACGCGGAGCACGCTCACTCTGGGGACTCTTTTGCTCTCTCTGTCTCCATCTCACTACATCACAACCACCACCACCCCATGTCCTGGAGGACTCCCAGCCAACACAATAAGTCTCATCCTGTTAGTGAAAAAGGCTATGGTGCATCTGTTAGTTTGGCAGCCACGGTTTGGAGGTGGTCAGCCAACCAAGCCTGCTGATACTGTACGCACAGCATGTGTCAAGGATAGTGTGAGTCTAATGAACACAACCGATGGAATGTGGAAAACTGTACTCTGTTAAGAAACGACCCATGCCCTTTTTGGTTTGATAAATGATCTTTATGAAAGAGTGCTGTGTACAACGAGTTGTTGTGATACTGGAGAAAAAAACAGGGGATGTGGACAGGAATCTTTTGTATGAATCTGGAAATCAAAATGGCTCATTTCTTTCTCTGTTTTGTTCCGCCGGTAGAAAAGTTGGAGTTGTTTTAACTTCTGTGAGTCCCTTGACCCATGCAAAGCCAAGTTCTGCCGACTGAGGAGCAGAATTTTAAATAGTTGAATGAAACAAAAAATCCACACGAGTCATAATATATATACATTTGTATTCTTCAATGTGACTCATCTGGTGAATCGTGATGCGGGGCGTGGGAGGAATAAATACATGCAATGTAAAAGTAAGTGCTATAGACTTTTAAAGTCAGAGCTCTGTGAATAGGCTTCGTAATCTGTTGGATTTAATGAAACCTGTCCCAAAAGTGAGTGAAAGGCTGAAATAACATTAGGCGGCGGACAATGGAAGCCTTTACAGTATTAAAGCCTTAACAGCTAGACCTAATTGCCTTGTCGGTGAATGGGGCGGGAGGCGGCTGACTCCTAGGGCTGCAATGTCAAGCTGACTTATCCGATCGTCCTCCTTCTCTCTTTCTTGCACCCAAATGAGAAAACGTTCCAAGTCCCGGTTGATTAAACTTCCTTATCAAACTGCACATCTTCTCTCTCTGTGCCTTATTCCTTTTGTTTATCAGATACTTCTCCAAGGGAGCCTCATTTTTCTTAACGTATTACCTGTGGAAATAGCAGAATGGAGGAGAAGATAGGCTAAAGTGTACCTTCTTTGCTTTTCACTTTGACATGTCAACACCTTCAAATCAAATCAAATCAAATGTATTTATATAGCCCTTCATACATCAGCTGATATCTCAAAGTGCTGTACAGAAACCCAGCCTAAAACCCCAAACAGCAAGCAAAGCAGGTTTAGAAGCATGGTGGCTAGGAAAAACTCCCTAGAAAGGCCAAAACCTAGGAAGAAACCTAGAGAGGAACCAGGCTATGAGGGGTGACGAGTCCTCTTCTGGCGGTGCCGGGTGGAGATTATAACAGAACATGGCCAAGATGTTCAAATGTTCATAAATGACAGAATGTCAAATAATTTTAATCACAGGTAGAACAGTTGAAACTGGAGAAGCAGCACGGCCAGGTGGACTGGGGACAGCAAGGAGTCATCATGCCAGGTAGTCCTGAGGCATGGTCCTAGGGCTCAGGTCCTCCGAGATAGAGAATTAGAGAGAGCATACTTAAATTCACACAGGACACCGGATAGGACAGGAGAAGTACTCCAGATATAACAAACTGACCCTAGCCCCCCGACACAAACTACTGCAGCATAAATACTGAAGGCGGAGACAGGAGGGGTCAGGAGACACTGTGGCCCCATCAAATGATACCCCCGGACAGGGCCAAACAGGAAGGATATAACCCCACCCACTTTGCCAAAGCACAGCCCCCACATCACTAGAGGGATATCTTCAACCACCAACCTACCATCCTGAGACAAGGCCGAGTAAAGCCCACAAAGACCACTGCCACGGCACAACCCAAGGGGGGGCGCCAACCCAGACAGGAAGATCACATCAGTGACTCAACCCACTCAAGTGACGCACCCCTCCTAGGGAAGGCATGAAAGAGCACCAGTAAGCCAGTGACTCAGCCCCTGTAATAGGGTTAGAGGCAGAGAATCCCAGTGGAAAGAGGGGAACCGGCCAGGCAGAGACAGCAAGGGTGGTCCGTTGCTCCAGAGCCTTTCCGTTCACCTTCACACTCCTGGACCAGACTACACTCAGTCATATGACCCACTGAAGAGATGAGTCTTTAGTAAAGACTTAAAGGTTGAGACCGAGTTTGCATCTCTCACATGGGTAGGCAGACCATTCCATAAAAATTGAGCTCTATAGGAGAAAGCCCTGCCTCCAGCTGTTTGCTTAGAAATTCTACGGACAATTAGGAGGCCTGCGTCTTGTGACCGTAGCGTACATGTAGGTAAGTATGGCAGGACCAAAACCAGAGAGATAGGTAGGAGCAAGCCCATGTAATGCTTTGTAGGTTAGCAGTAAAACCTTGAAATCAGCCCTTGCCTTGACAGGAAGCCAGTATAGGGAGGCTAGCACTGGAGTAATGTGATAAAAAAAATTTGGTTCTAGTCAGGATTCTAGCAGCCGTATTTAGCACGAACTGAAGTTTATTTAGTGCTTTATCTGGGTAGCCGGAAAGTAGAGCATTGCAGTAGTCTAACCTAGAAGTAACAAAAGCATGGATTAATTTTTCTGCATCATTTTTGGACAGTAAGTTTCTGATTATTGCAATGTTACGTAGATGGAAAAAACCTGTCCTTGAAACAGTCTTGATATGTTCGTCAAAAGAGAGATCAGGGTTTCTTGGGACCTAGAACAAGCATTTCTGTTTTGTCCGAGTTTAAAAGTAGAAAGTTTACAGCCATCCACTTCCTTATGTCTGAAACACAGGCTTCTAGCGAGGGCAATTTTGGGTCTTCACCATGTTTCATTGAAATGTACAGCTGTGTGTCATCTGCATAGCAGTGAATGTTAACATTATGTTTTCGAATGACATCCCCAAGAGGTAAAATATATAGTGAAAACAATAGTGGTCCTAAAACGGAACCTTGAGGAACACCAAAATTTACAGTTGATTTGTCAGAGGACAAATCATTCACAGAGACAAACTGATATCTTTCTGACAGATAAGATCTAAACCAGGCCAGAACTTGTCCATGTAGACCAATTTGGGTTTCCAATCTCTCCAAAAGAATGTGGTGATCGATGGTATCAAAAGCAGCACTAATGTCTAGGAGCACAAGGACAGATGCAGAGCCTCGGTCTGATGCCATTAAAAGGTCATTTACCACCTTCACAAGTGCAGTCTCAGTGCTATGATGGGGTCTAAAACCAGACTGAAGCATTTCATATACATTGTTTGTCTTCAGGAAGGCAGTGAGTTGCTGCGCAACAGCCTTCTCAAAACATTTTGAGAGGAATGGAATGGAAGATTCGATATAGGCCGATAGTTTTTTATATTTTCTCGGTCAAGGTTTGGCTTTTTCAAGAGAGGCTTTATTACTGCCACTTTTAGTGAGTTTGGTACACATCTGGTGGATAGAGAGCCGTTTATTATGTTCAACATAGGAGGGCCAAGCACAGGAAGCAGCTCTTTCAGTAGTTTACTTGGAATAGGTTCCAGTATGCAGCTTGAAGGTTTAGAGGCCATGATTATTTTCATCATTGTGTCAAGAGATATAGTACTAAAACACTTGAGTGTCTCTCTTGATCCTAGGTCCTGGCAGAGTTGTGCAGAATCAGGACAAATCAAATCAAATCAAATCAAATCAAATTTATTTGTCACATACACATGGTTAGCAGATGTTAATGCGAGTGTAGCGAAATGCTTGTGCTTCTAGTTCCGACAATGCAGTAATAACGAACAAGTAATCTAACTAACAATTCCAAAAAAACTACTGTCTTATACACAGTGTAAGGGGATAAAGAATATGTACATAAGGATATATGAATGAGTGATGGTACAGAGCAGCATAGGCAAGATACAGTAGATGATATCGAGTACAGTATATACATATGAGATAAGTATGTAAACCAAGTGGCATAGTTAAAGTGGCTAGTGATACATGTATTACATAAGGATGCAGTCGATGATATAGAGTACAGTATCAACGTATGCATATGAGATGAACAATGTAGGGTAAGTAACATTATATAAGGTAGCATTGTTTAAAGTGGCTAGTGATATATTTACATCATTTCCCATCAATTCCCATGATTAAAGTGGCTGGAGTAGAGTCAGTGTCATTGACAGTGTGTTGGCAGTAGCCACTCAATGTTAGTGGTGGCTGTTTAACAGTCTGATGGCCTTGAGATGGCTGTTTTTCAGTCTCTCGGTCCCAGCTTTGATGCACCTGTGACCTCGGGATGACAGCGGGGTGAACAGGCAGTGGCTCGGGTGGTTGATGTCCTTGATGATCTTTATGGCCTTCCTGTAGGCGGAGGGCAGGTGTTTGCCCCCGGTGATGCGTTGTGCACCTCACTACCCTCTGGAGAGCCCGGTTGAGGGCGGTGCAGGATGGCGGTGATACAGCCCGCCAGGATGCTCGATTGTGCATCTGTAGAAGTTTGTGAGTGCTTTTGGTGACAAGCCGAATTTCTTCAGCCTCCTGAGGTTGAAGAGGCGCTGCTGCGCCTTCCTCACGATGCTGTCTGTGTGAGTGGACCAATTCAGTTTGTCTGTGATGTGTATGCCGAGGAACTTAAAACTTGCTACCCTCTCCACTACTGTTCCATCGATGTGGATGGGGGTGTTCCCTCTGCTGTTTCCTGAAGTCCACAATCATCTCCTTAGTTTTGTTGACGTTGAGTGTGAGGTTATTTTCCTGACACCACACTCCGAGGGCCCTCACCTCCTCCCTGTAGGCCGTCTCGTCGTTGTTGGTAATCAAGCCTACCACTGTTGTGTCGTCCGCAAACTTGATGATTGAGTTGGAGGCGTGCATGGCCACGCAGTCGTGGGTGAACAGGGAGTACAGGAGAGGGCTCAGAACGCACCCTTGTGGGGCCCCAGTGTTGAGGATCAGCGGGGAGGAGATGTTGTTGCCTACCCTCACCACCTGGGGGCGGCCCGTCAGGAAGTCCAGTACCCAGTTGCACAGGGCGGGGTCGAGACCCAGGGTCTCGAGCTTGATGACGAGCTTGGAGGGTACTATGGTGTTGAATGCCGAGCTGTAGTCGATGAACAGCATTCTCACATAGGTATTCCTCTTGTCCAGATGGGTTAGGGCAGTGTGCAGTGTGGTTGAGATTGCATCGTCTGTGGACCTATTTGGGCGGTAAGCAAATTGGAGTGGGTCAAGGGTGTCAGGTAGGGTGGAGGTGATATGGTCCTTGACTAGTCTCTCAAAGCACTTCATGATGACGGATGTGAGTGCTACGGGCGGTAGTCGTTTAGCTCAGTTACCTTAGCTTTCTTGGGAACAGGAACAATGGTGGCCCTCTTGAAGCATGTGGGAACAGCAGACTGGTATAGGGATTGATTGAATATGTCCGTAAACACACCGGCCAGCTGGTCTGCGCATGCTCTGAGGGCGCAGCTGGGGATGCCGTCTGGGCCTGCAGCCTTGCGAGGGTTAACACGTTTAAATGTCTTACTCACATCGGCTGCAGTGAAGGAGAGACCGCATGTTTCCGTTGCAGGCCGTGTCAGTGGCACTGTATTGTCCTCAAAGCGGGCAAAAATGTTATTTAGTCTGCCTGGGAGCAAGACATCCTGGTCCGTGACTGGGCTGGGTTTCTTCCTGTAGTCCGTGATTGACTGTAGACCCTGCCACATGCCTCTTGTGTCTGAGCCGTTGAATTGAGATTCTACTTTGTCTCTGTACTGGCGCTTAGCTTGTTTGATAGCCTTGCGGAGGGAATAGCTGCACTGTTTGTATTCAGTCATGTTACCAGACACCTTGCCCTGATTAAAAGCAGTGGTTCGTGCCTTCAGTTTCACACGAATGCTGCCATCAATCCACGGTTTCTGGTTAGGGAATGTTTTAATCGTTGCTATGGGAACGACATCTTCAACGCACGTTCTAATGAACTCGCACACCGTATCAGCGTATTCGTCAATGTTGTTGTCTGACGCAATACGAAACATCTCCCAGTCCACGTGATGGAAGCAGTCTTGGAGTGTGGAGTCAGCTTGGTCAGACCAGCGTTGGACAGACCTCAGCGCGGGAGCTTCTTGTTTTAGTTTCTGTCTGTAGGCAGGGATCAACAAAATGGAGTCGTGGTCAGCTTTTCCGAAAGGGGGCGGGGCAGGGCCTTATATGCGTCGCGGAAGTTAGAGTAACAATGATCCAGGGTCTTTCCACCCCTGGTTGCGCAATCGATATGCTGATAAAATTTAGGGAGTCTTGTTTTCAGATTAGCCTTGTTAAAATCCCCAGCTACAATGAATGCAGCCTCCGGATAAATTGTTTCCAGTTTGCAGAGAGTTAAATAAAGTTCGTTCAGAGCCATCGATGTGTCTGCTTGGGGGGATATATACGGCTGTGATTATAATCGAAGAGAATTCTCTTGGTAGATAATGCGGTCTACATTTGATTGTGAGGAATTCTAAATCAGGTGAACAGAAGGATTTGAGTTCCTGTATGTTTCTTTCATCACACCATGTCACGTTGGCCATAAGGCATACGCCCCCGCCCGTCTTCTTACCAGAAAGATGTTTGTTTCTGTCGGCGCGATGCGTGGAGAAACCCGCTGGCTGCACCGCTTCGGATTGCGTCTCTCCAGTTAGCCATGTTTCCGTGAAGCAGAGAACGTTACAGTCTCTGATGTCCCTCTGGAATGCTACCCTTGCTCGGATTTCATCAACCTTGTTGTCAAGAGACTGGACATTGGCAAGAAGAATGCTAGGGAGTGGTGCACGATGTGCCCGTCTCCGGAGTCTGACCAGAAGACCGCTTCGTTTCCCTCTTTTTCTGAGTCGTTTTTTTTTTTTGGTCGCTGCATGTGATCCACTCGGTTACACTGGTTGTAAGGCAGAACACAGGATCCGCATCGCGAAAAACATATTCTTGGTCGTACTGATGGTGAGTTGACGCTGATCTTATATTCAGTAGTTCTTCTCGGCTGTATGTAATGAAACCTAAGATGACCTGGGGTACTAGTGTAAGAAATAACACGTAAAAAAACAAAAAACTGCATAGTTTCCTAGGAACGCGAAGCGAGGCGGCCATCTCTGTCGGCGCCGGCGTAGGTATGACAACTGATCTTTGAAGGAATACGCAGATTTAAAGAGGAGTCCGTAATTTGCTTTCTAATAACCATGATCTTTTCCTCAAAGAAGTTCATGAATTTATTACAGCTGAAGTGAAAGCCGTCCTCTCTTGGGGAATGCTGCTTTTTAGTTAGCTTTGCGACAGTATCAAAAAGGAATTTCGGATTGTTCTTATTTTCCTCAATTAAGTTGGAAAAATAGGATGATCGAGCAACAGTAAGTGCTCTTCGATACTGCACGGTACTGTCTTTCCAAGCTAGTCAGAAGACTTCCAGTTTGGTGTGGCGCCATTTCCGTTCCAATTTTCTGGAAGCTTTCTTCAGAGCTCGGGTATTTTCTGTATACCAGGGAGCTAGTTTCTTATGAGAAATGTTTTTAGTTTTTAGGGATGCAACTGCATCTAGGGTATTGCGCAAGGTTAAATTGAGTTCCTCTGTTCTTTCTCAGTTCTCTAATGTCAAAGAATGAGGTTTGAACCTAGCTATGAAAGCCCCTGTAGCCCTATGCCAATTAAAAGTAATATTCATTAAATGTCCAATATATTTAAAATGTTTGTACAGATCATATCAACATTAAATACACTTTTCCTGAATAACAAGGGGTAGCAATTGACATTGACACTGTCATACCACACTAGGTGTGCACAATCAGTGAGTGCTAGTCTATAAGGCTATGTACAGTCTTCATGTACAGAAACAGACAGAGAATTGGGGAGGTGCAATCACACAGTGTAAAGACCACTACCATCCGAGTGTGCTTATCAAGCCCAGTTTAGCTGATCAATACCCTTTGTGGAAATAAGCTGGACAACAGATTGGACCCCAAGGTTCGGCTGGCAGCCCAGGATGAAGGGATGTATGGAGAATTAGGGGAGAGGAGGCAGATAAGAGATGATTTTATGTTTTATGATTAGTGGAGGTTGGGATACATGTATACTGAACAAAAATCTAAACACAACATGTAAAGTGTTGGTCCCATGTTGCATGAGATGAAAGAAAAGATCCAAGGAATGTTCCATACTCACAAAACGTTTGTGCACAAATTTCTTTACATCCCTGTTAGTGAGCATTTCTCCTTTGAAAAAGATAATACATTACCTGACAGGTGTGGCATATCAATAAACTGATTAAACTGCATGATCATTACACAGGTGCACCATGCGCTTGGGACAATACAAATTCACTCTAAAATGTGCAGTTTTGTCACACAACACAATGCCACAGATGTCTCAAGTTTTGAGGGAGCATGCAATTGACATGCTGACTGCAGGAATGTCCACCAGAGCTGTTGCCAGAGAATTGAATGTTAATTTCTCAAACATAAGTCACATCATAAGTCACTCTACCACAGTCATTTTAGAGAATTCCGCAGTACTTTCAACCAGCCTCACAACCGCAAACCACGTGTAACCACGCTAGCCCAGGACCTCCACATCTGGCATCTTCACGTGCGGGGGGAGGGGGGCTATGCCCTCCCATGCCCACCCATTGCTGCGCTCCTGCCCAGTCATGTGAAATCCATAGATTAGGGCCTAATTCGTTTATTTCAATTGACTGATTTCCTTCTGTAACTCAGTAAAATCTTTTAAATTGTTGCATTTTGCGTTTATATTTTTGTTCAGTATATAATGTTCTTGCATTATCTGTGACAATCTAATAATGAATTCCATCTCATCAACATTATGTGGATCATATGTAAGTTACGCTTGTAATTATGCTGTATGTAACTATAAAAAAATGTGTAGTACGCATCTAATCTTTCTCTCTAAATTAAAAAAAAAGAATTTCATACAAAGGAGCTCATGTATGACGCTCCTATCAGCAATGACTAAATCACAATAATCTCTTCTAAAAATAAAACTTTCATCCATGAAAATATGATCTGAAGAGACTATCAGAGACTAAAATGATCAGAGACTAAAATGTAACCCACTTGGGGAACAAACCTCTATCAGACGACAAACACGATGCAATGTGGATAAACAGCAGCGGCAGCGGCAGTGGTGCTGTAATTGTGAGTAGGGGGATTAATAATAACATTTCAGGAATCAAATTATTAACCTTCCTAATCACCCTGGAGGCTTGTCGGAGAGTATGAAAATCAGTCATTTGGAGAAGAAGCTCACAAATGGAAACATCCTTCAGAGCTAATCCCTGGATCGATTCTGGTCATCGCATTAATTCTTACGAAACGCTATTGTAGCTATGATACATTGATACTGCTACACAAAGGGTTGCACCAGGAAACCATGTAAAGGCTATAAAATATATGCCTCCACAAAAGCTGAAAAGTACATTTGTCTTTCAGTGTGGATTCAGAGACAATGCAATGTGAATCAGTGGAGTTTCCTCAGAGGAAGAGGAGGAAAAATATAAATAGTGAAACAATAAAAAAAGTATATTTTTAAATAAAATTATATAGAACATATTCATGTCACCAAATAACTGATTATTAAATCACACTGTTTTCCAATGAAGGTCTACAGTAGCCTCAGCAGCACTCTCTGGGGTAGCACCATGGTGTAGCTGAAGGACAGCTAGTTTCCGTCCCCCTCTCAATTTAATAGGGCTAGGGGTTCCGCTAGCGGGACAACTTCGGGTGAAACTGGAGGGAGCGCAATTCAAATAAAAATTCATAAATAATATGGATTTTAAACACTTATGTACATATAAGTGTCTTATATTGGCTGAAAGCTTAATTTCTTGTTAATCTAACTCCACTGTCCGATTTACAGTAGCTATTACAGCAAAAGCATGCCATGCGATTGTTTGAGGACAGCGCCCCACATCAAAATATTTTTCCACTGGCACAGGTTTCATACATTCACAAATAACTATTAATTAAATATTCACTTACTTTTTGAAAATCTTCCTCTGATTTGTCATCCAAAGGGTCCCAGATATAACATGTAGTGTCGTTTTGTAAGATAAAACCATCTTTATGTCCCAAAAAGTCAGTTTAGTTGACGCCATCGATTTGAGTAATCCACTCGTTCAACTTGCAGAGAAAGGAATCCGAAAATCTACCCCTAAACTTTGTTTCAAAAAGTCAAAATAAGTTTTTATTTACTCCTCAGAACCCCTAAAATGTAATCAAACTATAATATTTCTTACGAAAAGATGTTCAATAGGTAACCGATTTTAGCTGGTGCGCAATGTCTTCCTGGCGTGCACAAACACGAATTTCCAAGACTGTGCTAAAACTGACATTTCTTACTTGTTTTTGAAGTTACAAGCTTGACCCCTTGAACATAGACTGATGACATCCTGTGGAAGCTATAGGAATTGCATCCAGGGAGCAAATTTCTCTTGAAGTTCTAACAGGATGGTTTCTCAAACAAAACTATTCCAGTTGGTTTTTCTTTGGATTTTCTCCTACCATATCTATTGTGTTATATTCTCCTACGTTATTTTAACATTTCTACAAACTTCAAAGTGTTTCCTTTCCAATGATACCAATATATGCATATCCTGACTTCAGGGCCTGAGCTACAGGAAGGTTACTTTGGGCACGTCATTCAGACAGGAAGTGGAGACAAAAGGGGCTTAGCCTTAAGAAGTTTAAAACCTAGGAGGCTCATTTATTTAAAAAAAATATATTTCACCTTTATTTAACCAGGTAGGCCAGTTGAGAACAAGTTCTCATTTACAACTGCGACCTGGCCAAGATAAAGCAAAGCAATGCGGGAAAAACAACAACACAGAGTTACACATGGGATAAATAAACATACAGTCAATAACACAATGGCTCATGATTCTCACCCCCTTCCATAGACTTACACAGTAACAATGTTGACTTCCAGAGGACGTCCTCCAACCTATCAGAGCTCTTGCAGCATGCACTGGCATGTTGTCCACCCAATCAAATGATCAGAGAATTAATCTAGTACTGAAAGCATCATTTAGACAGCACTGAAGTGCATAAAAGGTGGTGCATAAAATGTGGTGAGTAGTTGACTCAAAGAAAGAGAAAGACAACAGTTGAACAGTTTTGAGAAGTAAAAAATCTGAAATTATGGAGAAGCAGCAGAGAGAACTATGTTTTTTTCTCACTTAGCGAGCTAATGCAGTTAATGCAGCCTACTCAAACACCTGGCTCAAACAGAGGGGAATGCTATTTGTGTTAGCTAGCTGGCTAAGGCTATCCAACACTGGAACTCTTCCAAGTCAAGGTAAACTTTCAGTTACATGAATTTATTGCCACAGAGGCCTGCCAGTGTAACTGCTAAACTGCTTACTGTACACTGTACTGCATGATTGTAGTGGGTTTACTAACACATTAGTTGTTGTAGCTATGTTGAATTTGACATTAACTAATGTGGTGACAACAATGTATACTGTGTGTAGCGGTTAGCGGTTATGGTATGAAGGTTTGGCTTAGAGAGTTTTTTTCGCCTGGTCACAGACAGCTGTTGTGTTGTGCACTAAAGTCCACAAGTAAAGGGAAAAGGTGAGAGCACGTAGATGTGAGAAAGAATTATACAACGAGCAAAGTGAAATCATGCTGTTTGTATGTGGGCGGCAGGGTAGCCTAGTGGTTAGAGCGTTGGACTAGTAACCGGAAGGTTGCAAGTTCTAACCACTGAGCTGACAAGGTACAAAATCTGTCGTTCTGCCCCTGAACAGGCAGTTAACCCACTGTTCATAGGCCGTCATTGAAAATAAGAATTTGTTCTTAACTGACTTGCCTAGTAAAATAAAGGTACATTTTTATTTATTTTTTAAATAAATACAAATGTGGCTGCTATGAAAGTGACCTGTGTGTGTTGGTAATCAGGGGTGTATTCATTCTACCAATTCTGTTGAAAAAAATCTTAAAGGGAAGCAAAAGGAACAAAACGGGGATAGATCTAACAGAATTTGTCCAACAGAAACTCTAGTTTTGGTTGCCATCTAATGATTACACCCTAGATCAGCTAGATGCAACCAAGAGTGTGCAAGGCGTTATTGAATGTGTCTCTATCTGTCACCTTGATTCCTCCAATTTGTCTCTCGACATGTCTACCTACGTTATACACTTTCATTCATAAGCTAGGTTTGTAGCAACCTCATGATGGGTATAGGGAAAATTATAGTATCATAGTTGCCTAAACCTATCGATGATACATTGAGCTGGGTGAATGGAATAGGAATGACAGTCATCCAATATGTTGTACTAGAAATAAGGCCATGCTCATAAAACAAGTCTTCCTCCTCAGTTGTAAATGGCACCGGACCGCCACTGATGTGAATCAACAGGAAAATGTTTTCACAATGCTAGAAATAATCATAATTATTTCACAATGTTTACAGTTGATATTGGGAATATCCAACATTTCTCGAAATACCTATAATTCAAACACTAATTGAAACACAATTATGATTTTCATTTCAGTATCATCCAGGTGGGGATTACACAAAATAGTGGATGAGAGGTGTATGATAGTTAGTCGCTGGTAAAGGGGTGGAGATGCGAGGTACTGTATAAGCTCCATCACAGTTGTACATACTTACAAAGTTATGAAAACTTCCTCTCTGTATATAAGTGTTGAATATTCAACGAGGCCCCTCCTCTGTGGTTGTTCATCTGCCACTCAGCTTTTTCCATCTATTCATGAAGCATGCCTCTTTACAAATGGTAATGACACGGAATATGAATACTGCATCAAAATCAGACGTGTCATTATCTCCTGGTAATACCCAGTTTCCCCAGTGCTAGTAGAAAGTCTTATCTTATAATTAGCTGTGATAACAATAGCCACTCTGGAGCAGCCTGCCTGCCTCACTCACATTGGTCTTGTTTTATCTTGTTTTTAAATGAATCCATGAAATGTGTTTGTTAGGAGCGGGGTAAATACTATTTTTACTTTGACATGCTCAGTCAGTGCTGTATGCTTTTTTGGGGGCTGTGTACTAATTCATTGAAAATCTACATTTTCCATTTCATGAGGATGCCTAATGAATTACTGAGATGAGCATCATGGAGAGATTGAACTCTAGTATGTCTGTGAACGTAGCTTATCTGAAATAATTTACCAAGGATATTGTAGCTTCACTCAGCTAATGTGACTATTCTTTGCTAATTCAGATTCGAGATATTGTATTTTATTGTGGTTTAGCCTATATCATAGATCCCTTAGGGGTGTGGACATTTTAGATGAGTAGGCAGGCAATACATTACAATAAAGCACAAATAAAATCTAATTCAATCCCCCAGGAGTGCTCCACAATTACCTATCATCTCTCCAGGTTTTCTTATGATAAACAGCATCCAGATAGAAGATCCACAGAAGTTTTCTATGGGGTGAGTTCAGGAGGGGCAAAAACATTGTTTTAATTAATCCCGCAAAAGAATGCCAGCCGTGTATTTTGTTAAACGAAATCAGATCTTTTTTTAGAAAGGGATGAGCTCAGCACATAGAGCAGGCTAATTATCACCCCACTCACAACAGGAACTAACAATGTATGGGCCCGCTTCAAAATGTCAAGATAACCAATTACCAAATGAAAATGGCCGTTTCTGGCCCCAGGTGGTGAGGGTAGGCCCCAGGTGGTGAGGTTAGGCAACAACATCTCCTCCCCGCTGATCCTCAACACTGGGGCCCCACAAGGGTGCGTTCTGAGCCCTCTCCTGTACTCCCTGTTCACCCACGACTGCGTGGCCATGCACGCCTCCAACTCAATCATCAAGTTTGCGGACGACACAACAGTGGTAGGCTTGATTACCAACAACGACGAGACGGCCTACAGGGAGGAGGTGAGGGCCCTCGGAGTGTGGTGTCAGGAAAATAACCTCACACTCAACGTCAACAAAACTAAGGAGATGATTGTGGACTTCAGGAAACAGCAGAGGGAACACCCCCCATCCACATCGATGGAACAGTAGTGGAGAGGGTAGCAAGTTTTAAGTTCCTCGGCATACACATCACAGACAAACTGAATTGGTCCACTCACACAGACAGCATCGTGAGGAAGGCGCAGCAGCGCCTCTTCAACCTCAGGAGGCTGAAGAAATTCGGCTTGTCACCAAAAGCACTCACAAACTTCTACAGATGCACAATCGAGAGCATCCTGGCGGGCTGTATCACCGCCTGGTATGGCAACTACACCGCCCTCAACCGTAAGGCTCTCCAGAGGGTAGTGAGGTCTGCACAACGCATCACCGGGGGCAAACTACCTGCCCTCCAGGACACCTACACCACCCGATGTTACAGGAAGGCCATAAAGATCATCAAGGACATCAACCACCCGAGCCACTGCCTGTTCACCCCGCTGTCATCCAGAAGGCGAGGTCAGTACAGGTGCATCAAAGCTGGGACCGAGAGACTGAAAAACAGCTTCTATCTCAAGGCCATCAGACTGTTAAACAGCCACCACTAACATTGAGTGGCTACTGCCAACACACTGTCAATGACACTGACTCTACTCCAGCCACTTTAATCATGGGAATTGATGGGAAATGATGTAAATATATCACTAGCCACTTTAAACAATGCTACCTTATATAATGTTACTTACCCTACATTATTCATCTCATATGCATACGTAGATACTGTACTCTATATCATCGACTGCATCCTTATGTAATACATGTATCACTAGCCACTTTAACTATGCCACTTGGTTTACATACTCATCTCATATGTATATACTGTACTCGATATCATCTACTGTATCTTGCCTATGCTGCTCTGTACCATCACTCATTCATATATCCTTATGTACATATTCTTTATCCCCTTACACTGTGTATAAGACAGTAGTTTTTTTTTTGGAATTGTTAGTTAGATTACTTGTTCGTTATTACTGCATTGTCAGAACTAGAAGCACAAGCATTTCGCTACACTCGCATTAACATCTGCTAACCATGTGTATGTGACAAATAAAATTTGATTTGATTTTATTTGATTTGTTAGCCACTGGTGATGAAACCACCTGGGATAATGGGGGTGGGGGGGAGGGGAGTTCATGGATTTTCCAGACTATTCATGGCTGGTCATAGAACGTGTAACAGGTGAAACAATAGACGTGTTGTGGCTCATGCCTGGAGTGTCCAAGGTTCTAATGCAAGGTTCAAGGTTCTAGTATCTGCCGTAAAATGAAAGATCCTAAGTCACTGTGCAAATGGACAACATAAACATGTAATACTATTTGAAAGATCTCCAGTCATTTTACAAGTGGACACCATACATGTGATAACATTTGGCAAAGAACATTGCCAAACAGATTCATCATGCCACCAGTGGTGGGAGTGGAGAGAGTCAACAGTTTTAATTTCCTCAGCATGTACATCACTGAGGATTCGACATGGACCAACAACACACCCATTCTTGTCAAGGGGGCGCAACAGCGTCTCTACTACCTAAGGCAGCTGAAGAAATTCGTCATGCCTTCCCGGGCCCTCTCCAAATACTACTGCTGCACCATCAAGAGCATCCTGATTGGTTGCATCACAGCCTGGAACTGGAATTACTCCTTCCATGACCACAAGGTCCTCCAGTGGGTGGTTACCACCCATCCACGACATCTACTCGAAACGGTGCCTGAGAATGGCCCAAAGCATCCAAGGACCCCACACACCCCAGCCACAAGCTGTTCACTCCCTTACTTCCGGGCCCGGCGGTATCGGAGCATGAGGTCTGATATCAACAGGCTCAGAGACTGTTTCTATATTCAAGCCAACAGACTGCGGAACACTTGAACTGGACTGACCAAATGCTCTGACTAATTCAAGCACACACACACACACACACACACACATCACAACTGCTCCTAGCAGGGTCTTAATATGAATGCAAAATGCTGCACAATTGAAACACCTGCCCCCTTTCCCCTCTTCCCCAAAAACACATGTAACTATTGGACTATACATTTTGCCTTCCGGTATTAAACTTAAGCTATTATATTCCACTTAGCAATTTACTTTATGTTCGTATTCTTATCTTATATTAATTCATATTGTTGTTGCATTGTCGAAAAGGAACCTGCAAGTAATTTCGGATGGTGTATACCATTACTATCCCTTACATACGACTAATAAAACTTGAAACTTGGGTTTGCCGTTGAAATCAGAATGCATTAGCAGGTAAAGAACCCCAGACCTACTGTAAAACATATTTGATGTTATGGGGCTATTTTGCTTCCATAAAGGTTGTTTCCACATAATTTCAATGAAATTACGTTGAACCGGTGTGGAATAGATGTTGAATTGGCGTCCGTGCCCAGTGGGTTGCCTTTGCCAGGAAGCTGAAACTTGGCCGCACCTGGAAATTCCAGCAAGACAATAACCCCAAGCACACATTAATATCCATAAAGAAATGGTTAATTGGCTCAAAAAAAATCTACATTTTACAATGGCCATCTCAGTCTCCAGACTTGAAACCCGTTGAAAACCTGTGGTTTGATCTGAAGCGGGTAGTCCATAAAAGCACAGATGAAGGATATCAAGGATCTGAAAGGATTCTGTTTGGAGGAATGGTCTAAGATCTCCAAGTCATAAAACATTTTAGAAAAGGCTCTGTGTCGTTATCCTGGCAAGTTGAGGTGTTGAAAGGACTAATTGGGGAGGACAGGCTCATGGTAATGGCTGGAGCTGAATTAGTGGAAAAGTATCAAATACATCAAACACATGCTGTAGTTTGATTCCATTCGATTTGCCCCATTCCAGCCATTATTATGAGACATGTTTTTGGGAGAGAAAAAGTATTACTTGTTTAAAAAATATATCTTTCTCTGATCATTTTATTAGTATAAAATAATATAATTTATTTAATTTTTTTGCACACGATATAGCTCAGTATTCAAATTATTTATTTTATACATTCATTTTGATCATCTTTATCAAGGGTGTAAATAATTTCAGACCCCACTGTATATTGCAGTGTCCCAGGATATGGAGATAGACGTCATGTTTTAGCGAAAAATGGGCCTAAGAATGACTGTAGACACCTCAGCTAGACAGAGTGCACAATCCGGGGTGTGAGAGAGATAGAAAGAGGGAGAGAGAGAAAAGTGAAGATTGTGAAAGAGGGAAGAGGACAGGGAGAACCAACTACGATGTGAGGGGTGGGAGCCATTTTGAAGTTTCATACCTGCTTCAGGGAAGCATTGAGGTGAGCTGGAAATATAGATATATCTCAGGGCTGGCTGGGTGTTTTCTTTCCTCTTTCATTCTCATCCCCCATGTTTTTGACAGGGAGCTCAGAATCACTGAGCTGTTGTCTTCTTATTTCATACCAAACAGTGGGACAGTACACACACACTTTAAGCACCTCACACAATCACAATCACACACACACACACACACACACACACACACACACAAATAAAATAGTGGTGGAGAGAGTAACCTAGCTGTGCACTTAAAAACTACAGGTGCATCTGTCACGTTGACACTATTTGCTATAGATACACTAAATCCACAGAAACAATTGGGTGGCAAGCTTCTCTGACACAAAAATGGGAGCCCAACCAAACTGCTCCTGACTGACTGACTCCACGGCCTGTCTGCCGCCCAGCTTTAATGCATGCAACTAACAGACAGCAGTTGACACAGGCAGATTGAGTATGCTTTGCACATTCTTAGATCACAGGAAGGGGAGGGTAATTTATCGGCATTATTCCTTCCTCCGGATCCTTAATCATGCCTCTAGTGTTACCCTCTCTGACTGGGTAATTTGTGAGAAATAAACCGGAGCATTGTTTTTATCGGGGGCTTTTTCTGACTGAGACATTTCTTTTCAGACAAGCCCTGCTAACAGAGGGAGAGGAGAGATGCGGGGAGGGTGGGGCTGTGGCTTTTGCATGTGTTGACACTGGGATTATGAAATGACAAAAAATGCCTGTAGTTTAAGACAGCTAGCTAGGTAAACAATGAACCATAATCACAACTCATGATGTTACTCCCCGCACTACTCTGCAATGTTCAATGTTAGCTAGCTAACATTAAGCTATAGCTAGCCAAGCAAATGGCTCTTTCTGTCAAATTTAGAAACGTGTAATATCTGAAAATGGAGCTAGCTAGATCTTACCTGTATACATCTTCATGGTTGGACGTGTCTCCTGTCGGATGCCATGGTTGCCCTTAGTTTGAAGATGTAATCTGGAGACAGGTGTTTTCTCCATCTCCTTAGCTATCACATTTGAATGACATTGATTTCAAAACTCAGTCCTTCAAAAAATGGAGAGCAACACTTATGCAGTTTTAATACACAATAAAAAAATTAAGTGGCATTAGACAGGATTACCTAGACATACTGACCAGCTCCAATAGACAGAAGCATACTATATGGCAGAACGGCATGTCCAGCCCACTCATTATCTCAGCCAATCAGGTTGCTCTCTTTTTCTTTGGCTAAACCAACTAGGCTCGTAATTTAACAATTGTATTCCTATTTACAGATGGCATATAACAAGTTTGTTATTAAGGCATTTCTGCCCCCAAAAAGCATTTTGATATAAAAAACGTTTACTTTCAAATCAGCTCTCCTGTGAAGTAGTGACTTGCGACATATGCCTAGTTTCCTGAAACGGGTCACATATCAGATGTTTTTGACTGGTCAACCATAATGTTGTCTGTGTGTTGTAAAAATAATAAAAATAATAATGTTGTCCTTGTTTTTTTTTGTGGTTTGTAAACAAAGACGGGAGTATGAGAATTGTTGCCAGCTACTGTATGCATTTATATATCATTGATTAGCCTTTATAATACAGTATATTACATTATATTATTCATTACCTGTCACGACTTCCGCCGAAGTCGGTCCCTTTTTTTGTTCGGGCGGCGTTCGGCGGTCGACGTCACCGGCTTACTAGCCATTGCCGATCCACTTTTCATTTCCCATTTGTTTTGTCTTTGTTTTCTACACACCTGGTTTCTATTCCCCAATTACATGTTCATTATTTAACCCTCTGTTTCCCACATGTTGGTGTGCATGTTTTTTTATTATGTTCATGTTGTATCTTTATGGCTGGTATTGTTTGCTGGGTTCGTTTGTATGCCCGTTATTTATGAGTGACTGGTATTTTCACGCACCTTAAGTATTTGTTTTATACTGGTGCAGTGGAATAAACTACCTTTTTCACTCATCTCATGCTCTCCTGCGCTTGATTCCCATGCACCAGTTACCCACAGCCTGACATTACCATCAGCTCCTGTAATCGATACACTGAGTGTACAAAACATTAAGGTCACTTGCTCTTTCCATGACATAGGCTGACCAGGTGAATCCAGGTTAACTATAACATACCTTATTGATGTCACTCGCTAAATCCACTTCAATCAGTGTAGATAAATGGAAGGAGAGAGGTTAAAGAATAATTGTTAAGCCTTGAGACAATTGAGATATGGATTGTGCATGTGTACCATTCCGAGGGTGAATTTGCAAGACAAAAGATTTAAGTGCCTTTGAACGGGGTATGGGAATATCATTGCTGGTATTTTCTCGCTCAACAGTTTTCTATGTGTATCAACAATGATCCACCACCCAAAGGACATCCAGACAACCAGAGTCCATGCTGTGACAAATTGAGGCTGTTCTGAGGGAAAACGTGGGGGGGTGCAACTCAATATTAGGAAGGTGTCCTTAATGTTTTACTAGCATTAGTTGAAGGGGTGTAGAGATATTGAATATATCCCAGTGTTATACTTAATCAACACAACACACAAGTGTGGTATCCAATTACCTCAGCTGTAACAATAATCAATACGGATAGGTAATCAAAATGATATATTCCATGTAGCTATTGCTTCCTTAATTAATATAGCAATCATGTGTACCAAATCAAACAATGCAAAGCATCAACTGCTGTGTGTTGACAAAGTTCAACAGAACTGACTGTTTAGTAACATTTCTATTTATTATTATTTTTTATGTTTGCAAGAGAGAGAACATTTAATATACCAGATTGGATTGTACTTCTCAAACACACCTAAATGTATGAAAGATATACATTTGCAAATACGAACAAAATGTTAACTTCAGTTCAACAATCCAAATTGTTGATTTATTTTATTTGTATATTGCTCCAATACCCTTTCCAAAAGAACTATACTTTTTTGTTGATATCCCTCCCCCACACCCACCTGATAAAGTTCCCCTGATTATAGGGACTTTAATCAGGGGGACTTTTATCAGGTCCCCATTGAAGGCCAAAGCACTAGATAAAGATCACTGACTGGCACAGTGTGTTTGACCTGGCATGATATAAATAGGTATTTGATTGATTACATACTCCTGTCCAGTGGCTGTTTGTCAACCTGACAGTCTGAGTCACCTGCCAGTCTGAGACATAGATGAAGAGGAGCAAGATGACAAAGAAGTCGGGGTGGCAGGTAGCCTAGTGGTTAGAGCGTTGGACTAGTAACCGAAAGGTTGCAAGATAGAATGCCCGAGCTGACAAGGTAAAAATCTGTAGTTCTGCCCCTGAACAAGGCAGTTAAACCCACTGTCTCTAGGCCATCATTGAAAATAATAATTTTGTTCTTTAACTCAAATCAAATTTATTTATATAGCCCTTCATACATCAGCTGATATCTCAAAGTGCTGTACAGAAACTCAGCCTAAAACCCCAAACAGCAAGCAATGCAGGTGTAGAAGCACGGTGGCTGGGAAAAACTCCCTAGAAAGTCCAAAACCTAGGAAGAAACCTAGAGAGGAACCAGGCTATGTGGGGTGGCCAGTCCTCTTCTGGCTGTGCCGGGTGGAGATTATAACAGAACATGGCCAAGATGTTCAAATGTTCATAAGTGACCAGCATGGTCCAATAATAATGAGGCAGAACAGTTGAAACTGGAGAAGCAGCACGGCCAGGTGGACTGGGGACAGCAAGGAGTCATCATGTCAGGTAGTCCTGGGGCATGGTCCTAGGGCTCAGGTCCTCCGAGAGAGAGAAGGAAAGAAAGAGAGAAAGAGAGAATTAGAGAGAGCACACTTAAATTCACACAGGACACCGAATAGGACAGGAGAAGTACTCCAGATATAACAAACTGACCCCAGCCCCCCGACACATAAATTACTGCAGCATAAATACTGGAGGCTGAGACCGGAGGGGTCAGGAGACACTGACTTGCCTAGTTAAATAAAGGTTTAAAAAAGGCCATGAAGCCTATCAGGCCAAACAGGGCCTTGGGGATGAAATCCAGAGGACAGGCTAGGTAGATAAGTGCCCCACAGAGACACAGGATACGTCCAGAAGAGGTTGCCCATGGAGAACATCTTCCTGAAGGCGTGGCACAACAATGTGGGGATGTTCCGCAGGGCGATCCATGAGAGATCTGGGCTGGCCTGAGAACCACCGGTTGTAATTGCTGAGATCCTGCAAGATGAGTATTGGCTCAGCCTGCCCATCCTGGACCTACTGCAGTGAGGCGTGGTCTTGGAAGAGCAGGAAAATCTATTTAACCATTTGTCTACAGATGGGCCAGTTAAAAGCACCAAGCCAAATCCAAGACTTCCAATACACAATTATACAGGAACCCCTTAAGCCTGGGCTCAGTGGGGGTTTCCTGCTCTGACGGAAGCTGCTCCCGAACAGCACACACATGCTCCTGGTTCTTTGGGTGGATGTTTTGTTGATAATCTCTGCAGAGCATTGTTAGAAGTCCAATGGTTTTATTACTTCCACTCATATTCTGCACTACATATCAATTGGAATCATGGTAGTATGAGACAGAGAGAGATTGCGAATCAAAGAACCTGTCCACAGTCATGCAAAACGGGCCTGATGTAGGTTGTCCGAATAGAATCCCCTTAAGTGCCCCCTTCTCCCAGTTTAATAGAAGTCAATATTTCAGCTTCAGTTTAATAACATTGAACCAAACAGAGATTTATTAAATATCAATTGAATTAAATTATTTTAGAATTGTGTAATATTTCAATATTGTGTTGAAACGTTTAGACAGTGGGGAAAACTCTGCAGGTTAGAAGAGCACAGGTTAGAAGGAGCCCAGCTTCCCCAGCTGATCCATTTCTGGGATGAAGGGGAAACAAAATAAGGAGCCACATTACATTTCATAATGGTCGGAGAAAGTTTGTCATGGCGTTTGCAATGCCAGGGGTGTGGGTTCGATTCTCTCGAGGGACCAGTATGAAAATGTATGCACACACTACTGAAAGTCACTCTAGATAAGAGCATCTGCTAAATGGCCTAAATGTAAAATGTTTATAAAAAAATGTTTGTGTCAGTATTACTGCTCCCAAATTACATACTCCAATACAGGAGATATGATGCAAGATTAATTGAGATTGTATGTCAAATCAAATCAAACTTTATTAGTACATGCACCAAATACAAGTGTAGACTTTACTGTAAAATGCTTAGTGCAGTAGTGCAGTTCAAGAAGAGATAAGAAGATATTTACCAAGTAGACTAAAATAAAAAAGTAATAATAAAAAGTAAAACAATAAGAATAACAATGTCACGCGGGACTAGGTGTGTGTGCAGGAATCAGACACAGAGAGAGAGTAACGGAGTAAAGTGCTTTACTATTGCACACCAAACTGATAAGACCAATAAAATACAGGGCGCAGGACACTACACCAGACAACCCAAAACCACATGGTGTCCAGTATAGAAAACAAAATACACCACAACCTAATATGTACACACGTAACAAAAGACAATCCCGCACAAAACAAGGGCGGGTCAAACTACTACATTTAGGGAAGCTAATTTAACCAAAATACACACAGGTGAAACTAATAAGACTAAACCAACAGACAAACGAAAAAGGGACCGGTAGCGGCTAGTAGGACGTTGACGACGACCGCCGACCACCACCCGATCAGGCAGGGGAGCCAACTTCGGCGGAAGTCGTGACAAACAATAACGAGGCTATATACAGGGGGCACCGGTACCGAGTCAGTGTGCGTGGGTACAGGTTAGTTGAGGTAATTTGTACATGTACTGTAGGTGGTGGTGAAGTGACTAAGCATAGATAATAAACAGCGAGTAGCAGCAGTGTACAAAAGGGAGGGGTCAATGTAAATTGTCGAATGCCAATTTTATTAATTGTTGTGGTGGTTAATTTCTGTCTTCTGTCAAATGAGGAGAGACAAACTTAACCTCTCTAGGGTAATCTGGCCAACATCCAGTGAGGTTGCAGAGCTCCAAATTCAATTACAGAAATGCTCATGATAAAAATTCAGAAAACAAAACATATTTTACATAGGTTTAAAGATTAACTTCTTGTTAAACCAACCACAGTGTCATATTTATAAAATGCTTTTCGGCGAAAGCATACCTAGCTCAGAAAATACCTAGCCCAGAACATAGCCCAGTTGACAAATTATTACAAACAGTAACCAGCCAAGCAGAAGCGTTACAAAACTCAGAAATAGAGATAAAATTAATCCCTTACCTTTAATGATCTTCATATGGTGGCAATCAGAAGACATTCATTTACTCAATAAATGTTCCTTATGTTTGATGAAGTCTCTTTATATCCAAAAACCTCAGTTTTGTTAGCGCGTTTTCTTCAGTAATCCACAGGCTCAAACTCAGTCAAAACAATCAGACAAAAAAATCCAAATTGTATCCGTAAAGTTCATAGAAACATGTCAAATGATGTTTATATTCAATCCTCATGTTGTTTTTTAGCCTAAATGATCTATAATATTTCAACCGGACATTAACGTTGTCAATATAAAAGGTAAACAAGAAATGCACATGCACCTGAAAAAGCTCTGCGACACGTTAGGGTCCACAATTTCAGACTGGTCTTACTCCCTCATTTATAAGAATACAAGCCTGAAACGATTTCTAAAGACTGGTGACATCTAGTGGAAGTCATAGGAACTGCAAATGGAGTCCTAAGTCAATGGGTACTGTAATGGCATTGAATAGAAAACTACAAAACAAAAACAAAAACTACTTCCTGAATGGATTTTTCTCAGGTTTTCACCTGCTAAATCAGTTCTGTTATACTCACAGATACTATTTTAACAGTTTTGGAAACTCTATCCAAATCTACCAGGTATATTCATATCATATCTTCTGGGCCCGAGTAGCAGGCCGTTAAATTTGGGCATGCTGTTCATCCCAAATTCCGAATGCTGCCCCCTACCCTAGAGAGGTTAACACACGAGTCAGAGTTATATTTAAACTACATATTTAATAATAAGAGCTTTGCAATAGCAATGACTTTCAACGATGCACCATTTCTAATGAACCGTTGAAAGTGACAACACAATGGCTACTGAGATCTTTTATAGCAAATATACACCCCCCTAGTCGACATAACAAACCACAGATATTAGGTTGGTCCATTTGCTCCATTCCCGAAGTGTGGTCTCCCTGAGATCCCAAGTTTGAGGGATCCCTTGTGCACGATTTACCGAGGTCATCAGGAGCAGTCACCAAGTGAAGATTCACATCCCATCCCCATCGCCAAATGTGGTTTAGGAATAGGTAAAGACACATTCACATATGAAAGCAATTGTCCATCCTGTCCTCTTCCCTTTCTGATATTCTGCATAGCACCAGAGACATGTAAAAGACAAGCTTGACCTCTCCCCTCTCTGGGCCCCAAGTGACTGAGCCCCAGCTGAGGGAAGAAGTGCAACTGCCAACACCAGAGTCCAAAGGGATACATTCTAATAACAAGTACATCACATAAGCATGTTATGCAGATAAGACATCTTAATTATCTATCTTACCCAACTAATTCTGATTCATCCACCACATTGTTCAGCAGTCTTATGTCTTGGGGGAAGAAGCTGTTGATGAGCCTTTTGGTCCTAGACTTGGCGCTCTGTTACCACTTGCCTTTCTTACTACCCTCTGTAGCGCCTTACGGTCAGATGCCGAGCAGTTGCCATACCAGTCGGTGATGCAACCGGTAAGGATGCTCTCGATGGTGCAGCTGTCAAACCTTTTGAGGATCTTGGGACCCATGGCAAATATTTTCAGTGTCTTGAGGGGGAAAAGGTTTTGTCGTGCCCTCTTCAAGACTGTCTTGGTATGTTTGGACCATGATAGTTCGTTGGTGATGTGGACACCAAGGAACTTGAAACTCTTGACCCGCTCAACTACCCCATCGATGTTAATTTTAATTTAATTACATTTTTATTTAACTATGCATGGCAGTTAAGAACACATTCTTATTTTCAATGACAGCCTAGGAACAGTGGATTAACTGCCTTGTTCAGGGGCAGAACAACATATTTTTACCTTGTCAGCTCAGGGATTCGATCTTGCAACCGTTCTAGCAATCTTTCGGTTACTAGTCCAATGTTCTAACCACTAGGCTACCTGCCCAGTGGTTCAGCCCACCTTTTCCTGTAGTCCACGATCAGCTCCTTTGTCATGCTCACATTTAGGGAGAGGTTGTCCTGGCACCACACTGACAGTTCTCTGACCTCCCTATTGGCCGTTTCATCGTTGTTGGTGATCAGGCCTACTACTGTTGTGTCATCAATAAACTTAATGATGGTGTTGGAGTAATGTTAAGCCACGCAGTCATGTTTGGCCACGCAGTCGTGGGCGAACAGGGAATACAGGAGGGGACTAAGTACACACCCCTGAGGGGCCCCTGTGTTAAGGATCAGCGTTGCAGACGTGTTGTTGCCTACTCTTACAACCTGGGGACAGCCCGTCAGGAAGTCCATGATCCAGTTGCAGAGGGAGGTGTTTAGTCCCAGAGTCATTAGCTTAGTGATGAGCTTCATGGGCACTATGGTGTTGAACGCTGAGCTGTAGTCAATGAACAGCATTCTCACATAGGTGTTCCTTTTGTCCAGGTGACAAAGGGCAGTGTGGAGTGTGATTGAAATTGCGTCATCTGTGTGTACTCATGAATTGGAGTGGGTCAAGGGTGTCCGGGAGGATGCTGTTGATGTGAGTCATGACCAGCCTTTTAAAGCACTTCATGGCTACCGACATGAGTGCCACAGGGCGTTAATCATTTATGCAGGTTACCTTCGCTTCCTTGGGCACAGGGTCTATGGTGGTCTGCTTCAAACATGTAGGTATTACAGACTCAGTCAGGGAGAGGTTGAAAATGTCAGTGAAGACACTTGACAGTTGTTCCATGCATGCTTTGAGTACACGTCCTGGTAATCCGTCTGGCTCAGCGGCTTTGTGAATGTTGACCTGTTTAAAGGTTTTATTCACATTGGCTACCGAGACTGTTATCACACAGTCATCCAGAACAGCTGGTGCTCTTGTGCATATTTCAGTGTTGCTTGCCTCAAAGCGAGCATAAAAGGCATTTAGCGTGTCTGGTAGGCTCGCGTCACTGGGCAGCTCGTGTCTGGGTTTCCCTTTGTAGTCTCTAATAGTTTTCAAGCCCTGCCACATCCGACGAGCGTCAAAGCCTGTGTGGTAGGATTCAATCTTAATCCTGTATTGACGCTTTGCTTGTTTGATGGTTCGTCTGAGGGCATAGCGGGATTTATTATAAGCGTCCGGATTAGTCTCCCGCTACTTGAAAGTGGCAGCTCTAGCCTTTAGCTCGATGCGGATGTTGCTTGTAATCCATGGCTTCTGGTTGGGATATGTATCCTCTCTCTCCCTATATTACAAGTACCTATCCTTTTCCCTTCCTTACCTGGTGTTGAGGTAATGCAGGGTTCTGCATTCTCCTCCCAGGCTCCCTGTGAATAAAATGAGAATGAAAATGTGGGAAACATACAGTAGATGATTATGCACATAGTAACTATATTACATCTAGCTAGTTCATTGGGGCAGCTATATACAGTCAATGCATGGATCACACCCAAACAAACCTAAGTAGCTATTGTATTTAAATTCTCTTTCATTTTAATGTATTTTTACAACAGATGATTTGAGGTTCAATTGCAAATGCATACATCTGCTTTTGGGTGATGTACAAACAGCTTGTTTCGTTGGGCCTGTGTAACAGGTCTCAGGTGTGGGACACAATGAAATAATAAATATATATCTGATAAACATATTTGCTGAACATTAATTTGAATTAAAAACATTCACAAAAGCATTAACGTCTTTCTCAATTACATATACAGTGGGGAGAGCAAGTATTTGATACACTGCCGATTTTGCATGTTTCCCTACTGTAATTTTTATCATAGGTACACTTTAACTGTGAGAGACAGAATCTAAAACAAAAATCCAGAAAATCACATTGTATGATTTTTAAGTAATTAATTTGCATTTTATTGCATGACAAAAGTATTTGATCACCTACCAATCAGTAAGAATTACGGCTCTCACAGACCTGTTAGTTTTTCTTTAAGAACCCCTCCTGTTCTCCACTCATTACCTGTATTAACTGCACCTGTTTGAACTCGTTAGCTGTATAAAAGACACCTGTCTACACACTCAATTAAACAGACGCCAACCTCTCCACAATGGCCAAGACCAGAGAGGGTGTAACGACATCAGGGATAAAATTGTAGACCTGCACAAGGCTGGGATGGGCTACAGGACAATAGGCAAGCAGCTTGGTGAGAAGGCAACAACTGTTGGCGCAATTATTAGAAAATGGAAGAAGTTCAAGATGACGGTCAATCACCCTCGGTCTGGGGCTCAATGCTAGATCTCACCTCGTGGGGCATCAATGATCATGAGGAAGGTGAGGGATCAGCCCAGAACTACACGGCAGGACCTGGTCAATGACCTGAAGAGAGCTGGGACCACAGTCTCAGAATACCATTAATAACACACTACGCCAGCGCATGTCCAGGCCCATCTGAAGTTTGCCAATGACCATCTGGATGGTCCAGAGGAATGGGAGGAGGTCATGTGGTCTGATGAGACAAAAATAGAGCTTTTTGGTCTAAACTCCACTCGCCATGTTTGGAGGAAGAAGAAGGATGAGTACAACCCCAATAACGCCATGCCAACCGTGGAGCATGGAGGTGGAAACATCATTCTTTGGGGATGCTTTTCTGCAAAGGGGACAGGACGACTGCACAGTATTGAGGGGAGGATGGATGGGGCCATGTATAGTGAGATCTTGGACAACAAACTCCTTCCCTCAGTAAGAGCATTGAAGATGGGTCATGGCTGGGTCTTCCAGCATGACAACGACCCAAAACACACAGCCAGGGCAACTAAGGAGTGGCTCCGTAAGAAGCATCTCAAGGTCCTGGAGTGGCCTAGCCAGTCTCCAGACCTGAACCCAATAGAAAATCTTTGGAGGGAGGTGAAAGTCCGTATTGCCCAGCGACAGCCCCGAAACCTGAAGGATCTGGAGAAGGTCTGAATGGAGGAGTGGGCCAAAATCCCTGCTGCAGTGTGTGCAAACCTGGTCAAGAACTACAGGAAACGTATGATCTCTGTAATTGCAAACAAAGGTTTCTGTACCAAATATTAAGTTCTGCTTTTCTGATGCATCAAATACTTATGTCATGCAATAAAATGCAAATTAATTACTTAATCATACAATGTGATTTTCTGGATTTTTTAGATTCCATTTCTCACAGTTGAAGTGTACCTATGATAAAAAATTACAGACCTCCACATGCTTTGTAAGTGGGAAAACCTGCTAAATTGGCAGTGTATCAAATACTTGTTCTCCCTACTGTAGCTCTCAGTTCTTCATGAAATTTAGTGATAAGACAAAAATATTGTCTGGTGGTGGTGTACAAACCACTAAAATACTACCCTTGTATTACATATTCTACAACAGTACATACAATTATCTCTTTAGACAGTTTACTAGTAAAATATATTATTGAATAGGCATATATTCATGTAGCAAAAACCCATAGACTAGCTAAAACAGGAGCTAAAATTAGTTAGGGTGAATTGGGCATGCTAGTGCTAAGCATTTGACAGTCAACTACAAACTTCATAAAATATAACTGGTTAAAATACATTTAATTGGATTGTCTCATATGTATACATGAAAATACAAATAATGTGAGCCTTAATTTGTTCGATTAAATCCATTAGGGGCAAAAAAAACATGTACTATAAAAATAGATTCTGCTACAGAGGCAGTTGGTATGTAATAAATATGAGTTCTGAAATTTGTTTTTGTTGTTGTTGTTGCACCTCCCCCGTGAAACGTCCCCATGAAACGTCTGTGCATGGCACTGCCTACTGGTGACACTCATAAACATCATCGTCAATATTTTATCTAAAGAAATGACTAAATGCTTTAGGAAAGCAGCCAACATCTGACCAACAACATTGTTCATGGTTAGAAATATAACTTTGCAAAGACTATGATCAGCATTGCAGTGTTCAATATCAAAAGTCACCAACACTTCTATCCTTTGCCAATTAAGTTGTCTGTTACCCACAGTGGTTACCCACATGGTTCCTTGAGATGTGGACAGCATTCTGTATGAAAAAAACCCACTGCATAACGTTCAATTAAACAGAAACAGCATTTTTATGAACGACCAATTGGAAGACAGGGAGGGGTTGGATTTACGGCTGTTTTGGTGACCTTATTACCGCCACACCGGTGGGCACAAGTCATGATGGCAGTCAAATTCCATGTGACCTTGTAGTCATGGTAATTAGGCTTCTCCAAGCTCTGATGGTCATTAGTAGACTGCCAATCTTGCTAACTGCTTGGTACTCCGCACTCTATTGTCCCTCTAATCACTCTGACATCAATGTAAATGTGATCGAAAATCTAATCAAACACTTCATGAGAGCCCATGAGCTCATGTTGCACAAAATTTCTATAGACATTTCTATTTTGTTCCCGCTGCCCCTGTTTCGAGACAGGTGCATGGTAACGGTCCATTCGAAATCAAAACAATTTTCACACATATATAATTTAGTATATGTGAAGACAAGATTAAATCAAGAATAGTGTGATGAGTGACAATATTAGCCTATGACTTGTGAATGATATATTATCACATGGGAATCATGCCCAGTTTAAGGCAAACAGAGCATGCTTTTTTTGCGACTTTTTTCAAATCATAGTCGTGCACCTCATGTAGCCTAGCACATAGGCCGAAATGTTATCAGAAAGTTTGTATCACAACTAAAGTGGCCAAATAACTACTTCAAATTAAGCACAATAATCCCCTTTATAGTGGGTGTAGAGTCTTACTGGAGGTTCAAGTTTGGAGAAGATCATTTTCACCATAAAAATGCACCTTTATAATAAAAGCATTACATGCATAATCCCATTTATTGTCACTTTTGAGAATGTTATTTTCCTGCTAGTGGACATTCGCGCTTATAGCCTACTTCCTTTTGCGCATTGCTGCGCTTATAATGTGAAAAAATAGCCTAATAGTTCTCATTTGTTCCGTCAGGCTCATTGCTGAAAACTTTTTTTTTAATGCTAGTGGTTGTATTAATTTGGGATCTATCGCATCCAACTGCCCCAGAATATGTTTGCAATATTTTTTTCCCGCACAGAATATAATAGGTCAACTTTTGTACTATGGGGGATAGTAGATTGACATAGGCTAGTGCTTTTTCTGTCCGTTAGGCCTGCTCAGCTTGTTGGCTGACGAAAAGTAAATGTGGACAGATCTTCCAATATCTTCAATATGCGCCTCGGAATTGGAAAAGGACGCGTGCAGACCGTTGAAAGTTGAATAAATCCATGTAATATAGCCTACACCATCACAATAAATCCATTCTTTATTTTAGACACATCTAAAGAAACACAATATGAAAAAAATGTAGTCTATTTCAGAAGATCAGAATAGCATGCTCTGCATACGTCCTCATACGTCCTCGGATGTGTCTGTTATTTCATTTATTGTGGCTGGAATAATTTAATTCAGTGTCAAAGTATCTATCTATCTAATCTAACCACAGCCACTGACCATTATAACAATAAGACAACATACGATCAGAAACTCAGTTGAATGCAAGACATATTGTCAAGTGATATCTTCAACAGTCCTGTGAAAACACAGGGGCGGTGGGTGAAACAAGGCGTCAACAGTCCCAAAATAGCCCTAGCTTGAGGGAGAGTTGGAGTTGGAGAGAGAAGCCTTGGCTCTACAGAAGAGCTGGTTTGGAGCTCTGTGTTGAGTCACTGCTAGTTGACTCTTCCCTCTCCTTCCATAGACAGAAATGCCATGACAGTTTAGCTTTCAGGCTATACTACAAAGAGTTACCTGACAGTGGGCTAGCTGCTTCAGAGGGCTTTTACACCTTCATGCTGGCCTGTTGTGTTTTTCCCAGGGCCAACATGGTCATGCTTCAGCTATGCACTGACTAATAGACCAAAGTAGAGCAGACACATATATGCATGCACATACAGTACACATGTGGGGCCTACACACACACACACACACACACACACACACACACACACACACACACACACACACACACACACACACACACACACACACACACACACACACACACACACACACACACACACACACACACACACACACACACACACACACACACACACACATTAGAACATCATTCCCTTCTCACACACAGCACACACATAGAGGAATGATACTTTGTCCCTTTGTCCCTGCATACTTTCTTTAGCTTTAGACCTCTCTGAGTGCACTGTTGTCGATAGCTGACGGTAAAAGCGGCCTTACACTGCTACACCACACTGATGCTATCATGGTTGACTGCTGCTCTGAGGTGTGTATGAACAGGATAGAGAGGTGGGATGGAGAGGTGAGAAGCATTTTGTCTTTAAAGATGTATTTAGAGGTATGTGATAAAAATGATATGGACAACATGTCCTTCTGTATCACTGACAAAGAAAGTCAGCTTTGAAACACCTCTCTGCTAGTTTTACACACTTGTAGCACTTCCAACACATTTTAACTGCATCGATTTGGGAACAACATTCAACTGTGGGGTGTTGAATATTGTGCCTGAAAGGGGGGGGGGACACAGAGAGTGAAACTACACACTACACATCCCCTGGTTGACGAATCAGGGTTGAAACTGATTGATGAAGGTCTATGCTTGGTGCCACAAATATGTAAATGGAGGAAGATTTCTTCTCTTGCAAGGCACTTAGCGAACTGCAATGTCGGCTCCATAATTAATTGAGTGAGTTAGCCTAGGTAAAGTCCCAACACCTGGTGCCACTGCCTTAGCTTAGCATCACTCAGCAACAGCAGCATGCATACAGATTCCGGTGGGATCAGAGGAACCAGTGCCTCACTTCAAAGCAACTTGGTACATTTATTATTTAACAAAAATATGTATTTTGCAGTAACACATACCTCCTATAGAGGTAATGAGCAGAAGTTATGGGACATTTTTTGAGAGGAGATGGATGTAAGTGTGTATCTTTTCGTTGGTTTATCCCCTTATGGATTTATGGCATAGTTTGAGTCATGGGCATTACGTTTGGGAGTAAATGTTGCTTCTGGTTAATTGAAATAAAATAACTTGTACATGTTTCCTGTTAAAAGGCTGATTTCATGACAATTTCATGTTCACTGATGGTTGACGATTATGTCATATCTATGTAATCAATAACTCTATGTCCCTATAGAGAACCAGAGGAGAAAAGCTGATGTATTGAATCCCGAAATAGTATAGGCAATATATTAATCTCATTAATATAATATGTTTGTTATACAACTGTTCACCTCACCATTTCACCCACTGACTCACTCTATAAGATGGAAATTGTTGTTCTACACTATCTTTTACAGTTTTTGAGAAAGGGCATATATGGGCATATTTTTGCATTGTGTAATGATAGAAATGCATTCATTTTTTTTGCATTATTATGCAAAAATAATGAATGCATTTGTAATCATCACCTGCATTCATTTTACAAAACATTGTGCCTGGCATTGGCTGAGAAGAATTACCACTAGGCCTACATACAGTACCAGTCAAAAGTTTGGAAACTATCAGGAATCAAGGTAAGACCCAGATCCAGACACGTTGAATAAACAATGGTTTAATAGTCCAAGGGGCAGGCAAGAGACAGGTCAAAGCAGGCATGGGTCAATAATCCAGAGAAGGGGCAAGGGTACAGGTCGGCAGTCAGGCTTAGGGTCAGGCAGGTGGGTACAGAGATGGGACAGGTGAGGGTCAAAACCAGGAGGCCGAGAAAAAGAGAGGCTGGGAAAAACCAGACGCTGACAGGACAAACGCTGGTAAGCTGGACAAACAAGATGAACTGGCAACAGACAAACAGAGAGCACAAGTATATATACACAGGGATAAGGAGGAAGGTGGGTGACACCTGGAGGGAGGGAGACAATCACAAAGACAGGTGAAACAGATCAGGGCGTGACAGACACACCCACTCATTCAAGGTATTTTCTGTATTTTTACTGGTTTCTCCATTGTAGAATAGTAGTGAAGACATCAAAACAATGCAATAACATATGGAATCATGTAGTAACCAAAAAAGTGTTAAACAAATCAAAATATATGTTAGATTTTAGATTCTTCAAAGTAGCCACCCTTTGCCTTAATTACAGTTTTGCATACTCTTGGCATTCTCTCAACCAGCTTCATGAGGAATGCTTTTCCAACAGTCTTGAAGGAGTTCCCACATATGCTAATCACTTATTGGCTGCTTTTCCTTCACTCTGCGGTCCAACTCATCCCAAACCATATCAATTGGGTTGAGGTCAGGTGATTGTGGAGGCCAGGTCATTGGACTCCATCACTCTCCTTCTTGGTCAAATAGCCCTTACACAGCCTGGAGGTGTTTTGGGTCATTGTCATGTCGAAAAACAAATGATTATCCCACTAAGAGCAAACCAGATGGGATGGCGTATCGCTGCAGAATTCTGTAGTTGTTAGGTGCCTCCTAAGAAGAGGAAGGTGCAGGAGTCAGGAGCAGGAGAGCAAGGAATTCCAGTTGGCACAGTCGCTTATTACAAGTCCAAACCCACCAACAACCAGGTGGGGAAAATCACGAAACACACGGAGGAGAAACCTCTACTCCTATTACAGTACCAACGGAACAACGACTGTGAGGGGTAAAAAAAACGTTGCGCAAACACGCACCCCTAACAGAGCTAACACAGCAAAATAATCTCACACAAAGTCTAGCAGGCAGCGGAGGTTAATAAACCCACCGAAATTAACAAATCAGACAAAGGTGATAACAAAAACAGACAGACCTAAACGAAAAGGAAAAATGGATCGGTGGCAGCTAGTAGATCGGCGACGACGACCGCCGAGCACTGCCCGAACAGGGAGAGGAGCCACCTTCGGTGGACATCGTGACAGTAGTAGCCATGCTGGTTGAGTGTGCCTTGAATTCTAAATAAATCACTGACATTGTTACCAGCAAAACAACTCCATCACACCTCCTCCTCCATGCTTCACGGTGGGAACCACACATGCTGAGATCATCCGTTCACCTACTCTGAGTCTCACAAAGACACGGCGGTTAGAACCAAAAATCTCAAATTTGGACTCATCAGACCACAGGACCGATTTCCACTGGTCTAATGCCAATTGCTTGTGTTTCTTGGCCCAATAAACTATCTTATTAATGGTGTCCTTTAGTCGTGGTTTCTTTGCAGTAATTCGACCATGAAGGCCTGTTTCACGCAGTCTCCTCTGAACAGTTGATGTTGAGATGTGTCTGTTACTTGAACTCTGTGAAGCATTTATTTGGGCTGCAATCTGAGGTGCAGTTAACTGTAATTAACTTACCCTCTGCAGCAGAGGTATCTCTGGGTCTTCCTTTCCTGTGGAGGTCCTCATGAAAGCCAGTTTCATCATAGTGCTTGATGGTTTTCGCGACTGCACTTGAAAAAACTTTCAAAGTTCTTGATATTTTTCATAATGACTGACCTTCATGTCTTAAAGTAATGATGAACTGTTCATGCCATAATAGGGATATGGTCTTTTGCCAAATAGGGCTATCTTCTGTATACCACCCCTACCTTGTTACAACACAACTGATTGGCTCAAATGCATTAAGAAGAAAATACATTTGACAAAATAACATTTTACAAGGCACACCTGTGAATTGAAATGCATTCCAGGTGAAGCTGGTTGACAGAATGCCAAGAGTGTGCAAAGCTGTCATCAAGGCAAAGGTTGGCTACTTTGAAGAATCTCAAACATAAAATATATTTTGATTAGTTTAACACATTTTTGGTTACTACATGATTCCATATGTGTGATTTCATAGTTTTGATGTCTTCACTATTATTATACAATGTAGAAAATAGTACAAATAAAGAAAAATGCTTGAATGAGTAGGTGTGTCCAAACTTTTGACTGGTACTGTATATCTAAATAAAAATATATGTTGGTCAGTCCAATAAGCATGTTAATATCCACAACCGAAATGTCCATCCAAAAAGTATCCCAAAATACACATCACTGTACGTACATTAGCTGAAGAGAATATTGTAATTGTAAATATTAGTCAAAGACAGAGGGCGATAGAGAGCAAAGAACTGGCCACTGCTGGAATTCAGAGGAGCCTCAAAAATACAGCCGCAGCCTTTCTCCTTTTCTTTTATTGCGATGCCATACCTTCACCGCACAGCACAGATGGCTACAGTATACGGGTCTCCCTATGTTAAGTGGGAGAGAGGGGAAACCTTTACGGGAGGACGACCTCACATGCACGCGTGCACTCACGTATTTTAGCGTTGATTAATGTAAATTATTCCGCTTTGGCATCAATATATTTTTTGTCAGGGAAGGTGTTTATATCTAGACTTGTTTATACATTCCAATGTTCTGAGTTTAATTGCCCACCATGGGCTATAGCCCCACACTGCAGCATCACACATCTCTGCCAGGGATAGTTCTGGGTGTGTTGCGCAGTGTCCAAGTGTCGCACGCTCCGACTAGCCCATCCACGGAGGTGTCTAGGCTGCATTCATGGAAATAATAAGGGGCAAGGTAACACTGAGCTCGCTGCTCCGGAGAGAACAAAGCCACAGGCGACCACACACATTTGTATCAGTAACCACAGAGAGAAACCTCAGCGCTGCGCTCAGAATCCAACACGTAGGGGCCTATATCTCCCCGATTGGTCATAATAATCTACTGAACCAACAAATAATTATGTAGAATTAGGCTACATAATGACTGGACGATGGAGAGTCATCGGTTAAATATATTACTTGGATATAGGATTGTAGGCTATCATAGCCTACATGCGTAAAAGTTTGACAACAAATACAAGCGAAAATGGAACCGGCGTGTTGGAATAGTCAAGCCATCACTCGAAAATGAGCGGCAACTATCTCAACTTTAGTGAGAAATATATATTACGGTCTGCATAGAACCGTCTTCATAGCACGGTCTACTGGCTACAGACATCTTATGACTGTGTAATAAACAAAACACCACCACGTAAAATGCGGCAGTCCAATCTTTTCTATTGGCCCATTATAGGCTAAGCCATAACGCAATTTACACATTGAATTAATGAAGCGGCATCCTTGTAAAATGGTTCACGGTAGAGTGTATCTTTTCTATGCCATCTCACTATTCCCCCACCCTGACTAAGACCATTCGAATAGGTAGTGTGTGATGCATTGCCATTGCATTTTCTTCATGTGGTACTGAGTCACATTTGGTTAAATCATGCCCTTATTAACAAGAGAAAAAAAACTCTCGTCTCGCTCTCTCCCTCCCTCCCTCCCTCCCTCTCCTTTTAACAAATAGGCCTACCCTCTACAAACCTACCAAACAAATTCAGCCCTAGTTACGTGCGCTGGGGAACGAAACTGGAGAGGTGGAGAGAGCGCGCGAGACACAATTGTGAATCGCTCTCACAGTCCAGCGAGATAGGTGCTGCAAACGCACGCTGCGTACATGCATGTGTTGAGTGGGCGCTTGGATTGAGAATGCGGGAAAGAAGGAGGATTCTCACGTAATAATTCACCGACATTTTCCAATATCTACATCGGGAATTACAATTGTCCTTGTTTGTTTCATTTTTTATTATTCCCTCACTATCAGTTTTTTCGTATTCTATCCGTATTGCTTGCGACTGTGAGAACTAACGTTAACTACTTACGGGCTGCTTGTTATAAGTGAGTGAATGTAGAGAATAAATCAGAGTGCACGGATGCTGCTTGGATAGGCTACTGGACACATAATGTGTTGCATATACGCTGCTTCAAGGTAAGAAGACGAGTGGCTCTGTAAAGTAGCCTAACTGTATCATCACAATTTGGGAATCTGTGCGGGCAATTTCATTGCCACTAATCTGTTGGAAATATCGTCTAAGGAATCTTGACCATTTACATCGCTTCTATATCAATCTGGGAGATGTGTTTTTTTGTCTAACTGAATAAACTCGGACTGATTCAACATTAAAATAAAATAACATCTTGGACATTTTCTCTTTACAGGTATGATACGATATTCGGAATCGTTATGAATTCATGACATAGGATATAACCAGACTGAACGGACTGTTAAAGAAACATTTATTCGTTGCTGGAAAAAAGGGGTGAGGATTACCCCCCCCACCCACCCACACACGAAAAAAAAATGAAGAAAAGTATAGCGGGTGCACTTGCTCTTATTCACTGCAGTTGAAGCGGTGTTGGAGTGCGTCCGGAGTATGAAGTCTTACACATCCTGAAACGAAGGACTTCAAATTAACCGAGAAGGAAAATTATGTTTAACAAAAACAATAGCAGCAAGTAAACGTCATCCTCATTCGATTCAAGGCTTTATAATCCAGTTAAGACATTGCGGGGAACAATGAGGACTACTGGCGCAGTGGACTATATATGCTACAGTATACTCATCCTGCAGCTGCTGAATCAGCCCGATGCCAAGCAAGTGTTGCGATATCGCTTGGCTGAGGAGGGACCCGCCGATGTCAGGGTAGGGAACGTAGCCAAAGACCTCGGAATCGTCGCCGGGTCTGGTGAGGTTACGTTTACCCTCGAGTCCGGCTCTGATTTTTTCAAAATAGATAATATAACAGGCGAGCTGACCACTAATGAACGGCGGATAGACCGTGAAAAATTACAGCAGTGCCAAATGATATTTGATGAAAACGAATGTTTCATAGATTTTGAAGTGTCAGTAATTGGACCGGCTCAGAGCTGGGTTGACCTGTTCGAGGGGAAAGTCATTATTTTAGACATAAATGACAACACCCCGTCTTTCCCCTCTCCTGTTCTGACACTGTCAGTGGAAGAGAACAGACCGATTGGCACTCTCTATCTCCTGCCCACTGCCACCGACAGAGATTTTGGCAGGAACGGAATTGAGAGATATGAGCTTATTCAGGACAGCGGGGAGAGCTCCAGGCGCCTGGGTTCGAACTCAGGGGGACGCGGAGTGGACAGCAGGAGATTTGATGAGGGTGCAGCCAGGAGCAGCGTCTTTGAACTGCAAGTTGCTGACACAACTGATGGGGAAAAACAGCCGCAGCTCATCATTAAAGGAGCGCTGGACAGGGAGCAGAGGGACTCTTATGAGCTCACCCTGCGTGTTAGGGATGGGGGCGACCCCCCACGCTCCTCCCAGGCCATCCTGAGGGTGATGATCACTGATGTGAATGACAACAGCCCCCGCTTTGAGAAGGCTGTGTATGAGGCTGACCTGCCAGAGAACAGCTCCCCTGGTGCCCCCATCCTGCAGCTGAAAGCAGCTGACGCAGACGTTGGGGTGAACGGTCAGATTGAGTATGTATTTGGTGCGGCCACAGAGTCAGTGCGTAGGCTGCTGAGGCTGGACGAGGGCTCGGGGTGGCTTAGCGTGCTCCATCGTATTGACCGCGAGGAGGTGAGCCAGCTGCGCTTCACGGTAATGGCAAGGGATCGAGGTCAGCCACCCAAAATGGACAAGGCAACCGTGGTCCTCAACATCAAAGACGAGAACGACAACGTGCCTGCTATCGAGATTCGTAAGATCGGACGCATTTTCTTGAAAGATGGTGTGGCCAATGTGGCAGAGGATGTAGTGGTGGACACGCCTATAGCTTTAGTCCAGGTGTCAGACCGCGACCAGGGCGAGAACGGCATCGTGACCTGCACTGTGGTGGGTGACGTGCCCTTCCAGCTCAAACCGGCCAGTGAGATTGAGGGTGAGATGAATAAGAAGAAATACTTTCTCCATACATCAGCCCCGCTGGACTATGAGGCCACACAGGAGTACAACGTGGTCATCGTGGCTGTGGACTCAGGAAGCCCTAGCCTGGCCAGTAATAACTCGCTTATCGTGAAGGTGGGAGACTTCAACGACAACCCACCCATCTTTAGCCAGAACGTGGTGGAGGTGTCCTTTCTGGAAAACAATGCCCCAGGCGAGAGGGTGACCACAGTGCAGGCAATCGATGCTGACAGTGGCAAGAATGCAGAAATCGCCTACTCCCTCGTCTCCTCTGTAAATGGGATATTCTCCATTGATGCAGACAGTGGTGACATCAGAGTAAACACCATTCTGGACAGGGAGCAAACAGAGAGGTATGAGTTCAAAGTGATAGCTAAAGATAAGGGCATGCCCATACTTCAGGGGTCAGCCACTGTGGTGGTCCTGGTGGCAGACAAGAACGACAATGAGCCAAAGTTCATGCAGGACGTGTTCACCTTCTACGTCAAAGAGAACCTAACACCCAACAGCCCTGTTGGCATGGTGACCGTCATTGACGCTGACAAGGGCCAGAACGCTGAAATGAGCCTCTTCATCGAGGAAGAGGAGGATATCTTCTCCATTGAGAATGACACAGGAACCATTTTCTCCACCATGTCATTTGACCGCGAGCAGAAGACTTCATACACGTTTAGGGTCAAGGCTGTGGACGGTGGAGACCCACCCAGATCCGCCACAGCCACCGTGTCACTTTTCGTGATGGACGAGAACGACAACCCGCCAACCGTCACCTTCCCCATCAACAGCACTTACACCCTCCTGCCCCCCTCCAGCAACGTCAGGACTGTAGTACGAACCGTCATAGCCACTGATCCGGACACAGGGATCAACGCTGACCTGAACTACAGCATCATCGGTGGAAACCCCTTCAAACTGTTTGAGATTGACGGAGGTAGTGGGGTTATCTCACTGGTGGGGAAGCTGGAGCAGAAACACTATGGCCTCCATCGACTCGTGGTTCAGGTGAACGACAGCGGGCAGCCCTCCCAGAGCACCACTACCCTTGTGCATGTCTATGTCAATGAGACCCTCTCCAACTCCACCATCGTAGAGGCCCAGGTGGCCAAGAGCCTGGGTACGCCGCTCAATACCAACATCGCTGGGGACCCCAACTACGACCTGGGTAAGCAGCGGCTGAGCATCGTCATCGGGGTGGTCTCGGGCATCATGACGGTCATTCTCATCATTCTCATCGTCGTCATGGCCCGTTACTGCCGCCCCAAGAACAAGAATGGCTATGAGGCAGGCAAGAAGGACCATGAGGACTTCTTCACCCCTCAGCAGCATGACAAGGGCAAAAAGCCTAAGAAGGACAAGAAGAATAAGAAGTCCAAACAGCCACTGTATAGCAGCATCGTTACCATTGAGGCCTCCAAGCCCAACGGCCAGCGCTACGATGGTGTCAACGAGAAGCTGTCGGACAGCCCTGGGATGGGCCGGTACCGGTCTGTTAACGGAGGGCCCGGGAGCCCGGATCTGGCCCGGCACTACAAGTCCAGCTCGCCACTGCCCACGGTCCAGCTCCACCCCCAGTCACCCACGGCCGGGAAAAAGCATCAGGCTGTTCAGGACCTGCCCCCTGCCAACACCTTCGTTGGCACCGGAGATAACATTTCCCTTGGATCTGACCACTGCTCTGAGTATAGCAGTCAAACCATCAACAAGTACAACAAACAGGTAAGAATACATTGACTCAATATATATATATATATATATATATGTCATTTTTTTCTTCTTCTTGTTCTTTCTGTTTTCAAATGTGTCATGTTTCTCCCTCTCTTAGTGTTATCTCCTGCGTAATGCCTCCTGACAGGGCTAGTCTCAGTAGTCATGTTGCTTTTATGGTGCTAATATGTGTCAAGTTAGCTGTATTGATCTGTTTGGGTTTGGAGTGCCATTCACCATGTAATATTGAAAAGGAAATGAGGACATGCGTAGCCTATGCCAGGATTTCATTTTCACTCGCCTAAGCATATACAGCTCTTTTGCTCTCTCTAGTATTGTGAGGCGGTTTAAGTTTGACTGTGGTGTCACTTTTGCTGACCTGTGCATGTATGTGTTTTGAGTGTTGTAGACAGCTTGCATAAGGGTCTGGTTTGCAGTTATTCTATCACAGTGTGGCTAAGTAGCTAGGATACCCTTCTGCTAGGTCAATAACTCCCCGCCCTCTTTGTAACAAGGCAGCCTTTTCTTCCTTTTAGAGGGTGAAAAAAAACAAGAGAAAGGAAAACAAGTAAGACATTGTGAAAATGAAATACAGGAGTGGCCTTCTAAAGGAATGCTAACCGAGGGTGCCGTGTTTTACTGGATTTCAGCTTGACTAGGAACATCTGGGCAGGAGGTCACAACATTCCTGTGCCCTGATGTGTCTGTATCAATTCATTGACCCAGCAGTGAAATCAGGCTTACCTAAACCTCTCCCTCCTGCTCTTTCTCTCTCTTTCTCTCTCTCTTTCTCTCTCATGTTCTGTCTCAGACATGTTCTGTCTTTCGCTCTCTCCATCCCTTCTGTAGGTTACTCTCATGTATCTCTTCATCCATCCATTTCTCTCTTCCCTCTTTCTCTCTCTCTCCTTCATCTCACTATACCCTCTTTATTTCCTTATGACACCCATCTCTTACACATTCTCCCTCCGGCCATCCCTTCCTCTGTTTCCCATCTTCCTCGCTCCTCTCATCGACTCTTTGTGCCATCATTCATGGCTGCACGCATTGACAGGGAACTTCATATTCTAGGGAAGTGTGAATTAATCAATTCATATCATTATGGTTCTTAAAAAAAAAACGAATCTATGAGAAAGCCAGGTGGTGCGAATCAAGGTTAATACATGATGAAGTCGGTTCCTTTTCATCTGCATTTACCAGGAAAATAACACTTACCCTATTGTTTCATATGTTTTCTATGGCAATCTAATGCATTATTGATTGCTCTCTTATGTGTTGTAAGCAGCAAACTCCTCTTGCATTCCTGAGTGCTGTTCAGCACAGTAGATTGGGCTGATTTCTCTCTCTCTTTCTTGTTCCCCCCCTCATCTTGTGTCCCCCCTTGCTCTTCTCTGTCTCTCTCTCTCTCTCTCTCTCTCTCTATCCGCCCCTGCATCTTTTCCTTTCTTCAAAGCTGCCTCCTCTCCCACCCTATCTTCCACTCTCCTCTATCTCTCACCACCACACCAATTTCTGCCCCTCTCCTCAAAATCATTGCTCTCAATTTCTTTTTGCTCTTTTCCTCGCCTGTCTTTTTTTCTTGCAGTCTCTTTCTTTATTAATCTTCTCTCCCTTACTCTACGCTATATCCCTTTCCCTTCTGCTATTTCCTCTTTAATTTCTCAATCTCCCTCACCATCCATCCATCCATCCCTCTCTTTTTCCTCTACTGTCTCTAACAGCTTCTAATGCGCTGTATTCAGTGTTTTGTGTGAGGACTGCTGTTGCTTACGAATGTCCCATCCATAATTAACAGGACACTCTATTTGCTGCGGCAGAGCCATGTATTGTGTATGTCGCTAGCTGTGCTGCTGCACTTTTCCATAATTAGTTATTTACTTTTTCATGTGAATGCTCGCTACAGCATTTTTTATTATTATAGACAAGTCAATTAATTCGAAGATTCAGACACAGACCTGAAAACACACAGGGGTGTCGAGCATTGAGTGTTGAGCGTCTGCAAAGGCTGTCCCCGCCACCATAATGTGCAATTACCTCTTTTTAAGCATGCAGAGCTACTTTTTCTCGATTCTCCTCAACGGTTCCTGTAGAAGTGGCTAATGTAGAAGTGTTGCCCTCTATGGTTTAATGAATATTGTCAGAAGCAGCGGCAACTGTAGCCCCATGTACCCATTAGGCAACAGAGATACAGTATATAACATTCTATGACGTGTTATTACACTCCCATACATGCCTTGTCAAACATTCCCTGTTGATACTTCGATTGAACGGCTGCACTTACAGTCTCCTGAGGGCCACCACAGGGCCACCACAGGGCCACCACAGCTAAAACACGCTGGTAAGCACCCCCCTTTGGTTGAGGACATAATGTGTAATGAAACGCATAAGAATTATGAGGTGCTGGGGATGGAATTATACATAGAAATAGAAATGAATAGATTCTATTTTTATCGAATTAAACATGGCTTCTTGTCCGACTCCGTTGTTGCTATGGATTTGCATGCAGAGGCCGGTGGGAGGTTGGATTAGGGATAAGGTTTCATGTCTGATTGTAGCGAATTGCACGGTAGATCACATTGTATTGCGACTGCTGGAGACAGGGTAATCCGCAAAGTCAAATTGATCACATTAGATATGGAAATTGCTATTCAAACATATCAGATTTAACCTTTGTTATTGAATTAACAGTGGCAGGAAATCCAAAATGCATTGCAATATGCGATATTTAAGGCTCATTGAGGTTGAGACCTTTTGATGGGATTAGCAAATCTCTCTCTCTCTCACTCACACACATACACCGACTGTCTCTCTCTCTCTATCCATCTTTCCCTCTATTTTCTCCTCTTTATGGATCTCTCTCGCTCCACTTCTCACACTCTCCTTCGCTCACTCTCCTCCCAGAAATAGAGACAGACACAAGAAAGAGAGCCCTGTTTGAGGTACACAAGAGTGGTCTCTACTTTTCCACAGGAGAGTTGGGGGGGGCAGCTTCACTATCCTATTGACTATGAGTCTCTACTGCGGTATCAGGTTCCTTCTAGGTCTCCTTCCACCTCATCCTTCGCCTACCTAATATAACAATAACCACCGCACATGCAGCAGCTGGCTTGGACTCCAAGCAGGTAACCAGGCAACCAGTGAAGTTTAGCAGGTTGTCATCAGACATTTAAGCAGTCATTAAGTCAGGGGAGCACAGAGTGAGACGCCAGCGTGTCACTGAGCAGCCATTGAGTTAGAACAGTAGGGTGATGTACCTGACATTTCAGTCCTTCCTGGAACTCCGCACTTATTGGATTCAAGCCTGTGTTTTTTTGTCTCTCTCTCTTTCTTCCATTGTATTCCTACTGTGTCATGTTTCCGTAGCTAAATCCCTGTGTTAAATAGTGTTTTAGTTGATAATCGTCATACTCTCAAGTACCAAATGCCTAAAGCTAAATTATTGGTCAAACTTGATTTGGAATTGTCCGGATTTTCCATTTGTAGATGCTCTACAAATGGTCATACTATCAACAAACTATCTGTTGATGAGCATCTGCTTGCTATAAGGTTAGGGTTAGGCTTAGAATAAGGGATTAGCGTTAGGGTAAAGATTAAGGTAAGGGTTAAGGTTAGGGTTAGGTCTAGGGTTAGGGTTAGTAGATAGTTAGTTGAAATGTTACTGATAGTCTGTAGAGCAGGGGTTTCCAACTTGTCGATCACGAGCTACCAGTAGCTAGCAGTCCACCTAGATGTAGCTTGCCAAACAATTCTGAAAGTATATGCAATTTTCACTTGTTCCACCACAAACTGTCATAAACAAATCTCTTTCAGACACCGCAAGCTCCCAGCTACTACCCTATCAATGCAACATTGACATTATCACACCGCTGGTTAGCCACTATTGGCTTAAAAAGCCAAACCTTACACAATATCTGCCAATTATTTCCAGCATTTTTGCATCTGTCTGTCTGTGTGGTGCGTTCGTTTGTCTCTCACTCCTGGTGTATCCAGTTGATGTGATAACCGTCTTGTGGGTTGATTGAAATACTTTCCCCAAAACCTTCTCAATTAAATTTTAACTGCAAAGTAGGCTTACCTGGCAGAAGTATATCATGGGTAAGTATTTCATTTGTATCTATAATGTATATGCAAACTTGTCTATGAAATGAGCAGTAGCAGCATTGCTCGACTGGCACATTGGTCTGCACATTCCTCACTCCCTAGATGCACATTTAAAGGTGCAATATGCAGAAATTGCTCTGCCATTTCATGGTTGCTAAAATTCAAATAGTTCAGTTTAGGTTTATGTGACAAAACAAGCAAAATATGTTATTTTCAGCTCTTTGAAGCTGGTGTACAAAACCAGAACAATTGTCATTTTTAGAGTTTTAAACCAGGAAAACAGAAATGAGAAAACATAATTTGGGAAAATATAAAATATTATTAGGTTTTATAGGGCCCCTCAGAGTTGTTTATTAACCATTATTTTACCAGAAATATTGACAGAAAACCTAGTGCACTACCTTTTCTTGTACACGAAGGATCCGGGTAAGAGTTGCAGGGGTGAGGGAGAAGAGAAAAAAATATGCCTATTTGAAAGCAAAAAAAAAATGAGTAGCTCGCAACATGTTACATTTTTTTTTTTAAGTAGCTCTCATGTTACAAAAGGTTGGAGACCCCTGCTGTAGAGCATCTACAGGTGGACTGTCCAAATAAAGTGTTACTAAATTATTGGCTAAGCTAAGATATTAAATATAATTCCTTCGATAGCTCACCTGTTCTATCCAAAGACACAATGTTTACTCTTAAAGTAACTCACCATGCCTTTTTTAAGTGGGGCATTTGAAATAATGTTATCCCCTGTCCAGGTGGATCCTTGTCTTATCTTTTCTAAACAATCGAGAACTGAGGCAGGTTGCAATCCTATCCCTCTGCTTCGGGGCATGTATACATCTCAGTACAGTGGGTCAGCTGAGGCTGCCTCGCCTCAGGCTAGGGTTGGTTCAGCGAGCATGACTGGACATTGCCCCATTGCCCTCACCGCCCTCTACTCCCTCACCTCATTCCACTTGCACAGTGTTGCTCCTATCCTTCCCCTTCCTTCCCTTCCCGCATCCTCCAACTTGTCAAGCCCCAGCTTACCTTATTTACATAGGGACCCCATATTCCCTTCTCGCCACAGCATCTCAAACAAATAATATCAGCATGCAAATACGGGTCATTACGTATGTGTTCGCCAGCCAAACACACATGATGTAACAGGCACTTTCGCACTGTCGGTCCCCCGAGATCACAAAACCAATATGGAAAAACCTCCATTTGCCTGGAGGTTAATTTCTTTAAAAACCGAAGCTATTGTAGTTACCTAAACACCTTTGAGATGCCACACTTGTCCTAATCTGTTTTGCCGCCCCCTTTGTGAATCTTTATTATTGCCGTCTACTAACCTAGCATGTTTGTAAATAGTCTGCAGCCTATATCTATATGAACCGTTGCACATCGTCTACCTACTGTATGTTTACCCCGCTCTGTAAACTTCAGTACGTTTCTGTAACCTTCCATTTAGTTGCTTCTGATTCTATCTGTGTCAAACAGGTTGGGGGAGGCAGTCACCAGTTGCACTCAATAAGGTAATTACTTGATAAGAGGTACTGTTCGAGGTTTATCATGTTTGGTCAGGTTGACTCCCCCGTGGATGCTGAAACGGGTCGAATGACTGACTCGAGGCTGGACCGGAGAGAAAACATTGGCCACTGTTGGTATCGTAGCCGTTATATGATGCAAATTGCTTGACTAATAGTTGTAGAACGGTTTTGTTTATCTTCTATATTTGAATCCCATGTGGATCAACCAAGTTACGATACACTGTAAAGAAATAAGGAAGTAGGCATAAAATGTTCTGTGTTCGGTATGTGTTCACCCATATGGGAGTTTGTGAATTGTACGGGTAAAACATTTGGCATGAATCGGTTGAACAACATATGAATGGATTACATTCTTTGTAGAGTATAGCCGCTAAAAGGAAATCATCATGCAACTAACATAACATTAACCAAGCAGCATCTGTTTGCCTGTGAATCATTAAGTATACGCACAGCACAGGGAAAAGAGCTGGTGGTGTGAGAAGATGAAGATGGTGCAGAATGAGATCAGCTGGTTGGTTCATCACTGCTTTATGTTTAGTACAGGGGGTTGCCTGTGGTGCTGTGTGTTTACTGCCGTGTCGACTGATGCTAATTTGATCACATTTGTCTCGGATGGCTTAATTTACTTTGTTATGGACGGCAAGACCACACCAGGCATTTTGTGTATGTGCTTTACAGTGAGACTGAAAGGGGGGATATTGGGAGAGATGGAGAGAGAGTGAGAGATAAAATACTCGTGAAATTGCACTGGCCAGCAAATTCCTGAATAATTTGAGTGGGGTGATTTAAATACATTAGTTTTAGGTCAGTGACTAATCTGCAGATTAGGGTTACCTGACAGCTAGGCATGCATGGAGAACAGATGAAGAAGGAAGTAAGGAGGGAGAGAAAGTGAGAATGAGCAAGAGGGAGAACATTAGTCCCTACTCAATACTGAATGTGTTGGATTCTGTCTGACCAGTTGTTTGACTACTGGTTGGGTGACCCTGTACATAACACTAAATAAGATGTGACTTAAGTGGTATTATACCTCATCTATTTCAATGGCTTTGAATGGATTGCTCCTGGCTACCTGACCTGGAAGAATATTGCGAAGGCGAGGCCTTTCGAAAGGCAAGACTTTTTTCAAAAGAGTAGAAATCAATCACCTTTAGGGTGTTTTCACATATCGTCTTCTTTAGAAGAACCGATCTCCGTCCTCTTTAAAGTGAACTCTGGGGTGAAAGCAAAAGAACTCAGTTCTCTTTATAGTCACACTGCCCTTGCCTTTGAATGAGGACTCAACTCTTTCGCCGGTTCACTTCACCTGTTTTGTGGTCGGATTTCTCTTTGCTTTCACATGTTTGGAACGGAACCAAGATCGTTTTCCAACATGCACTCTGGGTTTTCACAAAGTGCAGGACAAGCCATTCAGTCAGAATGTGTTAACGGACGGCTAGATATACCTACTTACATTTTGGAAGCTAAGAGATTGAATTTAGTTAAAGTATGAGACATAATAATTGTAATCCAAATATACTATTCGCAATAAATAGCAATACAATAACTGCAGAATAAATAATGCTCGAATTGAAAATTGTACACCCAAGGTAGGCTACTGCCCCTTTAAGAGCTAGAATATATTTTGTACCCTATGTTGTGAATCTCACCAAATATATTATCTTTTCACGCTATTCAAACCCCACGATTAATAAACAGCTTATGAAGCTATTTTAGCCTATAGATCACATAATGCAAACACATAATCTGAACTAAAAACCACACATTTTGGAATTTCTGTGTGTCCTTGGCACAAAACAGCACACATTCTTTTCCGCAAAACTACACGTTATCATCTTTCTTTTGTGGTAGCAATGTGAGGGTTTATGGCAGGGGAAATGGTGTTGCAGTAGTTTAGTGTGTGGTACGGGAATCACGACAGGTGAACCTGGGGGGCTTTGCATTAACATTGTCCTAGGAAAGGGAACCGGACCACTTCAGGGGCTCTTTTGAGGGAACTGAGTGTTCACACTGCACAAAAAAAATGTGCGAACCGCACTGAGTTCACAAAAATTGTCTGAAAGGGACCAGGTGTGAAAACACCCCTAGAAAAGGAGGCCTTGATCAATCTCTCTCTCTTTGTCAATCTTCTGCTCTCTTTCCATTCTCCTTTCCATTCTCATTCTGTGCTTGTCTCTCTCCTTCGATTCTGTTTTCTTTCTTTCTGTCTTCATTTCTATCCCTCTTCTCCTCACTACATCTGCCATTGTGGCCATTGGCTGGGTATGAATGTAAATAGTCATGATTGAATCAGGAGCAGCCCAGATGCATTGGTAACATTTGTTGTGATAACACGGTGAAAGAGAGAATGGGGAAGATAAGTCACAAAGTCACCAATAATGCAGCTTGATTGCTCAACGGCACGCTGGCTTATTTTAGTGGAAGTGTCAGCAATGTCCTCTTCTTTCTGAGCCCACATTTCAATTGTATTACATTGAATATGCAATAAAATGTTCTATGAAGCACAGAAAATACTGATTTCTATTTGCAGGTAATTCTTCCCTTTTACCGGTATCAATTCCTGCACTTCATGTCGCTGTGGTGGTGGAGGCGGCAGCAGGGGAAATCCTAGCTCTCCAGATGTTTTATGTTCAGTTTGTCTGAGGGCTAGTGTGAATTCCTGATAGGGGCCCACTCAATTTCGCTAAAAGGTACATTGCTATTGTTGGTATTTCCTATTGTGGCTGTCCCTCCTCATCTACTTGTTCTTCAAGCAGCAGCTCCAGTAACTCTGAACATCACTTAGAATCACTGCTAGTGAAACTCAGGGGAATAGTTTGCTGTCAACATGAAGGATCACAGCAGGGATCATACTGTATGTGGGTATGTCTGTCTTTGATTTTAATGGACAACAACACAATGGTTTCTGAGCTTCATAAAAATTGTACGGTCCACTGAGGCTTTCGGTGATGATACTATGTTGACTAGAAAAGGACAAAAATAATGGATATTTATGTTTTTAGCTCTGCTAGTGCTCTAGGGCATACATTTGTAAATGCATATGTGTATTTTAACATGTTTATTACATGTGCGTGTGCCTGTATCTGTACACTGTGTGTGTGTGTGTGTGTGTGTGTGTGCATCTTTGTGTGGGTACCTTTTTATCTGTGTATCTCAGCATGTCTTTGAGTGTGTATGTGAGGGATTAGGGCTGTCCCCGACCCCAAAAAAATCTTGGTCGACCCAGTCATCTGTTCTTTTGACCAATCGATTGGTCCAAATTTTGAAACGTGTATTTTTGCATATATACTGTAGACACACCCCAAGTTCGAATAAAATCAACCATATGTAGGCTACTGAGCGTATCTGATGCTTTAATACTGTGATTAAATATGAAGTCGCACAAATGACTAAAGACGGAGCCAGAGATCAATATACCCTAACCAGAAGGGAAAAAAACTCTTCCCGACCCTCCTCCTCCTGCTGCTGAAGTTGTCCGTAATAGGCCAACAGTCGGCAACCTTTTCCATTTGGAGCGCCAAGTTATTGTTCCAGTTCTACTGATCTGATTGCCAGTTATGATTTTCATATGCACGTTTTGTGGAGCAGTTTCATTTCAGTTATAATAAAGTCTTAATATCTCAAAGTCATTGTCGTGTGGTTGATAAAAAAAAGTATATCTAAATTAAAATGATACAAATCTAAAAGTAACTTCTATTGCCAATATGTAAAACTAGCCTACGTAACGCCACCAAATAAAAACTTGGCAGCCCGCAGGTGCAAAAAATATCCTGATTAAAAATTTCCTTTAAATCACATTGGTTATGCATGGTCTGTCTGCAAGGATCTTGAACCATTGTATCAATTATTAACTTGGTACGGCCAAGCTCATGCTAGCAAACTTGCAACATTGTGTGAAATATTCTGGGCCCTCAGAGTTTCCCGTGCCAGTGAGCTCCGAACAGACAGACACAGCTGTATAAGAAGTAATCAGGTAGGCCTTTTTTATGACGTTTCCACCGGATCAGAGCATGACATTTTTTCTCTCCTTTCATGTTGAATGGTTATCGATATAGGCTACGTTGAGGAACTATTGTCATTCTCAATGGATATTGAATGCATTAACAGAAATCGAGCCAACTTTACACAACTGTGGGAAACCTTGGAGTCAACATGGGCCAACATCCCTGTGGAATGCTTTCGACACCTTATAGAGTCCATGCCCCGATGAATAGAGGCTGTTCTAAGGGCAAAAGGGGGGACTCAATATTAGGAAGGTGTCCTTAATGTTTTGTACACTCAGTGTATGCTTGTGTAGTGGCACCAGTGTGGTGTCAGATGAGTGGACTGTTTTCTGATGTCAAAATAATCATACTGATACACAACAAATACTACTAAGAGATATATCTGGGCCTAAAGAGATGCACTATGTAGTGTTTGACGTAATTTTTTTGGTTTAGGACTTGTACGGGATGCATTTCAAGAAACATTGTATTTTTGCGTGTTAGCTGGGGCTGGGGAAAAAGTGTGACACCAATCAGGCCTCCGAGGACTGGAGTTGCCCAGGCCTGTTCTAATGTCACCCGTCACTGTCGGCAACCACTGGCGACCAATCCCATCGCTCGTTAGTGAGATTTGAACTTGTTTATGAAGAGGGGATGGCTAATGTTATTTGGAAGGCAGACAGAGGGAAATGCGATGGGCTGAATTGTTTTGGCTGTCTGGCTGATTATCTGTGTCAGTGATGCCTGGGTGCTGACAAGTGGAAAAACTCTGATCTGCTCGGGTTTAACCACATACCAACAAACGGGTGTGATCATTCTATAGTGGTCCCTGGAGCGTACGATCAAACCGGTTTGATTAGAATGCTAATTTTGAAAATCCACTATCGATTGATGCAACTGTCAGCATTTGAGCTAGCCACACTGTTTTTTCACAGAAACATTTTGCACAAACACGGTCCTTACAAAGTTAAGTTTATTTTTGGATGCAATATTCAGACTTTCACATAAGTATCAACAGCATAACACAATCATCCAACCGGAAAATGTAAGCTGTATTAGTCCTAGCGCTAACTGAGGAAATATTGATGTAACACAAGCGGTCATATTTAGATAACTCTCGGCTGACAGAAACCACAATATGAATGAGCTAATAGAAATTACTATTTATAATTCATCACATCACGGGTCAGCTCAACATTGATCGAAATAATTGAGTAAAACACTTTCTAGAAATCCAAAGTAATCTGTGTGTGGGCTCTCCTCGAAGAGAGACGTTTGTGAAGACTCAGTAAAGCCTCAAACATAAATTGTCCCCAACACTGAATGGGTTAATTCTATGCGAATTAATGAGGAGGCGGAACACACCTCAATTCAAACTGTTGTTAGAAAATAATTTGAAATTGACAAATTGAAACATATCTTATAGATAATTAACAGGCAACTTTGCGTGTGAACTGTCCTGTTGCATAACAATCACATTTTGGATCAGTGAGTGCATTCTGACATCACGTGCATACAACAACTCACGCTGGGGCGACCGTTAGAGATATTCAGAACTCACGGATGAAAAAGTTAAAAGATACAACCTTCAGAATCTGATTGATTTCAGGGAGTCCTGACAAACACACAGGCTCACACAGAGAGAAGCATACACACACATTCACATACATACAACACAAACAGAAACACAGGCACAAACTCACACACCCATGCACACGCACACACATTCACAGTCTGCTCATTTGGCACCGATTTCTCGTTAATATTTTTCTCTGGAGCGGCTGTTGAAATATTAAGATATGTGAGGATCTCTTGACTGCATAACAAGGATTAAGAATCAGCCAAGATAAATAATACAGTTAATCCCCAGCATATTTGTCCAAAGGATAGCGTTTTAAGCAACACGATCTCATAGTTTTACATTGAAATTCGACGTCTATGTTTGACTCATTAATTCCTTCGTGGTCACAGGTTTAATTCCACATGGTTACAGGGTTAAAACAGAAACATCTCAAAGTGTTAAAGTATTCAGTCCGAGTTGTTACGGTTAGGGCTATGGTTTGGGGAAGGCTTAATATTTTTTTTTTAAACAACCCACTGTTACCATCTGAGCAGCGCACTTAGCCTCCCGGCATCATGAGTTTGTGCAAGTACTTGGCAATAGTTTTAAAAAAAATTGTGACTACCGAGGAAGGCATATATCGATGTACTCAAGGCCTTTTCTTTATTTGAAATTATTGTTTATTTGTGAAAAACACAATTCAGACACACATGACATTTTCACATTATCACTGAGTCTTCTTTCACACCAATCCACAGTTCAGCAGTTGTTCATAAGCAAGTCTAGACATGCAATACAGCCCTCAGAGTCATGTCACACCTCCAAGTCCATCCATAGAATGTACATAGTTGTCAGCATTAATTAACAATGTTCTCAGGACCTTTTTCAAACGTCCGTAATCGAAGTCTATTTCTAGTGATCAGCCTGGTTCTATTACCAGGCACATCCATTCATATCCTCTAACCCGTTGTCTCGGGCTATAATGGATCGGACTTGACTTGGGAGAGGAGAAGAGGAACTTGAGAAGCAATATTATATTTGAAGTGTGTGTCTGTGTGTGTGTGTGTGCGTGCTATTGTGCCAGTGAATTTTTTTTTAGCTGGTCACGTTCGTTTTTGGTTCACAATTTCTATTGTTATCAAGATTTATTCAAACAGCCATGGTTATCCAACAATGTGTATGCAGACCAAGTATTCAAAGAGTTTGGTCCGAAGTCTTGGTTGAATCTTTGCGATGCGCAATTCAGTCATCATGCGATGTTTGAATAAACGTTTCTTAAGGTTTTAGGCCTACCTGGCAGAATGATATCATGAGGATTTGTATCAATCCCTTGGCATTAATTTGGCAAAAAATAAAACCGGGAAAATTGCATTTACCAAAAGATAAAACTGGTTTTAAGCGGCCCTACAACTGTAAAGTGACTGTCCAAAATCTCTAACAATCACACACTTTTTGAGATTGAGCAAAAGTTTTATTTTGTGCCTCCAAACAATCAACATAAATATGATGTTGTCAAGTTAAAATGTAATTATTTGTGTATGGAGGGTAGGTCATTATAGGCTGTAGGCTACTTGCTCAGCCCGCAAATTAAAGATAAGATTTAAATGATGTACGTATAATCTGCTTTCCTGGCCTAGTATTCTTTTCATTCGGGCCAGTACCAACTGAAAGCAACTGGCCCGAATGAAAATAATACTAGGCCGGCAAAGCAGATGATGCGTGCATCATTTAAATCTTATCTTGTGCCACTGGCAAATTTATCTGAATGTCAAGCCCTGCAAGGGCATGATAATTTAAAAGTTGGCTAGTCATTATTAACCTGGTTCTGTATGGAATGCAGGTACATTATGGGACACAGCTCTGTTCAAAAATTGGTGCGACCAAATCTTGTGCTGGTGCCATCAACTGAGAAAGTTGAGCCACCAGTGAAAAAGGGGCCACCAGCGGAGAAAGTTATTCTGGAGCCCTGGTGTGTGTGCGTGAATGTGTGTGTGTGTGTGTGTGCATGTGTGTGTGGCTCCTATGCAGGATAGAGAGGAGAACAACAGGGTCCTTCACAGTTCAGCCTCTCCATCATCCAGCACACCAGGCACAAACACAGCGACATGCCTGAGAGGGTTTCAATATCCTGTGTGTGTGTGTGTGATTTTCTCATATCCTACATATGTGTGTAATCCACCCCTCCCACAGTCCAAACCCATAGAATGAAAAAAAGAAAAACCCCACTTAACATGTGCTGCAGCAGCAGAAATATTCATTAGTGTCTGCAGGACAGGCCCTGGTATCGATGAGGCCGTACCTAGGAGAGGGAGGAGGCTATTAGCCCTGACAGATAAATCTTGTCAAACACTGGACTAGTCTGGAAACTCCGACTGAAAAATGAGGGTCATGGACGGCCAGGAGTTTATGAGTGGCCTCGCTCGCATGTATCAAATCAGCTGAATTATGAAGTCCCACAGGCCTTTTCAGGAATGCTAATTTTCCTGTTTCCCTGCTAACCCTCTCACTCCTTCTCTCATTCTGTTGTTGAATCTCTCCCTCTCTCTTTCATTCTGTTATTTTCTATCTCTCCTACCCTCGTGTCTCTCTCTCTTTCTCTCTCTTTCTCTCTCTCTCACTCTCTAGCTCTCTCTGCCTCACCTTTTCTCACTCTATCGCTCTCCAGTAGCTATAGATTCTTCTCATATCATGAGAGGAATTATACAGTGATTTAGAGCGGTTGCTTCGGCTCAACCCATATCATTACATCATTGAACTGTGAGGGTGTATGTGTACGTTCGCATGCTAGTCAATCTAATATACCTAACTGTGTAGGCCTTTAATATACCTCCAGGTTTGTATGGTCTAACTGAATTTTGTGGACCTTGACTCTAATGCTTATTTTAGGGAGACAAATCTGCCCAGTGATGCAGATTTTAGCCATGTGATAACGTTAGAGTCTATTGATTTGTAGCCATTTCCCTCCAGCCTTTTTGTTAACGTCACCGTTTCTCCCTGTTCTCCTCTTTCTGTTTCCTCCACATCTCCAAGATATTAGAAGAGATGTGGGTTGGAGATTGCAGTCCTTTCTATCCCTCTATCCATCCGCCCTCTCTCTTTAGCAATGTTCCCCAGTAATAGCTACACACAGTCAATTAGACTTGACCACAGGTTTCTGAAAGGTAGTCATGATGGAGAACTAGTCATAGAAGCACTTAGACGTATAGGGACTTGCAAATTGACAGTTTTGAGTGCAGTCTTTTGCATCGTTCTTTGGTTATGGAAGGAGAGAACAAAGAGCGGAGGGAATAATCTATGCCTATAGAATGGTGTTTGGTACAGTCCATTAACTTCGGGGCGGGTCCAATGCAACACTTGGGGGAAAGAATATCCAATTGTAAATTACTAGACTGGATTCAATGATGAGAATGCCTTTAGGGCATGGAGAAACAACTCGCTCACAGAGGCAGAGAAATTAGAGAATGTTCTTACATTTGTTGCTGTTAGGGTTTGGCTTGATGAGGTTTGGGATTCGAGGGAAACGGAAGAGCATCAATCAAATTGACACATTTGTGGGCGATACTGTGAATAGAATAATGAGGAAGCAAAACAACTCATACTCATACAGGCTCTTATTTTTCCCCTTATATTACAGTGCTTTTAGTCTTTCATCTGCCTTTCCCTAAAACTTTCCATTTTGAATGTGATTGCTAATGAAAACATTAAATCTCTCTTATGCAGTATTAATAACAGAAGTCTCTTTAAGTGAGTTGTCCTGCTGAGCACATAAGTATGTAAATAGGGTGTCATGCGATGAAGGCTCTTATGAATTTACTGTGCGGAGGGAGCTCATGGTTTTGACAAGGCCCTAAGTGCCAGTGCTGGTGAAATTTAACAAGTGTGTCACAGCTAGCATTCCTCACTGGACTACTGTCTGCATGAGGAGATGGTTAGAGTCCATGTTTAATCATCATCGCCATTCTCGGCATGTTGATGGATTATTTAGTTCGAGCCGAGATTACCTACTTCCTGTGAAGCCATTTTAAGAATTCATGTGAAGTTTGCCATTGCATCTGTTTAACTTGTGTGGATTGTGTTGTTATCCCCCTGCCCAACCCCTCCTTCTTGGCCCTCCGCACACGTTTGAAAGTTGATTTACGTCGCTGTCTGACTGTGGCTGTGTATGTGTGTCTACTCTTTATTCTTTAAGTCTCCTTGAATAGGTTTTTTTTCTCCCCCTTAGCCACCCGGCTCTCTCTGTGAATTGAGGACATGACATTACAATTGGCGACCTTAATTTATTTTTATAACGGCAGGCGTTATCTACGCCGACATGATTCTGTTTGAATGATAATTCTTAGCCAGGGCCCTAGCTGCTCGCTGTTGCTGCTAAAGAACACTACTCTGTGTTTGTACAGGAATCCTTGGTGGGCTAGAATCAAGACCTCCATGTTACTATGGTAATGCTCCCCCCCTCAGTCTCCCCCCTTGTCTCCCATGAATATATGCCTAGAGTTCTTTAAGGCAATTCTGCGCTGTCTTCTCACCTCAACTGTACTCTGTTCATTTGCAGACGCTTTGGTCTGCAGGAAGCAAAGGCTTCCCATAATTCTCAGAACGTTGTTATGATGTTGTAGCGTTGGCTGGGACATGTTTTGTACAAGGTTTGAGAAGAGCTGTGTTTCGTGTGAATGGTTTAGTTAAAGGCCACCCTGGTAGGGTGTTTTCTTTCAAAGCAGAAGGTTCTGTGAACTGTAACTTTGGCGGGTGTCTCTCCCGTTCATCCCCTCTCTCTACCCTACTTGTCTCTTCCCTGTGTTGTGTCTCTGTTGGGACCCTGGTGATTTGTGTTCCTCCCCCTCTGAGTTCCTTTGAGTTCCCTTGATTCATGAGATCAAATTAGAGAACATCAGTGACTTCACAATGCCTTGCTCCCGTAACTCAGCAGGGCTCTTGTAGTGAGGGCCAAGCATTGTTGCTTCACTTCATGTCAGAATCAGTTGCGACTGGACCATTTTCATATCGGCCAAGAGCTTTAGAGCTTTAGGGCTTTTGAAGTGCAATATGCTCACAAATGTCTCTCAGGCCATCCTTGGAGAAAATTAGCTTGATGTGGTGAAACAAGTGAATTTGGCGAGGGTCAAAACACATCTAACCCCTTTTTATATGAGACTCTGAAAGGTCAAAAGTGTCATGACTGACATGTGCAAATAGGAATGTAGTGTCATACCATGCAGATTGTTACAGACACATGAACTAACATAAGTTGCATCCTTCTACTATATAACTCAAAGGTTGATGTTGAATAAAATTAATTAGTTGAGGCAGATTTAAGAAGTGCTAATGTCTGTGATATAACAGGAGCAGGATCTGTACATATTTGCTCAGACATGAAGGGTGGACTATGCTATGCACTGTGTGTGTTTGTGTGTGTGTGCTCGTGTGTGTGGATGAATGCTTGTGTAGGTGTGTGCCTTCAGGCATGTCTGCTGGCTAGTGTTGCACGGTATACTGAAACGTCAATACTTTTTGGATACTAGAACATGAAAAAAAAACGATTCAGTACTAGAATTTGTGTTACTTTCGGTACTTTTGTCAAATGTGTCTCACATATGAAGCCGGTCTATCAGCTCAGCCGACCCCTTATAGCGCACACCGTGCCTGCTCCACTTACTTATTACTAGTCTACACTGGGAGTCTGGGCTGCATCATGCTAGAAGTTAATACGCTTGAATAATGCGACAGGACATGTAGAAATGTTGAAACTGTTAACCCTTGTGTGGTGTTCATGTTTTTGTTATTCACCCAATATTTTGCGGGTCTGATGGACCCACAACATTATTGGGTTTTTAAAACAATACAGCTATAACAATTTACGTAAAAATACTTTATACTTAATACTTAGATCTTGACTTATATCAATTTTGACAGCGTGCATGGTAAATATTTGCAATGTTCAAGATCACATTTATCAATAAAAGCGCTGTTCGTTTTGTATCAATCAAGACATGGGTTGAAATAAATCATGTTTATCTTGAACAAATATAAATGAAACAAGGTTTTCATCACTAATGATGTTTATTGATTTAAACTGAGCAAATTGGACGGTCAAATTTTACATACAGTAATTTATGGAAAAGATAAATGAGCCCCATTGAACACAAATTAAGGCTGGTCTACACATCACTTCAAGGACAGAGTTTTACTGCGTGTGTGTTGCAATTGTATTTCTTGCACTTGTTGCATGTGATCTGTCCTTGGGTCCACACACATCCCAGTGCTTCTTCTTGTTGCTATCGGCTGCAATATAGAATGATGAAAACACTTAGTTCAGGAATCTTACCAACATCTCACTCACTCACTCACTCACTCACTCACTCACTCACTCACTCACTCACTCACTCACTCACTCACTCACTCACTCACTCACTCACATACATGCAGCAAAAAAAGAAACGTCCTCTCACTGTCAACTGCGTTTATTTTCAGCAAACTTAACATTGTAAGTATTTGTATGAACATAACAAGATTCAACAACTGGGACATTAACTGAACATGTTCCACAGACATGTGACTAACAGAAATGGAATAATGTGTCCCTGAATAAAGGGTGGGTCAAAAGCGTTAAGCGTTAAGTACTGAAGTGCATCTCCTCCTCATGGACTGCACCAGATTTGCTAGTTCTTTCTGTGAGATGGTACCCCACTCTTCCACCACGGCACCTGCAATTCCCGGACATTTCTGGGGGGAATGGCCCTAGCCCGCACCCTCCTATCCAACAGGTCCCAGACATGCACAATGGGATTGAGATCCGGGCTCTTCGCTGGCCATGGCAGAACACTGACATTTGAGTCTTGCAGAAAATCACACACAAAAGAACAGTATGGCTGGTGGCATTGTCATGCTGGAGGGTCATGTTAGGATGAGCCTGCAGGAAGGGTACCACATGAGGGAGGAGGATGTCCTCCCTGTAAAGCACAGCGTTGAGATTGCCTGCAATGACGACATACTCAGTCCGATGATATTGTGACACACCGCCCCAGACCATGACGGACCCTCCACCTCCAAATCAATCCCGCTCCAGAGTACAGGCCTCGGTGTAATGCTCATTCCTTCGACGATAAACGCAAATCCGACCATCACCCCTGGTGAGACAAAACCTTGACTCGTCAGTGAAGAGCACCTTTTGCCAGTCCTGTCTGGTTCAGCGACGGTGGGTTTGTGCCGGTGATGTCTGGTGAGAACCTGCCTTACAACAGCCTACAAGCCCTCAGTCCAGTCTCTCTCAGCCTATTGCAGACAGTCTGACCACTGATGGAGGGAATGTGCGTTCCTGGTGTAACTCGGGCAGTTGTTGTTGCCATCCTGTACCAGTCCCGCAGGTGTGATATTCGGATGTACAGATCCTGCGCAGGTGTTGTTACATGTGGTCTGCCGATGCGAGGACAATCAGCTGTCTGTCCTGTCTCCCTGTAGCACTGTCTTAGGCGTCTAACAGTACGGTCAATGCAATTTATTTACCTGGCCACATCTGCAGTCCTCATGTCTCCTTGCAGCATGCCAAAGGCACATTCACGCAGATGAGCAGGGACCCTGGGCATCTTTCTTGTGGTGTTTTTCAGAGTCAGTAGAAAGGCCTCTTTAGTGTCCTAAGAAGTATAAACACCATAGGACCACGCAGCCGTCATACCGTTCAGGAAGGAGATGCGCTCTGTCTCCTAGAGATGAACGTACTTTGGTGTGAAAAGTGCAAATCAATCCCAGAACAACAGCAAAGGTCCTTGTGAAGACACTGGAGGAAACAGGTACAAAATGATCTATATCCACAGTTAAATTAATACTATTTCGACATAACCTGAAAGGCCGCTCAGCAAGAAAGAAGCCACTGCTCCAAAACAGCCATAAAAAAGCCAGACTACGGTTTGCAACTGCTTGCCCCTGTTTGGCTTCTTGACCATCATTCTGTTTGGAGGGAAAATGGGGCGGCTTGCAAGCCGAAGAACACCATCCCAACCGTGAAGCATGGGGGTGGCATTATCATGTTGTGGGGGTGCTTTGCTGCAGGAGGGACTGGTGCACTTCACAAAATAGATGGCAACATTATGCAGGAAAATTATGTGGATATATTGAGGCAGCATCTCATGATACAGCTTGGTCGCAAATGTGTCTTCCAAATGAAAAATGATCCCATGCATACTTCCACAGTTGTGACAAAATGGCTTAAGGACAACTAAGTCAAGGTATTGGAGTGGTCATCACAAAGTCCTGACTTCAATCCTATAGAAAATTTGTGGGCAAAACTGAAAAAGCGTGTGCGAGCAAGGAGACCTACAAATCTGACTCAGTTACACCAGCTCTGTTTGGAGGAATTGGCCAGAATTCACCCAAATTATTGTGGGAAGCTTGTGGAAGGCTACCCGAAACGTTTGACCCAAGTTAAACAATTTTAAGGCAATGCTACCAAATACTAATTGAGTTTACAATCTTAAAATAAAGTGGTGATCCTAACTGACCTAAGACAGTCAATTTTTACAAGTATTAAATATCAGGAATTGTGAAAATTGAGTTTAAATGTATTTGGCTAAATGTATTCCGACTTCAACTGTATGTAATATAAATGTGTGGGGGCGTGCACAGTGTGCACTCAATGAAAATGTGTTCTTTTACATGTTCTTCATAAAAAAAGAGCCAAGGCCAATGAGTCTCAGTTTGGAAAAATGTATAATTGTATAATTTTTTTTTTCTTAAACATTGAAAATGGGTCCCACAGACCTGAACACCACACAAGGGTTAATTATTGTTCACAAAACAGTGTACATACAGGCTAGAACATTTTACAATGGAAGAAGATACTGATCGCTTCCAGTAATTGTAGACTAACTTTCCTTGCTAGCTGACAGCTAAAGCTGACATTAATTCACTACCCTAGTGTGATAATATGCTGCAAAATATGCTGATTTCAAAGCTGATTGCCAACAAAACCTTTATTCATTCACTCATTCGGTCACTCCCAAAGATTATCTATTGCCTCAGAGAACATATTACTTCGTTAGTGACATCATTACTGGTTAAAGAGACAGTGCACATTTTTATAAAATAAGCTACTTCTATGCAAATGTTGATTAGTAGAATAAACTAAGACCCACATAACAGGAAACAGATTGTTTGTCATCTGTAGCCCCATGAAATCAGCCTAAACAAGCTAAATAATGCAATTCATCCACACACTCTTATTGAATATGCATTCAAATCAAATCAAATCAAATCAAATTTTATTTGTCACATACACATGGTTAGCAGATGTTAATGCGAGTGTAGCGAAATGCTTGTGCTTCTAGTTCCGACAATGCAGTAATAACCAACAAGTAATCTAACTAACAATTCCAAAACTACTGTCTTATACACAGTGTAAGGGGATAAATAATATTTACATAAGGATATATGAATGAGTGATGGTACAGAGCAGCATAGGCAAGATACAGTAGATGGTATCGAGTACAGTATATACATATGAGATGAGTATGTAAACAAAGTGGCATAGTTAAAGTGGCTAGTGATACATGTATTACATAAGGATGCAGTCGATGATATAGAGTACAGTATATACGTATGCATATGAGATGAATAATGTAGGGTAAGTAACATTATATAAGGTAGCATTGTTAAAGTGGCTAGTGATATATTTTACATCATTTCATATCAATTCCCATTATTAAAGTGGCTGGAGTTGAGTCAGTGTCAGTGTCAGTGTGTTGGCAGCAGCCACTCAATGTTAGTGGTGGCTGTTTAACAGTCTGATGGCCTTGAGATAGAAGCTGTTTTTCAGTCTCTCGGTCCCAGCTTTGATGCACCTGTACTGACCTCGCCTTCTGGATGATAGCGGGGTGAACAGGCAGTGGCTCGGGTGGTTGATGTCCTTGATGATCTGTATGGCCTTCCTGTAACATCGGGTGGTGTAGGTGTCCTGGAGGGCAGGTAGTTTGGCCCCGGTGATGCGTTGTGCAGACCTCACTACCCTCTGGAGAGCCTTACGGTTGTGGGCGGAGCAGTTGCCGTACCAGGCGGTGATACAGCCCGCCAGGATGCTCTCGATTGTGCTTCTGTAGAAGTTTGTGAGTGCTTTTGGTGACAAGCCGAATTTCACCTGCATTGTGGATGGGCCTAGGCTACATCTTGATTTACCTAGTTTATCTATAGAAATTAACCAAATAAATGATTACCATTATGTAGTTAAATTTGTAAAAACAAAGCAATATTGATTACATGATTATATAATTGATTTATTAATGCATGCATGAAAAATGTTCATATAAAAAATGTAAATGTAATGATATTGAGCTCCAAGAAAATATGACCAATAATTGAACAGAGCAGTAGCTGAATTTATCTGTCTAGATCAAATGTCATTCTGTAACTTTGGCTAATTTGCCATCTTTTTTTGCCGTGGTATCATTTTGGTATTGAGTATTGTGAAACTAAACCTGGTATCAGTGTCAAAATGATTGTATCGTGACAACACTAGTGCTGGCAGCAGTTGGACGTTAAGCGCCCAATCAGGTTCGCAGGAGTACAGACACAGCCCATTAGTCTGGAGTGTATGAGTGGAACTGGAATGACAGGCGTGAACACAGAAAGGTGTGTGTGTGTGTGTGTACTCTTCTTTAATTGTGAGTGTTTCACTTTCCATCACTGTATTCTTCTGTGGTATGCCTCTATCAGGGCATGATTGCTTTATCCTCTTCTTCGGCCTGTATAGTCTTCAGTTTTGGTATGAGTGTTTGTTTGTGACTGTGTGCACGATATGAACGATATGCATCTTCTAGTGATCTATTGATAGGATAGGCACCTGTCAGTCACAAAGTGAGCAATGACAGGGAAACGCTGCTGGTTTGTCCATCTGCTGTCTGTCCCGCATCTCAGTACCGGTGTTATTTTTGTGCGCTGTGGTTGGCTGCAGTCAAATTAATTTTCATGGAGCAAGGAGGGCACGATGCTTCTTGTAATGTAAGTGGTGACGATGGGTTGAAATCCACTTAATTATTATTTTCTGGCACATTCTTTTTTTTTCCCCAATGTACAAAATGATACATTGGTAATTATAATGAAATGCATAAAATACATCATTTTATGAATTTGGATTTGATGAATGCACTAATTGTAAATCAATCTGGATAAGTATGTCTGCTAAATGACTAAACTGTAAATGTACATGTAATAATTTGAAGAACAAACATCATTGTGACAATTCATATTGTGCAGGAAAACTATAAATATTACTTTAACCTCTCTCGAATATGTGGGACGCTAGTGTCCCACCTGGCCAAAAGCCAGGGAAAATTAGAGTGCCAAATTCAAATAAATTACAATAAAAATCCAACTTTAATTAAATCACACATGCAAATTATAGCAAATTACTTGTTGTGAATCCAGCCAACATGTCAGATTTCAAAAAGGCAAACGATGCTATTATCTGAGGATAGCACCTCCATAAACAAAGAGAGAAAAACATATTTCAACCCTGCAGGCGCGACACAAAACGCAGAAATAAAAATATAATTCATGCCTTACCTTTGACGAGCTTCTTTTGTTGGCACTCCAATATGTCCCATAAACATCACAAATGGTCCTTTTGTTCGAGGTTAAACCTCTTAGAGCTACCCCCTACTTTTTTCAATTTCTGCCTGAAGACATACCCAAATCTAACTGCCTGTAGCTCTGGCCCAGAAGCAAGGATATGCATATTATTGGTACCATTTGAAAGAAAACACTCTGAAGTTTGTGTAAATGTGAATTGAATGTAGGAGAATATAACACAATAGATCTGGTTTAGATAAAACAATGAAAAAAAACATGTTTTTTATTTTTATTGTTGTATCATCATCTTTAAAATGAACAAGATAAAACAAACATTCAGATAGGATGATGGGGACAATTTCAGTGAAAAATATAAGAGGGCAACAGTACTTGTGCACGGTTTGAGAATGATAATTTCCAAAATTAGCTACATGACATCATGAAGTCACCCAGGTGTCCCACACAAGTAGCCCAAATGTACCCAAGTGGCCAAATTGGTGAATGTATACATTTTGAAACAAATAACTATATACAAAATGCCAAAATGGTATTCTAACACACCCCCCAAAAAAAATTAGAAAAAAATATGAAGAAAAATATATATATATTTACAAAATAACATGGGTAACTATTTACACACTTTCAATATTTGGAAGACCCTCAGTCCTCTATCAAATCAAATGTATTTATATAGCCCTTCGTACATCAGATAATATCTCAAACTGCTGTACAGAAACCCAGCCTAAAACCCCAAACAGCAAGCAATGCAGGTGTAGAAGCATGGTGGCTAGGAAAAATTCCCTAGAAAGGCCAAAATCTAGGAAGAAACCTAGGGAGGAACCAGGCTATGAGGGGTGGCCAGTCCTCTTCTGGCTGTGCCGGGTGGAGATTATAACAGAACATGGCCGAGATTTTCAAACGTTCATAGATGACCAGCAGGGTCAAATAATAATAATCACAGTAGTTGTAGAGGATGCAACAGGACAGCAGCTCAAGAGTAAATATGAACAGTTTAGGGTTCCATAACCGCAGGCAGAACAGTTGAAACTGGAACAGCAGCAAGGCCAGGTGGACTGGGGACAGCAAGGAGTCATCATACCAGGTAGTCCTGACGCATGGTCCTAGGGCTCAGGTCCTCCGAGAGAGAGAAAGAGAGAATTAGAGAAAGCATACTTAAATTCACACAGGACACCGGATAAGACAGAAGAAGTACTCCAGATATAACAAACTGACCCTATCCCCCCGACACATACACTACTGCAGCATAAATACTGTAGGCTGAGACAGGAGGGGTCATGGCCCCATCCGATGAGACCCCCGGACAGGAAGGATATAACATCACCCACTTTGCCAAAGCTCTACACAATATTGTGCTGCTGAGGTATAATAAACAGATATATATATATAGAGTACAGGGAACATAAGGTTGAATATATTATTATAGACCTGCTAGATCTACTGTCTCTTTTATATTATGACATTTCAGCTAGATCTACTGTCTCTATTATATTATGACAGACCATCTAGATCTACTGTCTTTATTATATTACAACAGACCAGCTGTATCTACTGTCTCCATTTCACTTTGGCCATTGATGTGGTCCTGCCTTCTCCTCAACAGCCTCAAATAGGCTATTTCATGTGGGTTGGGGTGGGGCGGCAGACACATTTCATCACTTTTCAATAGATTTCATTACATAATTTCATCACATTTCATTACATTACATTTTTATATATTGCATCTAAACTAAAATAAAAATCACAAATGATATTTTATATTATTAATTTCAAACAAGGGCATTAGCATGAGAAGAACTTACCAGCCCAAAACGGTGACATTGTTCCTCTTCTGCAGGCACCGTTAAATATTATACACAGTGGCTACAACGGTGTCCTCTCCGTTCAAAAAATATTCCTCCACTTGGAAATCGCTAAATGAATCGTCCTACAACAATCTCTGTCTCACTTTTCCGATCATTTTCTTCTAAAATTGTGTGTACATCTGTATATCTAGACTTAGATTTAGCTTTCCCTGACTTAGTCGCCATACTGATTGATATATAAACAGCTGAATCTGCGCGTTTACCAAAACAATGCAGTGCGTAAAATGCGTAACTCCTTCCGGAATAAAACTTCAATAGCGAATGACTCTCTTTACGCCGGAGTTTACGACATGGGTTGGTCTTCCAACACACAACCATTGCATATTGCCGTTTACCTGAGCTCTTTGGCTATCTACCCAGCTAGATTTCAAGACGATCAGTGGTCATTGGGTTAAAATACAGTCAATCAACAAAACAGTGGTCATATCATTGGTGCACAGTGATGTCATTACTTGTTGTCTTCAAATCGGTTTATTTCAGTCAATACGTCCCGCGAAATGGCCCATCAGGTTTGGTTGTGTTACAAACAAACCAGTTGATTGCAATGAAACCCAACATGTCTGGAAAAGTCACGTTTTGTGTGGGTTATTTACCTGGAATGTGTCGTCGAAAATGGAATGAGACGGAATTCACGACACAAGCGGTTGACAAAATGTTCCGTGTTAGGCTATAAAAACAGATTTTATCAAACAAAAGATCATTCATTGTGTAACAATGAGCATTGGAATTGCAAACAGATGAAGATCGTTAAAGGTAAACAATTTATTTTAATGCAGTTTGTGATTTTGTAACGCCTGTGCTGGTTGAAATAGTTGTTTTTATGGGGCTCTATCCTCAGATAATTGCATCATATTCTTTCGCAGTAAATCCATTTTAAAATCTGACAACGCAGTTGGATTAGCAAGATTCTAGGCTTTTGATACATGTGAGACACTTGTATTTTCATGAATGTGACTATTTATGTAGCGATCACCGTATGTTGTGGAATTTCAGCCCGCTACCGGGTTCCGTGCTCAGAGAGGTTAATTCCGTCGATATATATCCAAAATGTCAATTTATTTGGCGCATTTGATCCAGAAAAACACTGGCTCCAACTTGCGCAACGTGACTACAAAATATCTCAAAAGTTACCTGTAAACTTTGCCAAAACATTTCAAACTACTTTTGTAATTCAAAACTTTAGGTATTTTTAAATGTAAATAATCGATAACATTGAAGACGGGATGATCTGTGTTCAATACAGGAGGAAAACAAACTGTAGCTAGCTTTCTGGTCACGTGCCTCTGTCTAACAGTACACTTCAAGTTACCCTCGTTCAAGATGGCCGTACGTCTTCATTACACAAAGGAAACACCATAACCAATTTCTAAAGACTGTTGACTTCCAGATAGGAACTGCAAGAAGGTCCCTTAGAAATTTGGATTCCCAATGAAAAACCATTCAAAAGAGAGTGACCTAAAAAAAACAATCTGAATGGTTTGTCCTTGGAGTTTCGCCTGCTAAATAAGTTGTGTTATACTCACAGACATGATTCAAACAGTTTTAGAAACATCAGAGTGTTTTCAATCCAAATCTACTAATAATATGCATATCTTATCTTCTGAAGATGAGAAGCAGGTAGTTGAATTTATTTTATTTAACTAGGCAAGTCAGTTAAGAACAAATTCTTATTTTCAATGACGGCCTAGGAACAGTGGGTTAACTGCCTGTTCAGGGGCAGAATGACAGATTTGTTCCTTGTCAGCTCGGGGGTTTGGACTTGCAACCTTCCAGTTACTAGTCCAACGCTCCAACCACTAGGCTACCCACTAGGCTACCCTGCCGCCCCATCTGGGCATGCATTTCATCCGGATGTGCCCCCTGTCACCAATAAGTTAATCTCTTGAGAAGACAGGTTTAATGTTAAAAAACGTCACTTGTAGACAATCGAGTTGGGATGATAAACTGAAAATTATCGTTATCGACCATACCGATCATGTGATCGCAGACATTTTTATTATATTGTTCATTACGATAAGTAGCCTTTACTAGAGAAATGTGAAGTTTGAAATTAAATAAGTTTGCTAATATGGGTGATTGTTAAGGGGACAATTGATGGCTACAACCATCAACTAACTAGTAGTAGTCGTTTAATGTATAATAAATAAAAATAGTGGTGCACGTTGATGTTAAACTTATCGTTCTATTTATCATTATTAAATAAATTCAGGCAATTTATCTCGATATAAATGTGTATCCATATCACCCAGTTCTGCTGGACGATATCCAAAACAACTAACAACACACTGAATTCATACATATTCAGTCATTTTAATTGTAAAGTCACGTCTTCCTACTCAATACCACAACTCATTTTACAATCTGGGAGGTAGTTGTTAAAATATTCAATAATTTAGCTGTGTATTTTACATGGAATTAAGGCAGAATGTACCAGAATAGAGCCTGTCTGGCTGCTCCCTGGCTGGCTGCTTTTCTACCTTCTGTATCTGGCTGGCAACACAAGGAAAACACTTTGTACAAGAGTTAAAACTATAATAATAATAATACATACCTGAAGTGGAGCGAACCATTCGTCTCGACGCCGGCAACCTGTGTGTGTGTGTGTGTGTGTGTGTGTGTGTGCCAGTCTCAGCACACTGTAGATCATACCCTCTGTCCCCTTAGCTTGAAAATGCTTAGTTGCACACAAATGTTCTATCAAGCCTCTTTCTATCAGACTTTCAAGGGGTAAGTTCTGGCCATTTTTTTACATTCAGCATCACTCCATCAAGGGAAATATAGTATTCATCCTAAATATGTGTCCCTGGAAATAATCAGGATTCATGTGAACATTACAGTTTTGAAAACATAAAAAAAGCGGTCCCTTGGCACAACTTAGGGTCAATTAAACTGCGGGAAAAGGTAAGTTTAGCCATGTACACATTTATTTCCTGACATGCCACAATGGGTTCTAAAAGGGTGCTTCAGCTGTCCCCATAGGAGAACTAATTTTGTTTCCAGGTAGAACCCTTTTGGGTTCCATTTAGAACCCTCTTATGGAAGGGGTTCTACATAGAACCCAAAAGGGTTCTACCTGGAACCAAAAAGGGTTTTTCAAAGGGTTCTCCTATGGGGACAGCAGAATAACCCTTTTAGGTTCTAGATAGCACTTTTTTTTCTTAGATTGCAGTGACCACTCTGCAGAGCTGCCTCCAGGGCAAGATTAATGACAATAAATGCCAACCTGCAGTACAAATGGGCGACACGTCTAAGCATGTTAACAGCACATTCGTACAATGACAACTACCAGCCACCACAATAGCACTGGTGTTTTACTCAACATAGGAGGATTCACAAAAGGCAGTGACATGTTTGAGAAATTGGTGAGCACGGGGCTGCTTGGGGCTGATTTGGGCTCGTGGATACCTTTTTGAATAAGTATGTAAATGCAGTGAAAATGAAAAATACAGTGGGGAGAACAAGTATTTGTACACACTGCTGATTTTGCAGGTTTTCCTACTTACAAAGCATGTAGAGGTCTGTAATTTTTATCATAGGTACACTTCAGAGAGTGAGAGACGGAATCTAAAACAAAAATCCAGAATATCACACATTGTATGATTTTTAAGTAATTCATTTGCAATATGTGTACATTAATTTGCAAATACTTGTTCTCCCCACTGTAGCTGTGTGATAGTGCCATGTTGGTTCTGTCAAGAATGCTTTCTCTCACACTCCCCTACCTAGCCTCCCTTCCACACACAATTTCTTTCTTACTCTCCCAATCCCCCATTCCCCGCCCCCCTTCATAATTTTTCAGTTGTAAGATCGGTGGTAACTATTTTGAGCTTAAAACCATAAGACAGGTTTTTAGGTGTATTCGAGTTTGTTACTTTTCCAAAATGGTGGCTTGACTGCCACCATTGTGGGCTGGTGATGTGGACTGTTTGTTTGATGTGATTTTATGCGGATTAGCCTGAGGCGCAGTCTCTCTATCCCGCCGGCTAGCTCAGCAGCCTAGCTACTACTTAACAGGGCAGGAAGTCAGAAGGCATTCCCGGAATACCTCTCACGGAATTCCCTCCCTCTATTCCAAAGAAAACACAAACATATCCCAGGGCCTGGAGTGGCCTGGCTATAATCCTCTTTAACCAGAACAAGACCACACTCGCACCTTTGCACGACAGGAAGGGTGTGTGTTTGTGTGCATGTGTGTGTTTATTTAGGTTTCCACCTTCAAGGTTGGAACTCACCGCAAAACTGCCTTAAATCACGTTAATCCCCTATATTATCTCCCTTAGATTATGGAAACTCCTCTTATAAACACTACATACAACATCAGTCAGAATCCATTGGACACGGAAGTTCCTTGGAACTACTTTTATAAAAGCGGTATCTTCTACTGTTTAGTTCTAAGCCTGCTGACAATGCAGCCGGACAGTAGAGACTAAACAGAAGTCTAACCGTTGAGCATTTCTTCTTTGCAGCCATGTCTTCTTCTACAACTTCTTCTTTGCCCTAAGATATGGCTGTAGTCTCCTATGGCATCTAATGAGTCCATGGAACACAGTCCTATGGAACTATTTGGTCTTTCGACACAGACACACTCATTAATGGCCGAGAAGAGAAAGAGTAGTTTAAACATTGTTTCTTTATATTAAACGAGGGGTTGAATTGAATATGCTAATTCTGCATGTTTCTTAATTAAATCCATGCGTCAGAAATAGTTATGAACCATATCAGAGGTTGGGGAGGAGGGAAGAGGAGAAATGTGTATTACATGTTCTCCCAGGGACAGCCCTGAGGAGGGTGGGACGATGCAATGGGATTTTAATAGATATAAATGATGCTTATGACTCTGGGAGTAAAATTTTAATGGAATTACTTAACTTCCCCTTGGTGTTTTAAGAGTTTGAGGTGTGTGTGTGTGTGTGTGTGTGTGTGTGTGTGTGTGTGTGTGGCGGGAGATCCCATGTGATGCTTTGTCCACTCAAAGAGAATGAGAGAGATCTGATCTGAGATTCTCATCTCACACGCAAGCGAACACACACACACACACACACACAAGCACAGCACACACACCGTCAAACTTGGTAAGTGGCATGATTCAATTAGCGGAAGGTGAGAAACCACGAGATGAGGGTCACTTTGCTGTTCTATCCCAAAACGAGCTACTTCCCTCAAAGGCTCAGCATGGCTCTAAATCCAGCATCTTCAGGTCATTGTTTCAGCACAGGGGTGAAATGACTACTGTGCTCTCATATTTCTATCTATAGGCCCGGCATATGGGATATGAAATATGTGTACATTTCAATCTAAACGGGTCCTCTCAGGTTCTCCCACAGTGCAGGGTTCAGACTGGGTATGAAGGGTGGGAGAGTGTGGTGCTTTCCCTTTCAACATGCGTTCCTCAGCGCTGCAGTTGAAACGCTAGGACACCAGCAGCCTCTGAGAATTACACTTTAACTCTCCTGCATCTGTAATAATGAATTTAGCTCGAACATATGGTACTATACCATATGTACTGCTTGAAGACACTATGTAGGCCTACATACAGTATGTGTGTGCATATTGAACAGGCGTATGTAGCCTGCCTGTACAATACGAAGACACTGATCAAATAACCATCTTCAGAATTGATAAAAGACTAAAACTGAGACAAACTTTACATATACACTGCTCAAAAAAATAAAGGGAACACTAAAATAACACATCCTAGATCTGAATGAATGAAATATATTTCTTCAATTCTATTTTCTTTACATAGTTAAATGTGCTGACAACAAAATCACACAAAAATGATCAATGGAAATCAAATTTATCAACCCATGGAGGTCTGGATTTGGAGTCACACTCAAACTTTAAGTGGAAAACCACACTACAGGCTGATCCAACTTTTATGTAATGTCCTTAAAACAAGTCAAAATGAGGCTCAGTAGTGTGTGTGGCCTCCACGTGCCTGTATGACCTCCCTACAACGCCTGGGCATGCTCCTGATGAGGTGGCGGATGGTTTCCTGAGGGATCTCCTCCCAGACCTGGACTAAAGCATCCGCCAACTCCTGGACAGTCTGTGGTCAGTCGGTGGATGGAGCGAGACATGATGTCCCAGATGTGCTCAATTGGATTCAGGTCTGGGGAACGGGCGGGCCAGTCCATAGCATCAATGCCATTCTTGCAGGAACTGCTGACACACTCCAGCCACATGAAGTCTAGCATTGTCTTGCATTAGGAGGAACCCAGGGCCAACCGCACCAGCATATGGTCTCACAAGGGGTCTGAGGATCTCATCTCGGTACCTAATGGCAGTCAGGCTACCTCTGGCTAGCACATGGAGGGCTGTGCGGCCCCCCAAAGAAATGCCACCCCACACCATGATTGACCCACCGCCAAACCGGTCATGCTGGAGGATGTTGCAAGCAGCAGAATGTTCTCCACGGCGTCTCCAGACTGTCACGTCTGTCACATGTGCTCAGTGTGAACCTGCTTTCATCTGTGAAGAGCACAGGGCGCCAGTGGCGAATTTTCCAATCTTGGTGTTCTCTGGCAAATGCCAAACGTTCTGCACGGTGTTGGGCTGTAAGCACAACCCCCACCTGTGGACGTCGGGCCCTCATACCACACTCATGGAGTCTGTTTCTGACCATTTGAGCAGACACATGCACATTTGTGGCCTGCTGGAGGTCATTTTGCAGGGCTCTGGCAGTGCTCCTCCTGCTCCTCCTTGCACAAAGGCGGAGGTAGCGGTCCTGCTGCTGGGTTGTTGCCCTCCTACGGCCTCCTCCACGTCTCCTGATGTACTGGCCTGTCTCCTGGTAGCGCCTCCATGCTCTGGACACTACGCTGGCAGACACAGCAAACCTTCTTGCCACAGCTCGCATTGATGTGCCATCCTGGATGAGCTGCACTACCTGAGCCACTTGTCTGGGTTGTAGACTCCGTCTCATGCTACCACTAGAGTGAAAGCACCGCCAGCATTCAAAAGTGACCAAAACATCAGCCAGGAAGCATAGGAACTGAGAAGTGGTCTGTGGTTATCACCTGCAGAACCACTCCTTGGGGGTGTCTTGCTAATTGCCTATAATTTCCACCTGTTGTCTATTCCATTTGCACAACAGCATGTGACATTTATTGTCAATCAGTGTTGCTTCTTAAGTGGACAGTTTTTTTTCACAAAAGTGTGATTGACTTGGAGTTACATTGTCTTGTTTAAGTGTTCCCTTTATTTTTTTGAGCAGTGTATTTATTTTCTTATTTTACTCTTTCCTTCCAATGGAGTATAGGGAGTATAGCTGTCCCACAGTCAATCTCAGCGAGGATCAGAGAGGGACGAAGGTATGGAGGTCCTTGTAATGAGAAAGGTATTGCATATGGATTTCCTGTAATGATATTTACTGACAACGGTCCCAGCTAGAGCGTAATGGACGATATTGGATCAATGGAGGACAAACAGCAGGCCTTCCTACCGGACCGTTATTCAAACCCTCCGTCAGTCCCTGTCTCTAATGGGAATGTTTATGATGAGCGCCTGGCTCTCCCACGTCTCCTCACTCACTCCCTGTTTCCATCTAGAGTGTAGACGTTTGTCTCTGTTGATGGCTGGTCTAAGGCCTCCGAGCCAAGGATTGAGAAACTCCACTGAGAGTTTTGAATTTAATGCAATAAAGTACACATTGTTCTCCCTCCCTCCCTCCCTCCCTCCCTCCCCCTCCCTCCCTCCCTCCCTCCCTCCCCCTCCCTCCCTCCCTCCCTCCCTCCCTCCCCCTCCCTCCCTGATCCTGGCTGAGATTGACTGTGGGCTATAATCCCCTGTTTGTCTTCTTTCACGGCCAGCACTGTTGTTATTGTTTTTCATCTTTTTCTTTTCTAACACTCCCCGTGGATGGCGGTGGCCAGGCTAGATGTGTCAGATACAGGCGTGATGCAAAACACAGCCCAGCCACCTCGTCACACATAGGCGCCTGTGTTTTGAGGTGTTTACGATAATTCTGGTTTTCCTCTCTTTCCTTTTCCCATTCTCATGAAATTCCAAGCCACTTGCTGTACTGACATGTTGTCAGAGAAAGGGAGAATTTCGATTTCGTTTTTCATGGAATTCTTGGCCAGTTACCGTACCACCAAGAGCTTGTCAGAGAGGAATAGTTTATATTTTTATTATTTTTCGGATCTTTTTTTCACGAGTAGAAACCAGTTTAAACAAACAGTGTACCTTGCCAAAGCATCTCCAGGATTCCTAGCTGTCTGAATCAGGTTGCCTTTGGCCAAAGCTTATCTACCGCTTTCTCATTAGGGAGGAGTGTGAGGGAGAGAGGGAACAAGGGAGGCAGATGAAGAGAGGAGAGGGAGAGAGTTGGCAGGCAGTTACTGTACTGCTCAACGGTGATGGTGATGAAGATAGGTTTCCCGGCCCACGCTGGAAAGGTAGAGAAATACACGTGTGAAGGCACACCTGGAGGCGCTGTAGTTGACCGTTTTTCCATCCATGCTTCAATGCTTATGCAGTACAAAAGGCTACATCAGCAACAGCAAAAATACTTGACCACCCACTAGGGTCACCTCTACATTGTGAAAGGTGGGTCAACATGAGAAGACAAAGGTTTTCAGCAACCTACAGAGGACTGCACTGGGGATTCTCACTACAATGGGATGAAAAGAGTCCAGGTTCTGACATCAACAACTGTTTACAATCTCAACCCACCTGTTTACACGCACCTTGCTACAAGCTACAGTGATTGATGACAATTTGTGTGTACGTTCAGGCAGGAGCGTGCTGGCATGTATACAACATAGGCCTGCTTGTCGAACATCTCATTCCAAAATCGTGGGCATTAATATGGATTTGGTCCCCCCTTTGCTGCTATAACAGCCTCAAACCTTCAGGGAAGGCTTTCCACTAGATGTTGGAACATTGCTACGGGGACTTGCTGCCATTTAGCCACAAGAACATTAGTCAGGTCGGGCATTGATGCTGGGCGATTAGGACAGGCTCGCAGTCAGCGTTCCAATTCATCCCAAAGGTTAAGGTCAGTGTTCTGTGCAGACCAGTCAAGTTCTTGTACACAATTTTGGAAAGGTGGCACATTGAAAGTTACTGAGCTCTTCAGTAAGGCCATTCTACTGCCAATTTTTGTCTATGGAGATTGTTTGGCTGTGTGTTTGATTTTATACACTTCTCAGCAGTGGGTGTGGCTGAAATAGCCAAATCCACAATTGGTTAAAAAAAAATATTGAACATTTATTTAACTAGGCAAGTCAGTTAATAACAAATTCTCATTCACAATGACAACCTACCAGTGAACAGTGGGTTAACTGCCTTGTTCAGGGTTAGAACAACAGATTTTTACCATGTCAGCTTGGTGATTCGATCCAGCAACCTTTTGGTTACTGGCCCAACGCTCTAACCACTAGGCTACCTGCCACCTCGATGGGGTGTCCACATACTTTTGTTTATGTAGTTTATGTGTGCGCGTGCGTGTGCACGTGTGTGTGTGAGAGAAACCTCCTCCCGTCTGAAAAGGTCACGGGAGTACCCGCACATATGTGAGTCACGCAAAATAAAAAAGAGGGAGAGAAAGAGTAACATTTGATGTGGAGCGCTTAAGCGGGAGAGAAAACATCTTCAGTGGTAAGTTGACACTCTCCACACATATAATCAGGTTATGCTGGAGACATCTTACTCCCTAAGGAAAGAAGAGAAGAAAGAAAGAAAGAATCAACACAACAGAAAACAAGTATTTCAAGTCTCTTGATAGTTCTGATTACTAATTACAGACTCAAACAAGGACCTTGTTAAAAAAAAAGTACAAATACCAAATAATACAGTTAAACACCAAATATAATCACTGTTATTGTGATAAAATATAAATAAAAACATTTCTCAGTTACTCTGGGGATGTGGAGGAGAGGCGGTAGGGAAATTAGTGCTTCCTCATTTGCAGTTTTACTCAAACGCATTCAAACATTGTTAAGATCAAAGTTGGCGATTTTCAAAACAGTGTTCTCAAGACACAAAGCTCTGTGGCTTTTTGCAAAACAGTAAATGCATTTTTAAAATGTAGTTGCCTTCTCAAAACTTAAATACATTAATCAAAACTATATTATAGCATCAAAATAGCTAATTCCTCCAAAGAATATGACTGTCTGCAAACATACATTTCTCTTGAGTCTAAGCTGATAAAACAGAAAGTTAGTCTCATTTAAAAAATCCCAGTGATCTTTGCAGTCACTAAATCATGATGATCAAAATTGGAAATACAGTTGAAGTTGGTAGTTTACATACACTTAGATTGGAGTCATTAAAACGTATTTTTCAACCACTCCACAAACTTGTTAATAACAAACTATAGTTTTGGCAAGTCGGTTAGGACATCTACTTTGTGCATGACACAAGTAATTTTTCCAACAATTGTTTACAGATAGATTATTTCACTTATAATTAAAGGTATCACAATTCCAGTGGGTCAAAAGGTTACGTACCCTAAGTTGACTGTGCCTCTAAACAGCTTGGAAAATTCAAGATAATTATGTCATGGCTTTAGAAGTTTCTGATAGGCTAATTGAGGTGTACCTGTGGATGTATTACAAGGCCTACCTTCAAACTCATTGCCTCTTTGCTTGACATCATGGGAAAATCAAAAGAAATCAGCCAAGACCTCAGAAAAAAATTGTAGACCTCCACAAGTCTGGTTCATCCTTTGGAACAATTTCCAAATGCCTGAAGGTACCACGTTCATCTGTACAAACAATAGAATGCAAGTATAAACACCATGGGACCACGCAGCCGTCATACCGCTCAGGAAGGAGACACTTCTGTCTCCTAGAGATGTCTCCTGGTGCAAAAAGTGCAAATCAATCCCAGAACAACAGCAAAGGACCTTGTGAAGATGCTGGAGGAAACTGGTACAAAAGTATCTATATCTACAGTAAAACGAGTCCTTTATCGACATAACCTGAAAGGCCGCTCAGCAAGGAAGAAGCCACTGCTCCAAAACCGCCATACGGTTTGCAACTGCACATGGGGACAAAGATCGTACTTTTTGGAGAAATGTCCTCTGGTCTGATGAAACAAAAATAGGACTGTTTGGCCATAATGACCATCATTATGTTTGGAGGAAAAAGGGTGAGGTTTGCAAGCTGAAGAACACCATCCCAACCGTGAAGCACAGGGGTGGCAGCATCATGTTGTGGGGGTGCTTTGCTACAGGAGGGACTGGTGCACTTCACAAAACAGATGTCATCATGAGGCAGGAAAAGGATGTGGATATATTGAAGCAACATCTCAAGACATCAAGTTAAATCTTGGCCACAAATGTGTCTTCCAAATTGACAATCACCCCAAGCATACTTCCAAAGTTGTGGCAAGATGGCTTAAGGACAACTAAGTCAAGGTATTGGAGTGGCCATCACAAAGCCCTGACCTCAATCCTATAGAGAATTTGTGGGCAGAACTCAAAAAGCGTGTGGGAGCAAGGAGGCCTACAAACCGGACTCAGTTACACCATCTCTGTCAGGAGGAATGGGCCAAAATTCACCCGACTTATTTTTGGAAGCTTGTGGAAGGCTATCTGAAATGTTTGACCCAAGTTAACCAATTTAAAGTCAATGCTACCAAATACTAATTGAGTGTATGTAAACTTCTGACCCACTGGGAATGTGATAAAAGATATGAAAGCTGAAATAAATCCTTATCTCTGCTATTATTCTGACATTTCACATTCTTAAAATAAAGTGGTGATCCTAACTAACCTAAGACAGAGAATGTTTACTATGATTAAAGTTTAAATGTATTTGGCTAAGGTGTATGTAAACTTCCGACTTCAACTGCACAACCATCAAAAGGTGTAGAATTTGGTGAATTGACTCCTTGTATGCATATTTCACCAAACAATTGCATACACGTCAAATGTAATTTTGTGCCTGATAAAAAAGAACATGGAAAAGAAGCACATTCATTACAGTCGTCACAATCCAATTAATGTATTCAAGACTGTACAGAGGGTTAGACTTTCAATCGGCAAACAGAAACACAATCCCCAATAGAAATAAGGAAAGGTGAATACGGTGAAGGAACACAACTGATATGAATGTATCGGCCTCAATCCACACCAAAGCAAACCTCTACAATGGATGGTCATAATGTTGGAGATGATGACTTAGGAGTAACCCAAAGTTATTTAGAAATACGTTTTACAGTGAATTTTGTAGTAATTGATACCTTTGTGTGTGTGTCTCTCTCTCTCTCTCTCTGTGTATGTGTGTGTGTGTGTGTCTGTTTGTCTGTGTGCATGCGTGCTTGTGTGTGCATGTTTGTGTGTGTATGTGTGTGAGTGTGCTTCTGCATTATGTGTGTGACATAGTGTGTGTATGTGTGTGTGTTAAACTCAGCAACTTTGTGTATATGTGAGACATATTAATTATGTTCAGCTGTGAGGAGAAATAGGGAGGATGCTTTTATGTTAGAGACTAAAGGTGTGTTCGTAGACTGAGTACACTAACAAGGACTAAAGTAGGGCAACCTTGATGCAAGGTTGGTACAAGGCTGCTTCCAGTCCTCGGCAGCCTCAACATCTAACCACACACCTTCACATAGCATTGCACATCTTTAATATATTTTAAGGGTTTATGCTATGATATATAAATCAATCTATATTTAATGTTAGACTGGGCAGAAACAGATTCTAAAATGAGAGAAAAGTTCAAGTATGCTTGGGAAAACTTCTGCTGGTGTGTTTGTGTATGTGGGTGCGCGTGTGTGTAATTCGTGTGTGTGTGTGTGTGTGTGTGTGTGTGTGTGTGTGTGCGTGCGTGCGTGTGTGTAATATGTTATCTGTGTTCTCTCTGTCTGCTAACACTAGGACAGATGGTACAGTATGTGTGAGTGTTTTTGTATCTTGAAGGCATGAGATATAATTATTATTATTCCTGTTTATCTGCGTGTCTCCCAACTGTACTCTGGCATGTGATGCGAAGCAATACATTGAGTGCATTCCATAGCAGCCAACGAGGTTAACTCAGTACATAGCAATTATTTTTCAGCTTCTAGCTACTGGATTTCAAATGACCATCAATTTGTCCTTCTCTCTGTAAGAAAGAGATCTATAGAACTGCAGAAAAGAACACACACAGATTGTTCACGGTGCATAGAGTCGTCGAGGTTTGACCTTTTCTTTTCACCCGGCGATTCAATTGTTGTTATAGTTATATTGGTATTTGGAAAGGTGATGTTAGGGCAACATTGTGAAAGACTGTTTACGAAACCTAATAGACTGATGTTTCTCAAAGCGTTTTGATGCCATTTCAACTCAAAGTGCTGGAACAAATGAGAGATATCTTTGGAAAAGGTTAGATCTCTTTCACTGTGGAAATGTTGGATGTAAAACCTCCAGCTTTGAACTCGTTCTGAACTTGAATATTTAGAAATAGCGTCTGTTTTTTTTTTGCGGCCAAGATGACTCATTTCTCTCTTTCCTTCAATCCCTCTTGCATGTGGGCAATTCCACGATAATGTAATTACGATTTTTGTAACGGATTTCCTCCTCTTCATCTGAGGAGGAGTAAGGATCGGACCAAAGCGCAGCGTGGTAAGTGTTCATGATGATTTTTAATTCAAACTCAGAACACTAAACAGAAAATAACAACGTGAATTTACAAAACCGAAACAGTACCGTGTGGCCAAAACACTCACACGGAAACAAACACCCACAAACCAACAGTGAAACCCAGGCTACCTAAGTATGATTCTCAATCAGAGACAACTAACGACACCTGCCTCGAACACAAAAACTAACGAACACAAAAACCAACGTAGAAAAACAAACATAAACATAGACTGCCCACCCCAACTCACGCCCTGACCATACTAAAAGAAAGAATAAAATAACAGAACTATGGTCAGAACGTTTGAAATGTATGCCAAACAAAAAACATTGATTTCAACGTTTTACAAACCATACAACTCTATGCACAAGGACTACTTTTAACATATTACAAAAACAAATTTAGTGGAAGAACTGTGCAGATGCAAACTTTGATAATGGATTTTATTGCGAGCACATTTTCCAAAAAAGTAAGATAAATATCTGCTCCGAATTAAGATTAAAATGTTTGCAGAAAGAATGGGATGTCATGGTATGGGCACCTTGAGTTTGAAAACTTTTCTTGGTCATTGACCTACAGTAAGTGAAGTGGATTTACACCCGGTAATGGAATTACGGCAATGGAATTACATCATGGGTCCCTGATATGTGCTACACAAAGATACAGAATTATGGATATGAATGTCATTTTCCACATTTCACAAGGTTCAATACCACAACAGCTGACCACAGTAGAATACAGTCCAGTACAATACAGTACAGCAGAGTAGAGTAGAGTTCAGTGCAGTGCAGTAGAGTGCAGTAGAGTAAGGTACAGTACAGTAAGGTACAGTACAATATACTGTAGTGCACTCTACTGTACTGTATTATACACTACTTTTCTTTACTGTATTGTATTCTACTGTACTGTGCTCTACTCACTGTACTGTACTGTGCTATCCAAACTTGTGAAACATGTCTGTGATAGGTTCAGATTTTGTCCAGTCTGTTCCATCTGTAGACATTAGCATCAAGGCCAGGGTGGACTGACCAAATTTCAACTACTTTTCAACATCCATGGACGTCCGGTGTCTGTCGGTGCTCAGTGGGTGAGGATGCTGGTTGCAGTAAATGGAAAGAGAGAGGCTCATGAGTAGGTGTCAGTAAGAGCTGGGAGAGGTGAGAGAGTGAGAGAGAGAGAGAGGCAGAGAGGGAGAAAGGGAGGGGTTGTCCAGAGTCAGACTGTTTCAACACGCTTGGTTTGACCAGAAAGACAAAGAAAATAGTTGTGAGCTGAACATAACAGTATGCCAGTGGAAGGGAGGACAGTAGCAGTTGACCCAACTGTGGTGTCTGACTACTATGGTTTCCCATCGTAGCCAATTCAGTTGTAGTAATTCTGTTCGATTTAAAAAAAAATTCTGTTACCAATTTGGTAATGGAATAATGCGTTTTAATCACTTAATAATGCATGAAGAAAATGAATATCAGCAAAATCCCTATAACTAGCTGGTAGTTCTACCAATACTTGTTACTTCTGTGAACTTTCATTATCCTCCCTCTGTATAAGGTAGATACATTTGAATTTTTGTTGTACAGTACCTCTGATACCTTTTAAGACTTTTTTCTGGTCGATGTTATCTTAGACCCCTTTTCCATCTGTTCATCCAGAAATCAAAGCCTTTACTTACATTTTTAAGATGGAAAATGGTGGAAAAATGTATCAATGCCTTCATTTCCCAAAAATATAGACTCTTAGATTTCATTTGACACCAGGATATGCTCCTATAGTATGAACTTCACATGTTGGTGCTCATGCATCCTTTTACATGGAAATGCCAAAGTACTGTACAAATAAGTGTGCTTTTTAAAATAACACAGACGAGGAGGAATCGTGAGCAACAAAACAAACTCTGGGAAGTTCATTAGTTATTGTTGTTTTTGGAAATTGAAATACTGTTTTTCTACTCACCGGATCCAGACACAAGCACCCTTGCATTGTTTTTATCCTATTTCACTCACTACAGATCATGATATTGTTCATATTCATACTCATAAGCGGATTATTTATTCAAATATCCTCCATCTATTGCTGTAGTCTGCAGAGGCCTCCTATTTGAAAAGGTAGCTAGACTAGGGGCAAGTCAAGGTTAACAAACTCAATCAATACCATCCACGGCACTGGACCAAAGGCCTTTTTCCTCAGAACATCCGCTAAAGAGCACAGAGACCTGTGTGGATAAATAGATTACATTAGGTTGTTTGTGGAGGACCAGAGGGGGAGAGGGAGCCGATCTCATGTCTCTGCCCAGAGAAGGGGTGTTAAACAGGGCTTAATGCGGGACAGGGCCCTGGCCTGGTTCTCTGTCATTAGGAAGGCCCCAATGGAGCAGAGCAGTTGTTACTGCCTCACATCTGCTCTAGGATCAGTCAGGACCGGAGCCAGCAGCCCAGGGCTCCATCCATCCAGCTACATCTACCTGCTGTAAGCTCTAATCCAAGGTATTTCTGGATGCCGCTGTAGCATGATACAATTGCTCTTAGTGCTATGGCTGCTTGTATAGATATATTGTATAGATATATTCAATTAGCACATAGGAGAGATGGATGGAGTTATTATTTTGTATGTTTTTATTAACCTATTTATTCAAGCAAATTAGTTAAGAACAAATTCTTATTTACAAATACTACCTGGTGACTGGTGTTATTAGGTACCACAAGTTGGATTCATGAGAGCCATCACCTACCCACATTCTGTGTGTTTTCTTTATGCACAAACACACTCCATCTGGCTGTGGTACACCTGGCATACATATTCATACTGGCTCTTCTTGGAAACACATACTACCTCATGTACACAGACACACACTCACACACACCTAACTACCCTCCAAACCCCTCACGTAACACGCAGCCCTGCACAGCCGCCGATCCACGACCCAAATTGGACCCCATCGGTCAAGTCTAATTTTCAGTTCTGAGCTAACTGAATACATTAAGTTGATTCGGCATGCAGAAAATGTGTTCGCCTCAGCATTTTCATCCATAGAAGAAACCTTTTAATGAAAGGATTTTCTTATACTACATTGCATTATTCAATTAGGCAAAGGGAAAGGGAGAAAAGCTATAAAAGTCCTCCACAGCGGGACCCTCGCCAGGTGGCCGGCACAATCTCTCAGAGCTGGTTAGACTTCAGAGAGAAGCCACGGCAGACATACTGAATGCACATTAAGGCCTGTTTTAATAGGGCATCGTCAGCCCACCTACACACCACAAAGTGGCGTCTAGCTTAGCTAGTTTGCAAAGCACAAGCTCATACTGAGATGCATGCTGTGCATAGTTTTTATGTGGTGTTACATGAGAGCTTATGACATGCTTTTTGAATTGCAAATCCTTTTTGTAATGACACATTCTGGTCCAGTGTAGACTACTTTGTGGTTTGTTTGTTGTTTTCAGTTTTGTTGATAACCTACTAGTGAATGATGGCCTTACTATATGTTACGGATACAGTTATCCTGTGTGTGTGTGTATCCTGTGTGTGTATCCTGTGTGTGTGTTTCTTTTCTCTCCTTCTCCCCTCACAGGTGAAAATCATCAGTCCCCAATCAGTCAACAATCAATCATCAATCAGAAGACACACCTCCTCCTATTTCCTACCCTATCACAGTTCCTTCCCCATGGTTTAAAAACCCCATCATTTGTTTGCTCTAGAGCTCAATCTCTCTGTAAATGCCATGTCTGTAGGCCTCTGTGTTTCACTCTCGCTTTGTGTCTTAACCTCTCTTTTGTTTGAGCACCTCCATAGCACTTTGTCATCACCTGTGAGTATTGTTTTTGGTTATGGTGTTTGTTTGTTGCTGGTGGGAATAGGGGGAAACCAAGACAAGTCGCCCATGGGCATACACTACCCGTAGGTGAACTTTGTTAAATACACTAGTTAGAACTGGGCAGACCACCCACTGTATTTTTGGTTAGCTGTTGTTAATGTAGGCTAGTCTAGCTTAGGGGTGTTTTTGTATATTTATTGTTTCTTTCCTTGGGTCCAGCTCAGCCCCTTTTCCTGCTTCCCCCCCATTACCGTGTGTTTATAAATAAACCTGGAGTTTGACGGTAGATTTCTGTTGTCGTGGTTATTTCGTTCACACTTTTACTTTGTCACAATAATAATTTGCATGAGTTATGTTACGGGTCTCATTACCATCCCCCCTAGACTGTCGGGCCAAAAGCGATTCGGAACACTATACATGGAGTATGTTGATGGTGGCTATTGAGCATTAAAAAGTATTGATGTCGCTGTAGGGGTTTTGAGGGAGGCCTAGATTTACCAGGTATCGAGTTGTGACTTCCCTTGCACACTCCTCAGGTTACCGCGTGTTGCGTTGTTATTCCCCTATCACCTTAACCCACATGCACGCACACACTCACCCACACACTTTTGCATTTGCGCACACATGCAAACACGCACACATGTGCACGCACACACATACAACCACACACACACACTTAGGGGCTGACACACACACACACACACACACTTAGCTCCTTCACACTCCAGAGCTGAGATGAGGCGGTCCGTTTCTCTGGGCCCCCTGAACAAATTAGCTCTAATTGAGTCCGTTCTCCTCAAGCAGCCTCAAAGCTCTCTCAGGGTATGCTTCCCTCTCCCTCTGCGGACATCTTTCTCCTTCTCTTTTCTCGTGCGTTCTCTCTATTTTTTTTCCTCTCTCAAAATGGGCACACTAACTGTAACGGGCACACTAACTGTAACAGCTAGCTGTTACTGAGGAAGGACTAGGCCTTAGCATCAACCTTCAACAACAGTCGACATATAGAAAGAAGCTGAATATAAAGAGGAACATCCTTAATAAGATTTTTCCTTGCCAAAGTCTTTCCTTCAAATCAAAAGGCAAAAGGAGAGACAATCTTCTTCCATGGCCAAAACGACAGAGGAATAGAGGCGCTGTTTTTCCGCCAGTGAAAAACAGCCAGGATAGTGGAAAGAAAATCCTCCAAGGCGTTAGGATCCGTCATGTGCTTAGTGGTAAAATTGATCATGACAGCACCGTGGAGAAATCCCTCAGAACCTACACGCATGTCACAAAGACACAAAGCAGAGGAGCTGGATTCAGGGCCAGAAATAAACGAACACACACAGACCATATCGCCTCTACATCTCGTCTGAAAAGTCAGTCTCTCTGTGGATGGGGTGCATCTATTATGATAAAGGCACATACTTGTGCATTAAACACACACACTTTTGTATCACCCCCCACTGCCAAAGCCAAACCGCAGGCTATATGCCACACACACGCACACACACACACACACACACACTCATACACACAATTTCTATTCAGAGACCATAGTTATTCCACACTGTCTATAAAACAGCTGCATCTCATGAAGACGATTTGAGTCGCTTAGGCTAAGGTGTACACAGGATCGTGTAATATTATACACATACAGTACCAGTCAAAAGTTTTTTTTTCTTTTTACTATTTTCTACATTGTAGAATAATAGTGAAGACATCACAACTATGAAATAACACATGGAATCATGTAGTAACCAAAAAAGATTTAAACAAACACAAATATATTTTCCTTGGTCTTTTACCAAATAGGGTTATCTTCTGTATACCACCACTATCTTGTCACAACACATCTGATTGTCTCAAACGTATTAAGAAGGAAAGAAATTCTGCATATTAACTTTTAACAAGGCACACCTGTTAATTGAAATGCATTCCAGGTGACTACCTCATGAAGCTGGTTGAGAGAATGCCAAGAGTGTGCAAAGCTGTCAGTCATCAAGGCAAAGGGTGGCTACTTTGAAGACTCTAAAATATATTTTTTTATCGCTTTTGTGGTTACATGATTCCATGTGTGTTGTTTCACAGTTGTGATGTCGTCACTATTATTCTACAATGTAGAAAATAGTAAAAATAAAGAATAACCCTTGAATGAGTAGGTGTGTCCAAACGTTAGACTGGTTCTCTATATCTAAGACATTTTGGCAAGACATCTTTGGGTTGTTATTGCGTGGACTGCCATATTGGATAAAGGCCATGTGGATAAGTCTGAATTTATTTTATATCGATAATTACCAAATATAGTAAATCTACAGTACTGTAGAGGTATGTAAGCCTACAATATAGTAAGGTCAGACAGGTGAGTGTTTAAACTCAAAACACAGCAGGTGGTTTATGACCTAGAGACATTTTCAAGACTTGGCTTTCGTCTCGCATCCATTTCATAGTGAAATATGTATCCCTGACATGTTTTATTTGATGAGATACTTTGTTTTGGCTGACGTTCTGAAGGCCCCACTTGGCAACAACTTTAATAGTTAATAAGGCAGTCCATTCCATCATGCTCCGGGAATTCTATTTTTTGATGTACAGTAAGTTGTCGGAGTGATGTTGCGGTGATACAGGAACAACATGAATAGTTGGGGACCTGGGCTTGCCAAGGTTGGTCTAGCATTCCGACTCATCTTTCTGTGTTTCCGAGTGGCTAAAATCAGGTCTCTGTGGGAGAGCCAGCATTGTTCACAGTCTTCTAACTCGATCATTGTTCCTCTGTCAGCTTTCAGAGGTTTTTCCTAATGCTCTTTTGAGGCTATCACTTCTTCATCTCCATCTGTGTCTTATTACGATTAAACACCATCTTTTCCTTGTCTTCCCTTTTCTCGTTGTGACTGATGTGTAAGACCTGGATAGGTGAAAGTGTTACGGCTAGAAACCCAAACCAAGACCTGTCGTCGCCAACTACCCAGATCTTCCACATCAGTGAACACATAGAAGAGAAGATCAACAAGAGAAAAATTGTTTAGAGTCTTGGGACACAGTATCTGCTTTGTCGTTGTTGCACATACATTGTTGCATGTGCATTTCCCCCGTACTCACTGCACTCACTGTGGTCAAGTTAGGCAAGGTCTCTCTCCCCCGCCAGCCCAAATCTGTAGGCTTCCTCTTTGAAGGGATGCTCTCACTCAGCCCAGCCCTTTGATCCACCTGGGCTGCCTTGAATTAACACTCAGTGGAATTGCCCCCTGTACTACTGATAGCATGGACAATTACAAAAGGAGGCTTTAAATGAAAGCCAATGAAATCACTCAAAGTAGCATCTGTGGCAGTTTGGTTTTCATTTGTTATGGGTGGAGTTTGGGCTGAGACGCTAACTTTAGTGGGCATTTGGACGATTATTAAGTTAGCCTCCTATTGGGGTTTTCTAGAACTTTCTGTGGTTTGTCATTGGCATTTTTGTGCAAAATTGCAGTTTAGAGTCTAGCCGTTACAAACTGTCAATGTCACTTTTTGCCTTTCACTTCTTGTCTCAGGTTTTTCATTCGGCCGCCTGTTCAATTATGTGGGAATATTTATGGAGTGTGTCTCTATGTTCATGCTGGATGGATTTGAATCCCTCCCACTCCCACACACACACACACACACAGGCTAGAGCACTTTCCAATGGTTCTTTATTACTTAGCTCGATGATTTCCCTGTCTCTTTTTTCCCAAGGTGAAGAACAGTGTATATGCCCGCTGTCCTTCCCTTTGACATCAATACCTTTTTTATAACTAGGGCCTCTCTCTGTGAAGACAGGGTCTTCACTGTCTCTCTCTCCAACCGACATGCATGGCCCTGTGAGCCTGGGACAATAGGCGACGCGTTAAGCATACCTAACCACCATTATGGGGCTAAGGAGTCACGCTGACTCCTCACTCTACTCACCTCCAATTAACAATTCCCTTTAGAGGCTTTGGAGGGCGACAAGTTTTTGGTCATTATTAAGTTTCTTTTTGGTCTCTTTTTTTCCCCTTTTTTACCCTCTATCTGTCTATGGCTCTGTCATTATTTCTATTGTGGGAGGTCTTTTATCTGAGCTCAAAGACAGGTGGAGGCGGGCTTGGTAGAGGACATCTCTGAAGCTCTGAATTAAAGCTTCTATAATACTGGGAGCCATGGTGACCTTAGGATCTCCTTCCAATAGTGTGAGCGATGGGGTGTATGCAGTGTTTTAGATCAAACGCTGTGTGAAGTGTGTGGGTACGTGTAGCCTGACTATATTTGAACAACTATTCTGTCAAAAAGTGGAGAAAAAAAAAAAAACAATTACAAAGTTTCATGAAAATATATATACACTGCTCAAAATAATAAAGGAAACACTTTTTATTTAATACTTATTTACATAGTTGAATGTGCTGACAACAAAATCACACAAAAATTATCTATGGAAATCAAATTTATCAACCCATGGAGGTCTGGATTTGGAGTCACACTCAAAATCAAAGTGGAAAACCACATTACAGGCTGATCCAACTTTGATGTAATGTCCTTAAAACAAGTCAAAATGAGGCTCAGTAGTGTGTGTGGCCTCCACGTGCCTGTATGACCTCCCTACAATGCCTGGGCATGCTCCTGATGAGGTGTCGGAAGGTCTCCTGAGGGATCTCCTCCCAGACCTGGACTAAAGCATCCGCCAACTCCTGGACAGTCTGTGGTGCAACGTGGCGTTGGTGGATGGAGCGAGACATGATGTCCCAGATGTGCTCAATTGGATTCAGGTCTGGGGAACGGGCGGGCCAGTCCATAGCATCAATGCCTTCCTCTTGCAGGAACTGCTGACACACTCCAGCCACATGAAGTCTAGCATGGTCTTGCATTAGGAGGAACCCAGGGCCAACCGCACCAGCATATGGTCTCACAAGGGGTCTGAGGCTCTCATCTCGGTACCTAATGGCAGTCAGGCTACCTCTGGCGAGCACATGGAGGGCTGTGCTGCCCCCCAAAGAAATGCCACCCCACACCATGACTGACCCACCGCCAAACCGGTCATGCTGGAGGATGTTGCAGGCAGCAGAACGTTCTCCACGGCGTCTCCAGACTCTGTCACGTCTGTCACGTGCTCAGTGTGATCCTGCTTTCATCTGTGAAGAGCACAGGGCACCAGTGGCGAATTTGCCAATCTTGGTGTTCTCTGGCAAATGCCAAACGTCCTGCACGGTGTTGGGCTGTAAGCACAACCCCCACCTGTGGACGTCGGGCCCTCATACCACCCTCATGGAGTCTGTTTCTGACCGTTTGAGCAGACACATGCACATTTGTAGCCTGCTGGAGGTCATTTTGCAGGGCTCTGGCAGTGCTCCTCTTGCTCCTCTTTGCACAAAGGTGGAGGTAGCGGTCCTGCTGCTGGGTTGTTGCCCTCCTACGGCCTCCTCCACGTCTCCTGATGTACTGGCCTGTCTCCTGGTAGCGCCTCCATGCTCTGGACACTACGCTGACAGACACAGCAAACCTTCTTGCCACAGCTCGCATTGATGTGCTACCTGAGCCAATTGTGTGGGTTGTAGACTCCGTCTCCTGCTACCACTAGAGTGAAAGCACCGCTAGCATTCAAAGTGACCAAAACATCAGCCAGGAAGCATAGGAACCGAGAAGTGGTCTGTGGTCACCCCCTGCAGAACCACTCCTTTATTGGGGGTGTCTTGCTAATTGCCTATAATTTCCACCTGTTGTCTATTCCATTTGCACAACAGCATGTGGAATTTATTGTCAATCAGTGTTGTCAATCAGTGTAAGTGGACAGTTTGATTTCACAGAAGTGTGATTGACTTGGATTTACATTGTGTTGTTTAAGTGTTCCCTTTATTTTTTTGAGCAGTGTATATTATATTATGTCAAAAGAGACCTACACCTGCATTAATTTTAAACAATGCCATGTGTTGTGTCTTTGCTCTCGATAACCATCTGCAATTTACCATCTGAGGTCAAAACTGACTTGAGGGAGACAGAAGCTTACTTGATCCAATGAGGATAACTCTATTTGATAACACTCTGATTTGCTCGGGACCAGGACATCTTGGATTTACTGTAGCAGATCTAATATATGGGACATGCTGTGTTATTGGAAAAAAGATTGCGTCAGCCATGGATGAAAACACTTCATGCGATGTAAAGTTTTCAAACTATTTATAATGTCCTTTCCCATGGCTGGCAGCCATATATTGATGCCAAAGCTGTTTCCTCTCCTTTCTTTTCCTTTATTCTCTCTCTCTCTCTCGTGTTTTTTTCACTCTTTAGTGGTGCATACTACCGGTCAAGGACAGGACAATGATATTTTTTACCTGAATTAGGAGATCGACACACTCACATAACATACAAACACTCACACAGACACAGACACCTGCAATGATGGATGTGAGGTGATGTACCAAGGGTGAAAATATGATTCATGTTGGAAGGAGTGATGCACACACACAGACAAGCTTACTTAACCACAGGTATGTGAACACACACACACACACACACACACACACAAAAAGTATCTTTGATCTTGAGCCCCCTCCAATAGCTGCATTAGCTGTGTTCACCCGGGTAGTCGCACACTTCATCAGAAGTGATAAGGCAACTCTTTAATGATAAACACTTCTCCCTGTCTCTTAAATTGGCGTACATCAGTCTTCAGAGAACGACTCGGCTGTCGCAAGGCTGAGTGGGAGGAAGGGAGAGGGAGTGAGAGGTTCTATCAGGGAGATGGAGAGGGAGGGGGAGGGAGGGAGGGAGGGAGGGAGGGAGGGAGGGAGGGAGGGAGGGAGAGAGAGAGAGGGAGAGGGAGAGAGAGAGGGAGAGAGAGAGAGAGAGAGAGAGAGAGAGAGAGAGAGAGAGAGAGAGAGAGAGAGAGAGAGAGAGAGAGAGAGAGAGAGAGAGAGAGAGAGAGAGAGAGAGAGAGAGAGAGAGGTGTGCTAGCTAGAACAAAGCCTCGGTGTCTGGAGACACACAGAGTGTATGCTGATGCTGCATATTGATGGAGGGATGGAGGGAGGGAGGAAGGGAGGGAAAGGGACATGGAGCAAAAAGGAAAATGTTTTGCCTTGGGGGGTTTCCTTTCCTATTATTCTCCTGCTGGAGATGAAGCATCACGGGGTGCTTCTGTCAAATTAACAGAGGGATAAACTGTGTGTGTGTGCATGTATGTTCTTGGGTACAAACACATTTAGCTGAAGATTAATTTCAAAACAAAATGTGTGTTCTGCATGAAAATACAATTTTCCTTGGAAGATTTTTTGGTATCGATACGTGTTGGTAGGATGAGAAAGGGCATAAGAGAAAGTACGATTTCAGGTATTTAGGAATTTCAATTGAGTGAGAGAGAGAGAGAGAGAGAGAGAGAGAGAGAGAGAGAGAGAGAGAGAGAGAGAGAGAGAGAGAGAGAGAGAGAGAGAGAGAGAGAGAGAGAGAGAGAGAGAGAGAGAGAGAGAGAGAGAGAGAGAGAGAGAGAGAGAGAGAGAGAGAGAGAGAGAGAGAGAGAGAGAGAGAGAGAGAGAGAGAGAGAGAGAGAGAGATTAAGAAAATAGCTATAGTGCTAGACGAAGAAGGAAATTGGGAAGTAGGGCGAGAGAGAGAGACAGAGAGACAGAGAGAGAGACAGAGAGAGAGAGAGAGAGAGAGAGAGAGAGAGAGAGAGAGAGAGAGAGAGAGAGAGAGATGGAGGTAAAGAGCTGCCACGCTCCAGTGAGTTCTCTAGTTTGGTAGCAGTCCTAATCAATTGGAGGCAGTATGTTGCGGTGCCATTGTTGTTGAGGGGTGCACTGGGCCCTGCCTCTTCACAACACACTCATGTATCACTCAGAGATGGGTTTGTGCTAGCCAACTCTCTCTCCCATTCCCCTCCATCTCTCTCTCTCTCTCTCTCTCTCTCTCATTTTCCTCTCTCTCTTTACCCTCTCTCTTTCTCTGTTACTCTGTCTCTTCACCTCTCCCTCCCTCTCTCTTTACACCCCTCTCTCTCCCCCTCACTTGCTTCCTCTTATTTTCACTTTTCAGAAAATGCCTCAGTTGTGTATAATTCAATACAATTCAAACCGAAAGTGGACTTCATTTACGATGTGACCACTTTGCCAAAGGAATCGGATACTGTGTTTAGGGGCATTCTACCAAAACATAATGTTCTATTGTGAATCTGCAACTAGAACTGATTTATGGTTAATGGAAAGCCTTGTGTTCATATTCACAGAGATGTTGACTATAGACTCCCTCTCTCTCTCTCTCTCTCTCTCTCTCTCTCTCTCTCTCTCTCTCTCTCTCTCTCTCTCTTTCCAACCATCTTCTCCCTGATCTCCAATCCCCAGTGTGTGTGTGTGTCTCTGTGTCTCTGAGGATGAGCACTCACCCATTGGATTCCATACAGAGGAGTTGATCCTCTACTATATTGTTTTGGCATGGCCATCTGTGGCCCTCCCTCCCTCCTTCCCTGCCTCCCTTCGTCATACTGTAATGAGAGAAGCATGTCGTCCAGACTTGATCCCAATCCCTGAGAACCAGTACATCAGGATGAGAGAGAGGGGACATTGGGATCTCAATCTGGGCTGTAGTGTAACAGATGCGCAGGCAGACACACAGGAAGACAGGCAGTGAAGCAGGCAGGCAGGCACACACACTGCATAAAAAGGTACACACACACACACACACGCACACACACCGATGTCCTTTAATCTTGGCTTTCGCAACCTCATTCATACAGAAAATCACAAAAAAATACATCAAAAGAAAATAAGCCATGAAGACAAAAGCGTCTAGTGTTTGTTATTATTATCTCTCTCCCTTCCTCCTGGTGGTTTGGCTGAACAGACATCATAAATATTCCGCTTATCCTCCCCTTAATCCTTTAGACTGAGGTCCAATCCTCCATCGAATGTCCCATAGCATCTCCTGGTAAATTTCCCGAAATGATTTTTTGTTGGATTCATCTTCAGTTATTTCTTTACCATATGTTTATGTTGTTGAATGTTTGATTGCCAACATTGAGGCAGCCTAATTTATCAAACTCATCATAGATGGGGGAGGGGATTTTGATTGTTTGGTTGTGGGTGTTGGTTGGTACATTGACTTTTAACTCTTGACCTTTTGTCATGGTTCCACCTGTCACCAGAGGGCAGCACAGACCGCCCTAGAGACTATTATGACACTCAGGTGTTTTCAGTTACTAACTATGATTTCCTTTTCAGCAAGGTTTGTTTTCTGTTACCCTTTGCAGAAGCTTGATTTGTTTGCCGTGTGCGTTGTGTCCTGAGTGAGTTCGAGTCTTATTGTTTGTTGTAATTCCCACTTTTTCTTTGTACCTTCTGTTGAACTTTTTCCAGTAAAGTATTTACATTTTTTCCTAAACCACTCGTCTCATTTTCCTCATGGGTTCTACCTCATCATGTCACAGCAAGTTTCTGCCTCCAACATGAACCCTCGATCAACCAGATCAAGAACGTCATAACTCAGCTTGGAGCACTGATGGGGCGGCAGCAAGAACAACTCTTCCAAATATCTGAGACTCTCCGGACACTTAACGTCCGCCCTCTGACCACTGCGCACCCCCAACCCGGGAGGAGCCACTTTCCAAGTCTCAGTGCCCAGTGCTCCAGTCGTCACCATAGATCCCCCAGAGAACCTGCACCGGGAACCCAAGATTCCAGCCACTGAGAGGAATGACGGCCACCCGGGAAGATGCAAAGGGTTCCTCACTCAGGGCTCGCTGCTGTTTGAGCTACAGCCCTCCTTGTTTCTCACCGATCGGGCCAAGATTGCCTACATCATCGCCCTACTCTCAGGCAAAGCCCTGGCGTGGGCAACGGCGGCGTGGGAACAGCAACCACCATCTGGTAGCTCCATATCAGCCTTCGCTTCCGAGTTGCGACGAGTATAACTGGCCTCTCGAGAACTGGGAGAGGACCTTAAATCTTTGATATTGCTGGCAATCAAGATTGACCACTGCATTCGAGAATGAGTGAGACAGTGCCCCCTTGACACAACCCCAGTATCCCGGGTTCTCGAGTACCCAAGGCACCCGAGCAAAGTACTGAGGAGCCCATGCTCCCAAACTCACAGGAATGCAACAGGAGGAGGTCTCGGCCATCTCCATTTTCCGTGCCCAGAACCGATGGGAAATGCTGGGGCTGGCATGGACAGGGGAAAAGACCCTGATGAGCTGTGCAGTGACCCCCCAGGCTACCCAGTCACCGCCAGTCACTGCCTATGTTCCTTCACTGAGAACCCCTTTGTCCAAAGGTACACCTGGTTAGCGCAAAATAACCCACTAAGTAACCCACTATTCCTCCTCTGATCCACGGGACACCTACTAGACTGGGGAAAGAACTTTCAGACTAAAGACCTAAGACCCCACTAAGAGCCTCACCACATCCCCCTGCACCAATGAAGCCCAAGACTTCTCTGCTCTCCCTCCCGAATACTTCAACCTCCGGGAAGCCTTTAGTAAGAAGCAAGCCTTCACCCTCCCTCCTCATTGACCATACAACTGTGCCTTAGAGCACCTACGAGGCTCCAGCCCTCCCCAGGGCCGTCTTTACTCCCTCTCGGCCCCTGAAGCAGCAGCCATGGGCGACTACATCTGGTAGTCACTGGAGGCAGGCTTCATTCATTCCTCAATCTCCCCAGCCACCACAGGCTTCTTCTTCATGGGAAAGAAGGATGGGGGGCATGTGTCCCTGCATCGACTACAGAGGGCTGAACACGATTACTGTCAAGAACCGTTACCCCCTATCTCTGATGTCCTCTGCCTTGGAGCTGGCCCAAGGGGCATGACTCATCACCAAACTGAACTTCCACAATGCTTAAAATCGTGTGAGAATCAGGGAGGGCGATGAATGCCTTTAACACCCTTAATGGCCACTATGACTATCTAGTCATGCCCTTTGGAATATCAAACTCACCGGCAGTCTTCCAAGCATTGATCAATTACACTCTTAGGGACATGTTGAATTGTTTCGCCTTTCTTTACCTTGACGATATCTTCTCCAAGATGCTTCCAGAACACATCCTGCCCAAGTCCTGAAACACCTCCTGCAGAGCCAGCTGTACGTCAAAAAAGATGTGTGAGTTTCAAGTATCCTAAGTCTCCTTCCTGGGCCACATAATCTCTACCGTCGGCATCCAAATGGACCCCGTTAAAGGTTAAGGCGGTCACCGACTGGCTCCACGCCACCTCACTCATACAGGTCCAGCAGTTCATTGCGTTGACCAATTTTTTTTACAGACGTTTTATACGCTACTTTGGTGCAGTGGCAGTACCTCTCACGGCTCAAATGCGTCAATCCCAGACCTGCTTTTGCTGGACCCCAAGGCTGACAGGACTTTCGATGAGCTCAAGGGACGTTTCACCTCTGAATCCATCATCATTCATCCTGACACTGCTCGTCCCTTTCACAGTGAAACGAGGGGGTAAAAGAAAATGCACCCATGTGCCTTTCTTTCTAAGCGGTTCTCGCCAGCAGAACGCAACTACGATTTAGGCAACTGGGAGCTTTGGCAGTTAAGTGGGCCCTTGTGGAGTGGAGAGACTGGTTGGAGGGGGCACCTCATTCCTTTGTGGTATGGAGTATTGAGACAGTGGTCTGACAAGCCCAGACCCGAGAACCTGATGCTCAGCCCGTTCTCGAGTACTACATTGGAGACACTTTTCTAAAGTAACTGGGCATCCAGAGGTTAATCGGACACTGGCATTCCTGAGATGGAGATTCTGGTGGCCCAACATGATTGAGGATGTGAGCACCTTAGTTGCGGCCTGTTCCACCTGTGCCCAAAGCAAGTCCTCACCACAGCGACCGGCTGGGTTACTCCAACCTCTGCCCATCCCCAACCGGCCCTGGTTCCGGCTGTCCCTAGACTTCATCACAGGGTTACCTCAATCCCAAAGGCTTACCACTATCCTGGTGGTAGTCGATTGCTTCTCCAAGACAGCCAAGGCAACCTCGCTAGCCAGAACATTGTCACTGACCGTGGTCCCCAGTTTGTCGTGCGGTAGTTCCTCCGCTGTTTTGTCTCCATTCAGACCACCAACTGGAGTAAGTTCCTCGTCTGGGCCGAATATGCACACACCACACTGCTGAACTGGTCCACTGGACTGTCTTCATTCGAGTGTCAGTTCGGGTCCCCCCACTGTTTCCCCGATGTGGGGATACCTTCAGCAGAATCATTCATTCAACGATGTCGCCGCACCTGAATCCTACTTAGTCCGCTCCTCTGTCCGACAACAGCACCATGCAAACCAGCACTGAAGGCCCCTTCAGCTCCTCCGACCGGGTCTATGGGTGTGGCTGTCCACCCGTGATGTCCCCTGGAATCTCAGATGCTTTCCCTGTGCTACATAGGACAATTGAAGATCCTGAGTCGTGTCAACCCTGTCACCTATCGTCTTCAGCTACCCAGCTCCATAAGAGTCTGTCCATCCTTCCATGTCTCCCATCTCTTCTCCGTGGCAAGGTCCAAGGTCCGTGGCACCTTGCAGAACCTGGTGGACTGGGAGGGCTATGGCCCCGAGGAGCAGGCATGGGTGCCTGAACTGGACATCCTGGACCTGGGCCTCTTTCGGGACTTCAACCGACTACGTGACGGTCAACCTGGTTCCGTGGCTGGAGCCGCTCCTAAAAGGGGGTGTACTGTCATGGTTCCACCTGTCACCATCTGCGTTTGAGTCTCAGTGTTTGTTGTTTTCACAGTTTTACTTTGTTCCTTCTGTTTAACTTTTTCCTGTGAAGTATTTGTTTTTTCCTAAACCACTGGTTCCTCGTCTGGTTCTCTTCTCTGCTCCTGGGTTCTACCTCACCACATCACACCTTTGGATGGGGATTGTGGTGTGTTGACAGACTGGTTCTGTACTGTACATCATAGACATTAAGAAGGCGAATCTCCTTTAGCAGAGTAACAGTTGATCAGTATGTTAAGGAAGCGATGGACATGTAATGTTTGAGTGAAATACATCAACTTTATGATGAAGTTGATCGACCAGTGAGTTTGTGTCTGTGTGCTGACTCCCTTTTCTATTTGATTTGTTATACCTCATAACACCCCATTCTGTAGCTTGCAACTCACTACAATAACGAAGATATTAAACAGAAAGCTTGAGCTGAGCTTGGTCTTCTCTCTCCCTCTCATACTCCCCCTTGCTTGCTCTCTCCCTTTCTCTCTATTTCCCTTTCTCCAGCTCTTCCCCTCTCTCTCCTTCTGTTGCGTCACTCTCCTTACCCCCTCGCTCCTCCTTCCATCTCTCCTTCACCCCCTTCTTCCGCAGTTCCCTCATTAGTGAGTCGCCCCCCTCCCTTCCTCCCTCCTCCCTGCTGAAGCCATTAACTGAGATTAGTAGCGTGGAGCAGCAGTGGTGGTGCCAGGGCTTTCCTGTGTGCTAGCTAGCCGCTGTATAGCCGCTGTAGCATCTCCACGCTAGCTAAATGATTACCATTCATTATACTTGCCTTCTGTGCTGACAGAAGCAACTTCAGCTAGTTACAGCCCCAGCCAGAGCGCCATAAAGGAAATAACCTCATAATCTTAAACACACTCTGCGCCATGTGTGTGTGTGAGGGGTTGTGTGTGAGGATGTGACTGCAGAGTGAGGTGGCGAAGGAAGGGAGGGAGGGATGGAAGGGGGAAGAGAGAATGGAACTTGGAGCATGAGTAAGGAGTGTGAATGTGAATGTAAAGCAAAGAGACCATTTCTGACACTCATTAGTAATGTTTTGTGTAGTGTAGGCTATTCTTTATGCAATTTTAATGTGTTTGTTGATCTGAGGATGTCAGACAAAGTTGCATGCTCACACTCAAACCCACACACCCACAAGCACACACACACACTCATACACACCACACACGCTCCTCAGTGGGGCTTATCCCAGTGGTGTACCATAGGGGGTGATTTTAACCTTCTCAACCAGATACAGGGCTTTGTTTCCCTGCTAGGACAGCCCAGTATGGGGCCGCCATACCCAGGCATGTCGACACCACAAGTGTCTCTGCTGCCTCCAGGGGTCACAGTCACTTACATGCTCCCTGTCTGTCTTTCTGCTGTCAGTGACTGTGTGTATTTGTAACCTTTGTCTGACATACTCAGATCAAGAAACACATTAACATTGCATCACAATAGCCTACCCTACACAAACCATTGCACTGTGTGTGTATCTCAGTCACTCTGCTAAAACACAATTGTTTACAACTCTTCACTATCAAGTCACAAATCATGTGTCATTTCTATTCAAAAAAATGTTATCAGGCAAAAACAAAGCGAAGGTTCATTCCCTGGTGTTCGCTGCTTCGTCCTGCTTGAGAAAGAGGAATTCTGTTACAGAATTAGGACCAGATGAGGCTAGAATATCAATCATCCCTCCTTTCCCCCATCCTTTTTTTCCCACTGTGTATGAATTCTGTTGACGTACGTTTCCCCTCCGGACTAGCCTATCGCAGCAGGCCCCCCAACTGAGAGCTGAATAAACCCTGTAACCATCGTTTAGCTTGAAGTTTTCTGCTGTGAAAACTAGGGATTTTCATTCTCTCTTTAGTTCTATGACACGTTTGAGTGTCTGCAGTGAAAGCAGACTCTCACTTTCACTCTGCTGATGTCCTGAATTTAAATGAGATTGACTGCACAGTCTTCTTAAGATTGGAAATCAACGATATGTGTTAAGAGAGATGGATAGTTATATGTGGCTATTGGTGATCTGGTGTAAACACGTGTGTGTGTGTGTGTGTGTGAGTCAGTGTGTGTGTGCTTCAGACAGTGTGTCAGTGTGTGTGTGTGTGTGTATCAGTGTGTGTTTTGTGTGTGTGTGTGTGTTTGATTGATTGGTGTTCCCCCTGTGGTCAGATCTCAGCCTGTCATCCATCACCTCATGGTCATGTCCATGTCTGCTCTGCTAATACAGCCCACCTGACTCCTCTCCACCAATCACAGCCCACCTATGTTCTCTCCACCAATCACAGCCTTCCCTACAATGTCTGCTCCGTCATGGGTGCCAAAGTACCTCGACCCCTCACAGTTTAGTGACACTCAAAGTGACATTGGAAATATAAATGCAAGTGTGTTGGAATTGTGATACACCCACAATGATTGAAATTCTACTCACACTTTCATTTGAATAGCATGCAGTAGCTGTAGGGCTAGGAATGCAGAGGTGTTAGCAGATCCTGGGTGTAGCTCACTCATAATCACTAAAACACACATGTGAGTAATTGTCCCTGTGTTTGTGTGTGAATGCAGTGTACCCCATGTATGTGTGATGGGTGGCGTGGCTCTCTCCATTCGTCTCCTGTCCGTTGGTAAACATGGAGAACTAGACAGCTGCTCCTACTTTCATAGTACTGTTCATTACCTAGACGGATATACCTACATTTATACGTTACCCTCGATCATGATTGATTTCCCACCTTAGAGATCAAAATGCTCATCCCCTTCTCTTCCCTCTCTCTCTTCCTCTCGCTCCCTCTCTCACCCCTCCCTCTCTCTCAAGCCACATCATTCTCACTCACGCTCCCCCACTTCCCCGCCTCCTTATCTCCTTTCTTATTCTATCATTCGTCCCCCTCTATCCTTCAAGCTTCCTCCTGCATCCTCTAACCCCCCCACTTTATTTCCTATTAGCTTTCTCTCCCTCTCTCTGTTTCTCCTCCTCTTCTGCATTCTCCCCTCTCCTTTCCTTTTCTCTCTCTCTATCTCTCTCTCTCTGTCCTCTCCTTGTGTCTCACCAGTCAATAATGAAAATTGCTTGGTACCTTGAATGGATTATCTGTGTGCGAGGGGGCCCAGGGTTGTTTGTTTGAAGGTGCAGTGGTGTCAAATGAAAAGGCAAGGGCCATTTTCTACCTGCCACTGCCCTCAGCCTCCGTTTCACACACACACGCACAGACACGCACACTCACTCACTCACACACACACACACACACACACACATGCACACCTCCGTAGAATTGCGGTTGCATCGTCACTTTGAAGTCTCTCCTTTTTCCTTCCCTCCTTCCCCCATTCCTTGTCTTCATGTTTTATTAATACTGCCTAATTACGCGCCCTAGTATTCTTCATGCTAGTTGTCTCATTTAATTGTTTGCTTTCGTCTCTCCCTTTGTCCGTCTTTTGTATGAAAAACACTCCTCTGATTTATTCATTGGCTGCAACGTGCTGAGATCAAAGAAAGACTAGATTGAACACAGCACACGCATATTTACAATTGACAATCAATTGTGTGATCATTCCACACCATATAAACTAACCTTATTAGTCTTGGACCTCTGCATTTATTTTCTACCTTATTTAGTCACGTGTTGAGCATTCTGCTCATTAGAGATCTATGTCTTAAGTATTCAGGCAAATGTGATGCGTTGCATTAGAATATTAGCATTTACCCCACTAATGATATAGGACCTAATGATAACAGTCATATAACTTTCTATGTCCATCTTCTAACCTGTTTGAACAAGGGTCTGTTTATGGTCAGACGTTGTCTGTCAGTGGCTGATAGACAGTGTGACAAACAGACACTAACCAGTGAATGGCAATCCAAATATAACTGGTTATTCTGGATTCCTCCAGGGGAGCATCAAGTAGCTAGCTCTGTCTGACAAATATGCAAATACATTGTTTTAACATTGATGTGGTGTGTTGAGGGTTTGCATGGCCTCACCGACAGCACGACTGCATTCCAAAGGACTTTGTTCTGTGCCTGCGAGTGTGTGTGTGTTTGCGTGTGTGTCTATGCAGGTTTTCTTGGCTGCAGTTTGGATAAGGAAGCCTGTTTCTGAGCTCTTAACAGTTTTATGATAATGAGGGATTGAATCGATGCTGAATAAGAGAGAGCTAGAGAGAGAAAGAGAGAGAAAGAGAGAGGGAGAGATACAGATAGATAGAGCAAGCGAGAGAGAGAGCGAGAGAGAGAGAGAGAGAGAGCGAGAGCGAGCGAGAGAGAGAGAGACAGATGGAGCACAAAACTGAGAACGAGAGTGAACAAGTAAGAAGAAAGCCAGAAAGAGGCATGGGAGTGAACGAATGATGAAACGGAGAATAAAAAGATACAGAGTCGGAGCGAGGGAACATGACTAGGCCATGCCAAGGCAGCGGGCAGCCTGTCAGGAGATGAGAGGGATGAATCCCTCCATACTTGCATATGAAAGGAGGGAATTTCACAGGCTCTAATAGGCATTCAGCCTCATCCTCTGCTGCTTTGTTGACATTGCTGCTAATGCCTGACTGACAAGCATGGCTTTACTGTCTGATTGGACAAGTTCTGCAGGTTTGGTAAACATGCCAGATAGACAGATCTGGGTTTGTGTGGGAAGGAGGTGTGTCCCTCTGGGTGTGTGAATGAGTTTGTGTCTGTGAGAAAGTGAGCCTGAAAGGTTGTGTATGTGCAGGTGTGTGTGTTTTTGTTCATCCTTGTCCTCTCTTTCAGGTAACACGTATCTTAATTATTAAATGTGTGTTTCTCTCGCCCTCTTTGTGTGGATGCTTGGTTGCTTTATATCAGTAGTAGTAAAGGCTGTTTTGATTTTGCTAAACATGCATATGGCTGCCCCTCCTACTTGCCTGACTACATTGGTTTTGTGGAATCTTGTAACTCCCCTCTCCCTTTGCTTTTAAAAGGCTTGCTCTACATACCTCCTCCCTCTGCATGGGTCAATACTACTGTGCCAGGCCTAGTATGGACACAGACAATAGGTCATAGGGTCAGCCATTAGCAGGAGTCTCTGCGTAGATAGATATTAGCCACAGATCGAGGATCCGCCTACCCTCCCCCAATCCTAGCATTTCCCATTTTGAGTCAAAACACAAATTGACCTTAGATCAGGGTTGTAATACTCTGTGGATCAGTCCATGTCAGCATGGTCATAGTGGTTATATGAGACCATATGTATGGGGACCTGCTGCACATGTGTACACTGCATTAATGATCGGTACACCACTTAAATTGCATAAGCTGATAAATGCATCGTGATCTGTCAAAATCCTTGCCTGATACACTGTGACAACTGCACCTCCTGGATGTGTTGCAGTAAATGGGTCATTGATCCAGCTAGAGCCTCGCATCAGGGCCCACGTTGATGATGAAACAATGGTTGTGGCACGCATGCACTCTTAACCGATGATGTCACGCTGACATAGTGCAGGAGGCATAGAGGCACAGGCGGGTTAATTGAAGGTCTTACAGTGCCTTGCAAAAGTATTCATCCCCCTTGGCATTTTTCCTATTTTGTTGCATTACAACCTGTAATTTAAATAGATTTTTATTTGGATTTCATATAATGGACAAACATAAAATTGTCCAAATTGGTGATTTGAAATGAAAAAATTAACTTTTTTCAAAACATTTAAATATTTTTTTTTATGGACAAGTGGTGCGTTCATATGTACTCACCCCCTTTGCTATGAAGCCCCTAAATAAGATCTGGTGCAACAAATTACCTTCAGAAGCCACATAATTAGTTAAATAAGGTCCACCGGTGTGCAAGCTAAGTGTCACATGAGATCTGTCACTTCGCAGTATACATACACCTGTTCTGAAAGCCCACAGAGTCTGTAACACCACTAAGCAAGGGGCACCTTGAAGACCAAGGAGCTCTCCAAACAGGTCAGAGACAAAGTTGTGGAGAAGTACAGATCAGGGTTGGGTTATAAAAAATAAATAAAAAACTTTGAACATCCCACGGAGCACCATTAAATCCATTATTAAAAAATGGAAAGAATATGGCACCATAACAAACAAGCCAAGAGCGGGCCGCCCACCAAAACTCACGGACCAGGCAAGGAGGGCATTAATCAGAGAGGCAACAAAGAGACCAAAGATAACCCTGAAGGAGCTGCAAAGCTCCACAGCAGAGATTAGACTATCTGTCCATAGGACCATTTTAAGCTGTACACTCCACAGATCTGGGCTTTATAGAAGAGTGGACAGAAAAAAGCCATTCATTTTAAAGAAAAAAATAAACACATTTGGTGTTCACCAAAAGGCATGTGAGTCTCCCACATGCCTTTTGGTGAACACCAAATGTGTTAATTTTTTTCTTTAAAATAAACACATTTGTTGTTCACCAAAAGTCATGCGGGAGACTCTACAAAGCTGGGCTTTATAGAAGAGTGGACAGAAAAAAAACATTGCTTTTAGAGTCTCCCACGTGCCTTTTGGGAGACTCCCCAAACATATGGAAGAAGGTACTCTGGTCAGATGAGACTAAAATTGAGCTTTTTGGCCATCAAGGAAAACATTATGTCTGTCAAAACCCAACACCTCTCATCACCCAGAGAACACCATCCTCACAGTAAAGCATGGTGGTGGCAACATCAGGCTGTGGGGATGTTTTTCATCGGCAGGGAGTGGGAAACTGGTCAGAGTGATGGATGGTGCTAAATAGAGGGAAATTCTTGAGAGAAACCTGTTTCAGTCTTCCAGAGATTTGAGACTGGGACAGAGGTTCACCTTCCAGCAGGACAATGACACTAAGCATACTGCTGAAGCAAGACTCAAGTTTTTTAAGGGAAAACATTTAAATGTCTTGGAATGGCCTAGTCAAAGCCCAGAGTTCAATCCATTTGAGAATCTGTGGTATGACTTAAAGATAGCTGTACACAAGTGGAACCCATCCTACTTGAAGCAGCTAGTGCAGTTTTGCCTTGAAGAATGGGCAAAAATCCCAGTGGATGTGCCGAGCTTACAGAGACATACCCCAAGAGACTTGCAGCTGTATTTGCTGCAAAAGGTGGCTGTACAAGGTATTGACTTTGTCTTGTTTCTTGTTTGTTTCATAAAAAAAAGATTTTGTATATTCAGAGTGGTAGGAATGTTGTGTAAATCAAATGATACAAACCCAACAAAAAATCTATTTTAAGAAAAAAAAAATTGGGAAAAATGCCAAGGGGGTGAATACTTTCGCAAGGCATTGTCATCCTTATATCAGGGTTGAAACAATGTTAATAATGACAAACTTCAACACACACACCCACAAACACACGCACACACACGTACACACACACACATTCAAACAACCACTATGCTATGTTTCAGTTCTTGCATGTCTTCTCCATTAAGCCTGAAGATATCATGTCATAGATAATATGTTCAGTGAAAATGAGTGGGTTTCTTTAGTCAATCTTCATTTAGCTGTAAAACATTATACAGCTGGAAACATATTTTGTTCATGTGGATTCGGCTGGTTTTCCCTCTTTCACGCTTCCCATCTTCTCCCATTCCACTTCCCCTTCCCCTTCCGCTTCTCTCTCTCTCTCTCTCTCTCTCTCTCTCTCTCTCCCCCCCTCTCTCCCCTCTCTCAAATCAAATGTTATTGGTCACATACACATGGTTAGCAGATGTTAATGCGATTGTAACAAAATACTTGTGCTTCTAGTTCCGACAGTGCAGTCATATCTAACAAGTAATCTAACAATTCCACAACAACCACCTAATACACACATTTCTAAGTAAAGGGATGGAATAAGAATATGTACATATAAATATATGGATGAGCGATGACTGAGCGGCATAGTCAAGATGGAATAGATGGCATAGAATACATTATATACATATGAGATAAGTAATGCAAGATGTGTAAACATTATTAGAGTTGCATTATTACTTCATTTTTTGAAGTGGCCAATGATTTCGAGTCTGTATGGAGGCAACAGCCTCTCTGTTAGTGATGGCTGTTTAACAGTATGATGGCCTTGAGATAGAAGCTGTTTTTCAGTCTCTCGCTCCCAGCTTTGATGCAACTGTACTGACATTGACTTCTGGATGGTAGCGGGGTGAACAGGCAGAGGCCCGGGTGGTTGATTTCCTTGATGATCTTTTTGGCCTTCCTGTGACATCGGGTGCTGTAGGTGTCCTGGAGGGCAGGTAGTTTGCCCCCAGTGCTGCGTTGTGCAGACCACACCACCCTCTGGATAGCCTTGCGGTTGTGGGCGGTGCAGTTGCCGTACCAAGTGTTGATACAGCAGTTTGTGAGGGTTTTAGGTGACAAGCCAAATTTCTTCAGCCTCCTGAGGTTGAAGAGGTGCTTTTACACCTTCTTCACCACACTGTCTGTGTGGGTGGACCTTTTCAGTTTGTCTGTGATGTGTATGGTGAGGAACTTAAAACGTTCCACCTTCTCAAATCAAATCAAATGAAATTTTATTGGTCACATATACATGGTTAGCAGATGTTAATGTGAGTGTAGCGAAATGCATGTGCTTCCAGTTCCAACCACTGCTGTCCCATCGATGTGGATTGTGCTGTTTCCTGAAGTCCATGATCATCACCTTTGTTTTGTTGACGTTGAGTGAGACGTTGTTTTCCTGACACCACAGTCTTAGTGCCCTCACCTCATCCCTGTAGGATGTCTCGTAGTTGTTGGTATTTAAGCCCACTACTGTTGTGTCATCTGCAAACTTGATGATTGAGTTGGAGGCGTGCATGGCCATGCAGTCATGGGTGAACAGGGAGTCCAGGAGGGGGCTGAGCATGCACCCTTGTGGGGCCCCATTGTTGAGGATTAGCGAAGTGGAGATGTTGTTTCCTAACTTCACCACCTGGGGTGGCTCGTCAGAAAGTCCAGGACCTAATTGCACAGGGCGGTTGTTGAGACCCAGGGCCTTAAGCTTAATGATGAGCTTGGAGGGCACTATGGTGTTGAATGCTGAGCTGTAGTCGATGAACAGTTTTCTTACATAGGTATTCCTCTTGTCCAGATGGGAAAGGGCAGTATGCAGTGTGATGGCTATTGCATCGTCTGTGGACCTATTGGGGTGGTATGCAAATTGAAGTGGGTCTAGGGTGGCAGGTAACGTGGAGGTGATATGATTCTTGACTGGTCTCTCAAAGCACTTCATGATTTAGTTCAGTTATCTTTGCCTTCTTGGGTACAAGAACAATGGTGGCCATCTTGAAGGATGTGGGGAGAGCAGACTGGGATAGAGAGAGATTGAATATGTCCGTAAACACACCAGCCAGTTGGTCTGCACATGTTCTGAGGATGCGGCTAGGGATGCCGTCTGGGTCGGCAGCCTTGCGAGGGTTAACTAGTTTAAATGTCTTACTTACGTCGGCCATGGAGAAGGAGAGTGGGGGCCCACAGTCCTTGGTAGCGGGCCGCGTCAGTGGCACTGTGTCATCCTAAAAGCGGGCAAAGAAGCTGTTCTGAGATTTGTGTTATGAGGATAGTAGCAAAGCTCAAATTCATTTCAGCTTGTTAATTCCTTTTGAAAAAGAGTGTTCATTAAAAAAAGAACAAGTGAATGAGAGAGAGAGAGAGAGTCAGGTCACTGTTCGAGTTTCTAATTGCTGTAGCCAGTACTGTGACCTACAGATCTGCTATTCCCTGCCTGATGAAATATTAACGAGAGAGCGAGAGAGCTAGAGAAAGAGAGAGAAAGAGAGAGAGAGAGAAAGAAAGAAAGAAAGAGAGAGAAGAGAGAGAGGTTTTTGTACTTTAGAAATAAGGAGACCGAGGCCAAACAGCGTTACCACTGTACAGGATCGGGTCACAGGAAGGAATGGTAAAGATTGAACTTGTTAATGTAGGGATAGGACTTGTGCATGTGTCAACAGAGAGTTCCTCTAAGACTGCTGTCAGATAACCAATCATAAGTGTGTGTGTGTGTGTGTGTGTGTGTGTGTGTGTGTGTGTGTGTGTGTGTGTGTGTGTGTGTGTGTGTGTGTGTATATATATATATAGACAATAGATAGCTCCTACAAGACTGCTGGTAAGCCGCCAGGCATAAAGCCTGAACACTCCCCCTGCATGTTCACCTCTTAGGTTCCATAACTCATCCATCTCTCGCTGAGCTGTTAACATCATGTTTTATCCCCAAATATAGTCATAAAATGTGTAATATGTTGGATTAGAAACTGGAAGATGTAGAGATGGTTGACTTTGGGTCATGCATTGTATTATTCATGACAGACGGGTGTGAGAGAGTAGTGGAGATAGATGTTGAGGACACATCTGGCATACCTGGCTGGAACAGAAAAGCTACAAAGACTCTGCTGCTAACCCACTATGATAACAGTTTGAAAACTACAGCAACAGCACTGTGTCTATGTCTGTCTTCACTGGAAACGTGTGATCACGGCGAGACCCAAAGCACGCAAAGCACACATCTCAGTGTGTGTGTGTGTGTGTGTGTGTGTGTGTGTGTGTGCGCGCCTGTGTCTCCACGCTTGCATGTGTGTCTGTGTGTCAGCTACCTTGAAAAAATGTTTCTACAGCTGTTGCAACACATCCCTATCAGCGAACCACCACAGATGCTCCAGACGCATCATGGGTAGGGGACAGTCACCTTTTAACACCTCACACCTCCTACACTTCAGGCACACCACCACGAGAGAGAAAACATCACAGAAACATCAAGTCAATAGTAAGAATACAGTAGGATACAGCCAGTTGAGAAGCTCTAATACTCGGCTAAGGATTAGAAACTTTTATTTACATGTTTTGCTCTTTGTTAATGGATTCTAATGCATTAGCTGTGTTAACTGTAATGTATGGGGTTTCCATAGGTGTGACTTGTTTCCATTCCAGACCAAATGTTTCAGAGAGAAGGAGAGGGGAAATAAGTTAATATATTCAGTATTTCATTAACCCTGAAATATAGATGGTATCTCTAATAAGTAGCCCAATACTCTGTTAACCTTCATGAATCATAATGGAGCTCAGTAGATAAATAAAATGAAGCCACTTTTCATATTTGCATAAGGAAGTGGAGCACAGTGGTGTTTTTGGGGGACCTGATTGTTGTTTTAAAGGGAGTCACGCACACTCGCATGCACGCTCAAACACACACCTGCGCATGAACATACACGCCCTACACACACACACACACTTAACTTCTTGTATTTGATGAATAGCAACCCCTGACTCGAGCCCCTCCCTCCAGATACACTGCGGGTTAAATTAGCAAGCCCAATGAAGGCTATCATTACCGGGGCGTTACGCTACGGTTAGCATCCACACTTGGTTCACATTAGAGTGAATGGGAAAAACCTGTTTTCAAGCGAAGCAGACAAAACACAGGTCGTTTATTCAGACAGAGTCAAAGGCAAGAAGCTGGACATTATTATTAGATTAAAGGACTGAAATGCCATGTAATAGGATGCCATGTCGTAGAATTTCTGCTTTGGATGTTATGTTCTATTGGCCTTGGGCTTTTGATGGGAATTAATTAAGGCAGTTTTATATTGTGTATGTGTGTGTGCGCGCTGATGTGTATATACACTACCGTTCAAAATTTTGAGGTCACTTAGAAATGTCCTTGTTTCTGAAAGAAAAGCCATTTTTTTGTCCATTAAAATAAGATCAAATTGATCAGAAATACAGTGTAGACCTTGTTAATGTTGTAGCTGACTACAACATTGTAATGACTATTGTAGCTGGAAATGACGTACAGATGCCCATTATCAGCAACCATCACTTCTGTGTTCCAATGGCACGTTGTGTTAGCTAATCCAATTTTATAATTTTAAAAGGCTAATTGATCATTAGAAAACCCTTTTGCAATTATGTTAGCGCAGCTGAAAACTGTTGTTCTGATTAAAGATGTAATAAAACTGGCCTTCTTTAGACTAGTTGAGTATCTGGAGCATCAGCATTTGTGGGTTAGATTACAGGCTCAAAATGGCAAGAAGCAAAGACCTTTCTAATGAAACTCGTCAGTCTATTCTTGTTCTGCGAAATGAAGGCTGTTCCATGTGAGGAATTGCCAAGAAACTGAAGATCTCGGACAACGCTGTGTACTACTCCCAAACTGGCTCTAAGCAGAATATTAAGAGGAGTGGGAGGCCCCGGTGTACAACTGAGCAAGAGGGAACATACATTAGTGTGCCTAGTTTCAGAAACAGACGCCTCACACGTCCTCAACTGGCAGCTTCATTGAATAGTTCCCGCAAAACACCAGTCTCAACGTCAACCGTGAAGAGGCGACTCCGAAATGCTGGCCTTCTAGGCAGAGAAAAAGCCATATCTCAGACTGGCCAATAAAAATAACAGATTAAGATTGGTTCAAGAACACAGACACTGGACAGAGGAACTCTGCCTAGAAGGCCAGCATCCCGGAGTTGCCTCTTCACTGTTGACTTTGAGACTGTTGTTTATTCTATCCTACTTATTCTACAGATATACTAAATATTCTTTCCAGACACTGTTCATAATGTCTATACATCCCATCACATATTTATATTCATTCAAAATAAAATGTATTAAAATAAAACAGAAATACCTTATTTACATAAGTATTCAGACCCTTTGCAATGAGACTCGGAATTGAGCTCAGGTACATCCTGTTTCCATTGATCATCCTTGAGATGTTTCCACAACTTAATTGAAGTCCACCTGTGGTAAATTCAATTGATTGGACAATTTGGAAAGGCACACAGCTGTCTATATAAGGTCCTACAGTTGACAGTGCATGTCAGAGCAAAAACCAAGCCATGAGATCAAAGGAATTGTCCGTAGAGCTCCAAGACCGGATTGTGTTGATGCACAGATCTGGGGATGAGTGCCAAAAAATTATCTGCAACATTGAAGGTCAGTGGCCTCCATCATTCTAAAATGGAAGAAGTTTGAAACCTCCAAGACTCCAACTAGAGCTGGTCGCTCTGCCAAACTGAGCAATCGGGGGAGACCAAGAACCCGATGGTCACTCTGACAGAGCTCCAGAGTTCCTCTGTGGAGTTGGGAGAACCTTACAGAATGACAACCATCTCTGCAGCACTCCACCAATCAGGCCTTTATGGTAGAATGGCCAGACAGAAGCTATTCCTCAGTAAAAGGCACCTAAAGGACTCTCGTACCATGAGAAACAAGATTCTCTGATCTGATGAAAACAACATTGAAATCTTTGGCTTGAATGCCAAGCGTCAAGGTTGTAGGAAACCTAGCCCAAACCCTACGGTTAAGTATGGTGGTCGCAGCATCATGCTGTGGGGATGTTTTTCAGTGGCATGGACTGGGAGGCTAGTCAGGATCGAGGAAAAGATGAACAATGCAAAGTTCAGAGAGAGCCTTGATGAAAATCTGCTCCAGAACGCTCAGGACCTCAGACTGGGGCGAAGGTTCTCCTTCCAACAGGACAACAACACTAAGCACACAACCAAGACAACGCAGGAGTGGCTTCAGGACAAGTCTCTCAATGTCATTGAGTGGCCCAGCCAGAGCCTGAACTTGAACCCGATCGAGCATCTCTGGAGAGACCTGAAAATAGCTGTGCAGCAACTCTCCTCGTCCAACCTGACAGAGCTTGAGATGATCTGCAGAGAAGAATGGGAGAAACTCCCCATTACTGGTATGCCAAGCTTGTAGCTTCATACAAAGAAGACTTGATGCTACAATCACTGCCAAAGGTGCTTCAACAAAGTACTGAGTAAAGGGTCTGCTAATGTAAATGTGATATTTCTATTAAGGCTGTAACGTATCAAAATGTGGAAAAAGTCAAGTGGTCTGAATACTTTCCGAAGGCACTGTATATACATATACTGTACATGCTCCGTACTCCGACATTGCTCGTCCTAATATTTATATTTCCATTATTTGACTTTTGATTTGTGTGTATTGTTGTGAATTGTTATATATTACTGCACCATTGGAGCTAGGAACACAAGCCAGGGCCGAGTTCCCCTCATCTAATGTTACATCAATACACCCTGTTGTTCTCTCTCTCCGCCTCCTTCTCTCACAACCTCCATCCATCCCTCCCTCCCTTGGTTTGTCATTGTGATTACCTGTGTGGGAACAACAAGGCACCCTCAGGTGCTTTCACCTTCTCTGTGTGTGAAGGGCGAGAAGGTTGGAGGGAGGGAGAGGGATGGGGGCTTATTTCAACACGACACCTGATCCATTCTGTCTGCTGACCGGGCCCCCGTCTCACTCATGATTATTTTATTCCTTGTATGCCAGCTGCCGGTAAGATGATAGGACACACACACACTGACACGGAGTGAGTGACGGAGCAGGGTCTAGTCACCGTTAATCGTAGAGCAGATACAGGTGTCCAGTGATAATGCCTGTTTGACCTTTGATCGACCCTTGATTCAGGAAAGGTGAAATGCTTTGTGGGTGTTTCAGAGTGTTTTCCTTCAGCCTGACAAAGACGGCCTTTGTTAGCCATTTCTATTCAACATTTTTTTTTTCTTCAGCCTCCAGTTGATTTTTTTTGCTCAGTCCACATATTTAACTCCAGGGCCAGTTCTTAGTAGGGTTAGGAGAGAACAAATCAGGGCAAATTTAATATACAAGGCTGTTTTTTAATCTCTTATTTAAAAAATAAATAAAAATTAATTGTTGGAGGGACCCAGCAGTGATAATTGTGTTTTTCACCAACCTTTAATAAAGAAGTGCCAACGTACCGCATCTAAGTTGTGCAACAGACATTAACCAACACCATCCTCACATTATCTCCCCAAAATGGACGCCCTTTCTCCTACTCAGTAATTAGATGTAATAGGACTGGGGCTAAAACTGAGACAATGCGATAAACACTGAGATATGTTAGGTCAGGTTTTTCCTGGATTCTTCATTGGAAGGGAGAAGAAGGAGGACGTGGTTGCTAAGTGCACTCGAAGAAGTCCCTTGAAGGATTGGTCTATTTTATATGGAGGATTAGTGTGGGTGTCTCATTCATCCGACAGTGATGTGGGGCCCTGATAGCGCCTCAGCCCTTTGATGCCTTATCCGTCCGCCCATCTTTGGAGACACTCATCTCACCAGGCCCAACAGATACAACAAATCAGTGGTTTAAACAGAGATAGCTCTGATTATCAGGTGTGTGTGGCTTTTGTTAGAAAATAAGCGGTTTGTACATAGACAAATGCACACATAAATGCTCATGCACACACAAACAAACACACATGCGCACAAATAGTCCCTGACAACAGAACAAAACAAGTGTATTGAAACTCTCCTAATTAAATCTTATCTAAATGCCTTCCTTGTGCTAAAAGTCCATCTTTAATTCGGGGAAATGGGAGAGGAAACACTCCCTGTCAGTTAAAAGAAGCCAACTTCTGCTTCACTCCGAAATGAGAATTAAATAAAAATAAAAATTGACTTTGCCTGGGGGCCCCAAAAAAACACATGGGGATTGTCTCGGCAGAAGCCAAACATACATCAATTTCAATATTAATTTGGTTAGCACCTCAGCAATTGCAACCTCGGCGCCATTTTAATCTTTCACCGCATATCTTCATTATCTGAAGTGTGCTTTCATCTAAATTCCATTTTCATCAATCAAACTTCACCGGCTCTGACCTTGTTTGATCTTAATAGAGATAGCTGCAACGGTAAGCACAGACAGACAGACAGACAGACAGACAGACAGACAGACAGACAGACAGCTGCAACAGACAGACAGACAGACAGAGACACAGACAGACAGACAGACAGACAGACAGACAGACAGACAGACAGACAGACAGACAGACAGACAGACACAGACAGACAGACAGACAGACACAGACAGACAGACAGACAGACAGACAGACAGACAGACAGACAGACAGACAGACAGACACAGACAGACAGACAGACAGACAGACAGACAGACACAGACAGACAGACAGACAGACAGACAGACAGACAGACAGACAGACAGACAGACAGACAGACAGACAGACAGACAGACAGACAGACAGACAGACAGACAGACAGACAGACAGACAGACAGACAGACAGACAGACAGACAGACAGACAGACAGACAGACAGAGAGTCTAAAGGTAATCGTGATACAGAGTGATACAGGTGTTTGGTGATGATGGATTAGGAAGGAGGACATAGAGCATGACAGAGAGAGCACACTATACTCTGCTTGCGTTGCACACACCCTGTTGCCCAGTTGAGCCTTCTTGTGTGTGTGTGTTTTTCAAGCCAGTAGGCTCGTCACTCTCATCGCCCCTTCAGTGTAATGACCAACATGGTGTGGTGCGCAGGCTGTACTAATCTTCCCTTCCTCCTCCCTCCATCGCCCTGGGCCTACTGCTCTCCCTCTCTCTGTCTGTGTTTATTTGCTCAAACATTAGTGGTTAATTACTCATTTGTAATAATTGTTTTCTTAAACGCTTGTATCATAATTGTCTCTGTCAGAAGCGGGAGGATGGGATATTAGGTCGTTGAGGAGGAGGAAAATGAATGTGTTTTGTTAAGGACGTTTGGTGGTGGTGGTTTATGAGGTTTCTCTGGTGATATAGCCCCTAGCTAGTCTCACAGCATTGCGGCAGTGTGAGTGTGGATGGCGCATCACACTAAATTATACTGGTGCCCGGGTATTGACGTTGATTTTAATGAAGATAAAGACACACTCCCCCTAGTGGTTTGATCCTCTGTGAAATGGGCAGGAGAATCAAAACTGTATGGAATGACAAATTATGCCTACAGGATCCACAAACACACCCGCACAGACGCACACGCAAGTAGTTATGCAAACACGCACACACACACACACAGGTTACGCCCCTGAAAAAGGGGGAGAAATAATCACGAGAGTGATACGGTGTTGTTTTCTCAATTCAACTTTTAGTGCAATGAGAAAAGACCGCGATTTCCCAGGGAATATGCGTGGAGACCAGAGCAATCGATCTCAGGCTCATTGATTAAGAGCAGTTAGTAGATCACAGATTAACACTTTTAGGCACCACAAAATAATGTCATCAATATAACGTTTACACATTACTCTCACAATTCGTACCCTTTGTACGCTTGACGGATTTGAACTTTAACACAATTATATGAATGTTATCAATCTCTATCAACTAATACTGAATGCATGATCTTTTTAACCTTACATGTTTTAAGATCCTCACATACTATGAACTTACAAATACTTTTTAATGTATAACAGGCTATGAATATTTCCTTTAACCTGTCACACACACACACACACACACACATATGTTATTCTAAAAAATCCTATTTCTCCTAACCCCAAACCCTAAACCTAACCCTAACCCTTACCATAATCCTAACCCGTAACCAATAACCCAAGCTATAAACCTAAACCTAACTCCTAACCCTAACCCTAAACCTAACCCCTAATCTTAAAATAGCCTTTGTTCTCATGGGGATGTGGGACATTTTTCCTTGTTTTACTTTCCTTGTGGGGACACTTGTGGATAGTAGGTCCACAGAAGGATAGAAGAACAAACCAACCCATACACCTTCTTACATTTATGATCCATGCCTGCATCAATACTCAATAAGAAGTGAATCAGATTTTTTCTCTCTCTCTCTCTCTCACACTCACACACTCTCTCTCTCACACGCACACACTCTCTCTCTCACACACACACACTCTCTCTCACACACACTCTCTCTCACACACTCTCTCTCTCACACACACTCTCTCTCTCACACACACACACACTCTCTCTCACACACACACACACACACACTCTCTCTCACACACACTCTCTCTCACACACACACACTCTCTCTCTCACACACACTCTCTCTCACACACACTCTCTCTCTCACACACACTCTCTCTCACACACACACTCTCTCTCTCGCTCTCTCTCTCTCTCTTTCCCCACACATAGACTTTTTGGATCCCACCCCTGTTCCCTTAAATACAGGTTATCTGTCATCAGTGACACTGGATGGTAAATAAAGAGCCATTTAATAGTCTTGTTAAAGCTAGTGGGTAAAGCACTTTACACTAGCCTTTTCTCTTTCTCTTTCTCTCTCTCTCTCTATCAATTTCAATACAATGTCAATTTAAGGGGCTTTATTAGCATGTTTACATTGCTAAAGCAAGTTAAATAAACAAGAAAAAATTAACAGTAAACATTACACTCACAAAAGTTCCAAAAGAATAAAGACATTTCACCCAATAGATATGGGAGTTTATCAAAATTGGATTTGTTTTCATATTCTTTGTGGTTCTGTGTAATCTCAGGGAAATGTGTGTCTCTAATATGCTCATACATTTCGCAGGTTAGGAAGTGCAGCTCAGTTTCCACCTCATTTTGTGGGCAGTGTGCACATAGCCTGTCTTCTCTTGAGAGCCAGGTCTGCCTTCGTTAACCTTTCTCAATATCAAGGCTATGCACACTGAGTCTGTACATAGTCAACACTTTCCTTAAATTTGGGTCAGTCACAGTGGCCAGGTATTCTGTCACTGTGTACTCTCTGTTTAGGGCCAAATAGCTTTTTTATTTTTTTCTCATGATTTGATTGGGTCTTGTTGTATTGCTGTCCTGGGGCTCTGTTGGGTCTGTTTGTGTTTGTGAACTGAGCCCCAGGATCAGCTTGCTTATGGGGCTCGTCTCCAGGTTCATTTAGCTGTAGGTGATGGCTTTGCTATTGTTTGGGAATCGCTACGTTTTAGGTGGTTGTAGAATTTAACAGCTTTTTTTCTGGATTTTGATCGTTAGCGGGTATGCATTATTTGGTGTTTTACGTTATACACAGAGGATATTTTTGCAGAATTCTGCCTGCGGAGTCTCAATTTAGTGTTTGTCCCATTTTGCGAATAATGTTTTGGTGAGCGGACCCCAGACCTCACAACCATAAAGGGCAATGGGTTCTATAACTGATTTAAGTATTTTCAGCCGGATCCTAATTGGTATGTCAAATGTTATGTTCCTTTTGATGGCACAGAAGGCCCTTCTTGCCTTGTCTCTCAGATCGTTCACAGCTTTGTGGAAGTTAACTGTGGCGCTGATGTTTAGCCTGAGGTATGTATAGTTTTGTGTGTGCTCTAGGGCAATGGTGTCTAGATGGAAATTGTATTTGTGGTCCTGGCAACTGGACCTTTTTTGGAACACAATTATTTTTTGTCTTACTGAGATTTACTGTCAGGGCCCAGGTCTGACATAATCTGTGCAGAAGATCTAAGTGCTGCTGTAGGCCCTCCTTGGCTGAGGACAGAAGCACCAGATCATCAGCAAACAGTAGACATTTGACTTCAGATTCTAGTAGGGTGAGGCCGGGTGTTGCAGACTATTTTAGTGCCCTCACCAATTCGTTGATATATATGTTGAAGAGGGCTAAAGCTGCGTCCCTGTCTCACCCCCCTGCCCTGTGGAAAGAAATGTGTGTGTTTTTTGCCAATTTTAACCACATACTTGTTGTTTGTGTACATGGATTTTATAACGTCGTAAGTTTTCCCCCCAACACCAATTTCCATCAATTTGTATAGCAGGCCCTAAGCCAAATTGCATCGAAAGCTTTTTATTAAATCAACAAAGCATGAGAAGATGTTTCCTTTGTTTTGGTTTGTTTGTTTGTCAATTAGGGTGTGCAGGGTAAATACGTGGTCTGTCGTACAGTAATTTTGTAAAAAGCCAATTTGACATTTGCTCAGTACATTGTTTTCTCTGAGAAAATGTACGACTCTACTGTTAATGATAATGCAGAGGATTTTCCAAAGGTTGCCGTTGAGGCATATCCCACAGTATTTATTGGGGTCAAATTTGTCTCCACTTTTGTAGATTGGGGTGATCAGTCCTTGGTTCCAAATATTAGGGAATATGCCAGAGGATGATGTTGAAGAGATTAAGTATAGACAATTTGAATTTGTTGTCTGTATATTTTATCATTTCATTGAGGATACCATCAACACCATAGACCTTTTTGGTTTGGAAGATTTGTCATGTAGTTCATTCAAAGTAATTGGAGAATCCAGTGGGTTCTGGAAGTCTTTAATAGCTGATTCTAAGATTTGACCATGTACAGTGGGGCAAACAAGTATTTAGTCAGCCACCAATTGTGCAAGTTCTCCCACTTAAAAAGATGAGAGAGGCCTGTAATGTTCATAGGTACACTTCAACTATGACAGACAAAATGAGAAAAAAAATCCAGAAAATCACATTGTAGGATTTTTAATACATTTATTTGCAAATTATGGTGGAAAATAAGTATTTGGTCACCTACAAACAAGCAAGATTTCTGGCTCTCACAGACCTGTAACTTCTTCTTTAAGAGGTTCCTCTGTCCTCCACTCGTTACCTGTATTAATGGCACCTGTTTGAACTTATCAGTATAAAGTATAAAAGACACCTGTTATCAGTATAAAAGACACCTGTCCACAACCTCAAACAGTCACACTCCAAACTCCACTATGGCCAAAACCAAAGAGCTGTCAAAGGACACCAGAAACAAAATTGTAGACCTGCACCAGGCTGGGAAGACTGAATCTGCAATAGGTAAGCAGCTTGGTTTGAAGAAATCAACTGTGGGAGCAATTATTAAGAAATGGAAGACATACAAGACCACTGATAATCTCCCTCGATCTGGGGCTCCACGCAAGATCGCACCCCGTGGGGTCAAAATGATCACAAGAACGGTGAGCAAAAATCCCAGAACCACTCGGGGGGACCTAGTGAATGACCTGCAGAGAGCTGGGACCAAAGTAACAAAGCCTACCATCAGTAACACACTACGTCGCCAAGGACTCAAATCCTGCAGTGCCAGACGTGTCCCCCTGCTTAAGCCAGTACATGTCCAGGCCCGTCTGAAGTCTGCTAGAGAGCATTTGGATGATCCAGAAGAAGATTGGGAGAATGTCATATGGTCAGATGAAACCAAAATATAACTTTTTGGTAAAAACTCAACTCGTCGTGTTTGGAGGACAAAGAATGCTGAGTTGCATCCAAAGAACACCATACCTACTGTGAAGCATGGGGGTGGAAACATCATGCTTTGGGGCTGTTTTTCTGCAAACGGACCAGGACGACTGATCCGTGTAAAGGAAAGAATGAATGGGGCCATGTATCGTGAGATTTTGAGTGAAAACCTCCTTCCATCAGCAAGGGCATAAATAATAGATTAACTTTTGTTGTTGACTAAATACTTATTTTCCACCATAATTTGTAAATAAATTCATTAACAATCCTACAATGTGATTTTCTGGATTTAGTTTCTTCTCATTTTGTCTGTCATAGGTGAAGTGTACCTATGATGAAAATTACAGGCCTCTCTCATCTTTTTAAGTGGGAGAACTTGCACAATTGGTGGCTGACTAAATACTTTTTTGCCCCACTGTATATGTTTTTGATATGTGTTCTTTGTTATAGGGCCAAAAAGATTGGAGAAGTGGTTTACCCATAGATCTCCATTTGGATAGATAACTCTTCGTGTTGTTGTTTGTTTAGTGTTTTCCAATTTTCCCTGAAGTGGTTAGAGTCTGTGGATTCTTCAATTATAATGAGCTGATTTTTGATGTGCTGTTCATTCTTTTTCCATAGTGTATTTCTGTATTGTTTTAGTGAATAACCATAGTGAAGATGTAGGCTCGGGTTTTCTGGCTCATATGTTTTTGGTTGGATATGTTTCTCAATTTCTTTCGTAGGTTGTTGCATTCTTCATCAAACCATTTGTCATTGTTGTTAATTAATTTTATTTTGTTTTCTGTTTGACATTTTTTAGATTTGATAGGGAAGCTGAGAGGTCAAATATACTGTTTAAATTTTCTACTGGCAAGTTTACACCTTCACTATTATAGTGAAACGTTTTGTCCAATAATTTGTTTAAAAGGGATTGAATTTGTTGTTGCCTAATTGTTTTCTGGTGGTTTCCACATTACTTCCATCTATTGCATTTTTTTATATTATTCAGTTCCTTTGGATTTGATGCCTCATGATTGGGTATTGCTCTGTCCAAGTAGACCGTGAATTTGCTGTGATCTAAAAGGGGTGTCAGTGGGCTGACTGTGAACGCTCTGAGAGACTCTGGGTTGAGGTCAGTGATAAAGTAGTCTACAGTACTAATGCCAAGAGATTAGCTATAGGTGTATGTACAGTAGGAGTCCCCTCAAAGCCTACCACTGACAATGTACATACCCAGCTTGCGTCAGAGCATGTTTGGTTATGTTGTCGTCATTGTGCCTAAGGGGGCATATGGGGGAGGGAATGCTGTCACCTTCAAGTAAGTGTTGGTCCCCTTGTGTACTGAGGGTGTCAGGTTCTTGTCCAGTTCTGGCATCTAGGTTGCCACAGAAGAGCACATTTCCCTGGGCCTGGAAATTATTGATTTCCCCCTCCAGGATGGAGAAACTGTCTTCATTATAACATGGGGAGTGTAGTTGGGGGATATAGGTAGCACACAGGAGGACATTTTTCTCTGTTGAGATTATTTCCTTTTGAATTTCTAGCCAAATGTAAAATGTTCCTGTTTTGAATAATTGAATAGAGTAAGTTAGGTCTACTCTATACCAAATTAGCATACCCCCTGAGTCCCTTCCCTGTTTCACACCTGGTAGTTTGGTGGATGGGACTACCAGCTCTCTATAACCTAGAGAGCAACCAGTGGGTCCATCAATGTTTCTTGTCTGTTTCTTGACAATGTCTGTATTTCCTATTTCTTTGGTGAAGTCCAGGTTCCTGCTCTTTAGGCCAAAGGCAGATGACCTCAAGCCTTGGATATTCCAGGATGAGATAGTGAAGGCTTTTTGTTCCAAAAAGTGTCCAATGTTGTTAGTTGTGTGGTTTGGCTTCAGACCAGTAAGTGTGAGCAGAGCCTGATGAGCATTTGGTACATGCTATTGGTTTGGGCAAGTGTAAGAGTGGGGGTTGGGCCTATTTGCCTGCTCACGTCCTGGGCGTATGTGTGACTTTCATGTTGAGGCCCTCTTTGCGGGAGTGGGGGGAATGGGGTTGGCAGGATGGGCATAGGCCTGATCTGAGGGTACCTAAATGGAGTGTGGGCATGGTTGGCTTTGGGGGGTGTTGATTGGTTGGGGTGGGGGTGTGGATGTGGCTGGTGGTGCTGTGGTCTGGATGTAGGTCCTCTTGGCGTGGGTCCTCTATGTGTGGGGAGGGGGGTGGTCTCGCTGGTCTGGGTGGGGTGTCTGTTGATCTCTGTGAGGTGTTGGGGCTGCGGTTGGTGGCAATGTCCTTTAGGTTCCAGGCGAAAGTGGGCACTGCTGCCTTGCATAGGTGGACCTGGTTGTAAAGACTGTTCAACTCCAGGGTGGAGTGACGGGCCAGGTAGACATTTGGTTTTGAGGCACAGTCACAGGAAATACTTGCATTTACCTGCTGTATGGAAGCAGGGTGGAAGTCTTTTCGTGATAGCAGAGTGGAGATAACCTCTGAAGTGTGTTCACCTGCTGTTCAAGCTCCACCTGCCTTACCTCTATCTGGGTGAATGTATCCTTCAATACAATGAGTGTGTAGTGCTCGGTGCTGGGAGGTAGACTTTCCGCTTGGGGTTGCTTGTCTGTGGGGTTGTATAATGAAGAGGTCTAGGCTGACACGCTCAGGGTGGGGGTATCTTTCTCAAGAGAGAGCTTATCCTGCTGAGCTAGCTCTTTGATTATGTGAAAGTCCAGCTGAAACTGTTTGGGGTTGCCCTGTACTGTTCCAGAATTGTACAGGTTGACATTGGCTGACTCAGAGTCCTCTTTGTCTAGTATCCTGAGTTTCCACCCTTAACAGAGGGTTTGTGTGTTAATATAGCACTGCTCCATGCCAGGGGATTGTCTGTGTGGAAGATGAAGTTGCTAATGTTCCCATTTGTATAATAGTGAGCAAAAAGTGTCTCTTGATTTTCCACAAGTAGCTTATTCTTTTACTCTTTTCGTGACTTCTCATTTTTTACATCCATAGGGTACTGTATTTTAAAGACCTCTGAACAGCGGGAGGGGGCTTCAAGGCCTCCTCGTTTGGGTGGGGTAGACTGTGAAACTCTCCTACCATTGTTGTTGCTCAAGGGCTTTGACACCACTCACTTCATACCTCAGTGCTAACTGAATTTGCCCTCAGATATGTTAAGTTTGTTAGCCTTAACTTAGCATTCAGTCCTTATAAATTCAAATATATAATTGTAATGTATTTTTCATCTTGGCTTTAATAGTAGCTTCAGACTAAACATTACTCACTCAGTTCAAGGTTAGATGGTGTTTTCAGGTTTCTGTTGTTTGTTTACCAGAGCATTTGTGTATTGCTTGGAAATAAGAATCTCTGGTAGTAGGAATCCTTCCAGGTAATTTTGTCCAAAATCAGGCTGTAGGTTTGGAGTTTTGATTTGGAGTGAAGGTTACGTTGTGGACGGTAGTATCTTGTGTATATCTTTGCCAAGAAATCCACGTTTTTCAAACTCTAAATCTCTCTCTCGCTCTCTTTCTTTTTCTCTCTCTCTCTCTCTCTCTCTCTCTCTCTCTCTCTCTCTCTCTCTCATTCCCTCTCTCTCTGCCTTCTCTTAACGAGATTAGAATACACACAGCTGTTCTGGGATCAGTGAAATGGGAACACAGAGGACTCTGTGTACTGGTCTCAGAGAAGTTTAACATAGACAGCAAAGTCAGAAGGGGGCAATATTTTGTCTACCTGTCTTGTGACTCAGAATCCCGTTGTCCATGTGTTTGGTTGTTTGGCATTTACAATTGAGCAGCCATATTTACTGCTATAAATGGTCATCTTGACTCTTAATGTTGCCATCGCCATGCTTTCTGCTGACGCCCAGTCCCGTATCACAACGCGCTAATGTTATCATGAGGATGAGGCCTGTCACACACTAATAGTAGTGTGTCAATTGTCAGCTGCAGTGTTTGCAACCGTGATGGTGTTCCTACTGTACACACACACACACATGCACACACACACACACACACACACACACACACACACACACACACACACACACACACACACACACACACACACACACACACACACACACACACACACTCACGTTTTACTACCGTTATGGGGACCAAACAATTCATTCCCATTCAAAGTCATATTTTCCCCAACACCTAACCTTGAACCTAACCCTAACCCATAACCCTAACCTTAATCCTAACCTCCTAACCCTAACCCTAAACCTAACCGTAACTCATAAACCTATCCACTAACCCTAACCATAATGGTAACCCTTAACCTAACCCCTAAGCCTAAAATATACTTTCCCTTGTGGGGACCTGGAAAATGTCCCCACTTGTTGGAATGTTCCTTGTTTTACTATCTTCTTGTCCCCACAAGGACAGTAAAACCAAACACACACACACACGCACACACAACACCTAAGCAGGACACTGAGACGGACGTGTCGAACATGTGACATGACAGAGGCACGCATGCATGCACCGTAGTACACAAATGTGGATAGACAGGCATAAAAAAACACATGTGGACATATATGAGGTTGCACACATACAGTTCAAGTAACAGGTCACTCAACAGTATACAAACAATAACTAATGTCACATTTTGTAATATGAGCGTTGGGATTGGTAGCCAGACTTGTCCGTGCCAGTACTTGTCTTAGCTTAGGCACCTTTTCAGATTGAATACAGTACAGAGACAAGAGCACCATATCCATTCATATTAGATAACTGTAATAGATAATCATTGATTGACAAGGCATGGATAGATTGTGAGTTTGAAAGAAAATACCCTGGTCCCCTATTGGGGGAGGTCTATTGGTGTGACCAATAGACCTCCTTCATGCATTTTGAAAAACATACTTAACCCTCTAAATCCTAATGTGTCCTTGTACCTCCCTATATCACCCATCCCTATCAATCATCTCACTCAATGTTTCAATGTATGACTAATATGCACCGAGCAATATAGAAGAATCTCCATAAATACTGTATGTATTTGTTAGCGATACTAGCTATCTTAATCCATTGCCACTCAAAAGTGAAACGCCCCTTCTCCCTCTGAAAACAGTTCTACTTTCCCATTCAGCTCAGGTCAGAGGTTGGATCATCTTTTGAAGGCGGAAAGGCGTCCCCTCAGAATAGTATCTCTGTTACAGCAGTGGCCTAATCCCCCAATTGAAGAGCAATTATAAGTTTAGCCACAGACTTTGGGAAAGTAACCATGTGTGATCTTTCCTTTTTTTTCTCTCTTTAATTCTGTGACCCCCTGGTACGTGTCTGTCTGTCTGTCTGTCTAGTGGCTAGCTGTGGCTCTCCTCCAAAGACAGGAGGCCTTAAACACACGGCAACCAAACAACAAGAGAACAGAGGGAATAAAAAAAGGAATAAACAGAGTTTGGAGATGGGAACAGCTCTCTTTCTCTCTCCGTCTTTTGCTTTAACTTTGGCTGCCTGTGCCTCCCTCTCGCTTCCTCCTTCTCTCCCTCCCTAACGTGTCTCCCAAGGCACAAGGCTGATTGACTGAGGATTTTTCCAGCAAAGCAAACACCCATGGTGGAACACTGTTGGATGGCGACAACTTTGTGACAAAGACCCCCTGTCCCCCCTCTCCCCTCTCCTACCAGATTACCCAGACCTTCATGTTGGGGCCACTGTCTGTTTGAATTCTCTAAGCCTCCATTGCTAACCCGGGGATGTTATATTTAATTATACATTTACCCAGCTAAACAAGGTGATAAATGGTCCATAAAGACCTCCAAGGGAGCCACACTAGTAGAAATAATAACATAGTTCAAGGGCATGCAATCGATCACATGCTATTAGATCATGAAACAACCATATGATAAAAACGTAATGGGTTAGTCGAAGAGAAAAAATAACTAGCATCATTCAGTTGTCTTTTGATTTAGAGACAGACTCTCCTTTGAAAGTCCTAACCTCTGCGAGAATCGCAAAGTTCATTCGAAAGTTTTGTTCTATAAACGTTGGTACAACCTGTGGCCTTTCACTGAGCAAATCGGAACCACCTGCCAAGTCTGGGTGTGAAAGGCCACAATGCGTGATCACAGAGATACTGGACACTGGACAGGTGAGAGAGTCTATGACTGAAAAGACTTATGCATCAATGCTTCTGAAAGCCTGTCTGTCTCTGAACACTTTTTCGATCCACTGAAGTTAAAACAGAAAACACTTTTATGTATTTCTTTTGACTCGGATGCCAAAGTCTGGAACAAGACACCGGTCTGTTTAAAAAAAAAAAACATATATATATATATATATATATATATATAGGTGCCTCTTTTATCTTGTCTTGCGTTTTCTCTTTCTCTTTTTTTTTTGCGCGTTTTAAAATGTTTTCGTGGCTTTTTCTTTTGGTGTTTGCTTAGAACGAAGCAGACCTGGGGTGGACGAAATGTGTGTGGAAGAGGAGGGTTGGAAGAAGAGAAGAAAAAAGGAGGGGATGTAGAAGAGTGGAGGTAAAATAGGAGAAACAAAGTGTGACGGGGTCAACACTATCATTCACTGGCAACAAGATACTTGAGATTCCCTCGGCGGCTAGGATAACAAGACAGCACCTCACACCCTCCTAACCACACCCCAACCTGCCCTAACCTCAGAGTTCCTTTACTCCCTTGCTTCCATCCCAACCACCCAAAGCTGGCCTCTACCCTTCTACCCTACTCTCCTCAGGGCTCCTTCAAAGCAGGTGAAGAGTAGACCGTGTTGAGGTATCTGTATCCATCCCTCCAGGCTCGCTGAGGCTTGAGATGAGTTAAACTCAGATTGTTTCCCGGGTTAGCCAGGAGGCTAGTAATTAAGTTATGTCACAGAATAGCACCCAAACAGAACCTGACCCCTGCTCATCAAGTCACAAGTTATCTACACTCAGGCAGGCACACGTAGTGCATCGGATTCATGTAACAAAAGTAGAAAATGTGATGATTGTGACTTTGTATTACTTTACTTTGTCTAGATAATATTTTTTAACTCAAACAAGCTCATTCACCAACATGTTGCCGCACTTCCTGTGTAAGTCTCAGGTGGCTGGGTATGGGGGGGGATCACTTGCAGGTTACCCATGACAAATTAAACATGGCGACTTAATTACCGACTGTCACTTCTGGTAATCATGACCACACTAATGTGTCACTCACTCCTCTTCTCTCTATCCCTCTTTTTCTCTCACTCACCCTCCATGTCTCTCTTTTTTCTCTCCAAACATATCCCTGCATCACTTTTTCTCAATACTTCTTCCTCCATATCCTTCTCTCTCTTCCTTCAACCACCCCCTCTGTAATGCGTCTGTGTGTATCTGGTGAGATGAGTCAGGCTCAGGACAGCAGATATGAGTAATGAAAGCAATTGTACTCAATAATAAAACAATACGCGTCGTAAAAATACAAGGCCACAAATACGGACTGCAATACAAATAAACAATTACTCACAAACAAACATGGGGGAACAGAGGGTTAAATAATGAACAAGTAATTGGGGAATTGAAACCAGGTGTGTAAGACAAAGACAAAACAAATGGAAAATGAAAAGTGGATCGGCGATGGCTAGATGGCCAGTGACGTCGCCCGCCGAACACCGCCCGAAGAATCAGGCCCTTGCTCACGTGCCTTATTGACTTGAACAAGCATGGCGTGTGGGAGTCAGAAAGATTTGGAGGTTTATCATAGCAGTATAACAACAGATGTTCAAGGTAAAACACAGATAAACAGACAGACAGACACACACACACACACACATACGCCTTAAGTAACATTCCTAAATAACAATTAGTTCCTATTGATTGGTGTTGGTGGTACCGCTAAGAATACAGAACAGAAACATATTCACGTCTAGACAATCTGCTATTCATTCATTCCAAGTTCGACTGAGATAAAAAACATCGATCAAATCAGGAACAAATCAACCATTCCCGACAACCATTCAGCTCTTTCAGTTAGGGACTTCAAGTCTGTGAAGGTCATACGTTATTGACGGGAACTGCACAACAAAACATCTTTCTTATTGGCTCCAGTAAAGCATGTAACCAGTTGGCTGATATGTGTTTTGACTTTAGTCTTAGGAACTAGTCTGACCACAGTATCTCCCTGTGGCTCAATCGTTTTGTTTAGTGTGTTCATTCGGCTTGAATGACTGAGGCATTCAATCACCCGTGGCTGTCATGACCGGCTTTCAATCACTCGTACAGGCAGAGAGTCAGTCAGAGACCCCATAGTGATAGCCAGGGCCTGCGTCTGGAAGAGATAAAAAAAAGCTAACGCTAACTAGAAATGAAAGCCATGCATTTGTAGCTCAACCCCCCTCAAGCAAGCCTTACACAGCATGGGGTGCAGTATGCATGTGTCCATTCATCCATCCATATCAGTGTGTGTGTGAGCATGTGTGTGTGTGTGTGTGTGTGTGTTTGTGGGAATACGATGTGTGGCCCAGTCATCACTAAGCTAGGGGGGACGTGAACGTGGGGGAGCTGGCGTGGTGAAAGAGGGGTCAGGGTAGAGTGAGAAGGAATGGGGTGTCACTCCACCGCTTTAGGTCAGGGTTAATGACTGCCAGCGTTCATTCAAATTGGCCAACCGGCAGCGAGAGGTCTTGACCTCATGCCACATGACCCGAGGAGGGAAGCCGTTTCCTCCATCTCACCCACTGTCTGTTTCTCTAACGCCGCGGCGGTGTGATATATCTCTCGCCATCACACAAACAGCACCCTGAAGTCAGAACGGAGGGAAGAAAGAAGGGATGGAGGGAAGGAGGGCGGAGAGCCCCAGGGGAATTCTACTTTATTTTCCCCTGGCTCTCTCCACTTATGACACTGCTAGACAGATCCCTTTTACGCCCTGGACCCTGGGAGGGAGCGAGGAAGCGAGGAAGATTGGTTCTGGCACTCAGAAACCAAACATGATTTCACATGGCGTGCCGGGACAAGTCGTTTTTCTTTTTCTTCATCTCAGGCGCTGCTGCCGCACAGTAGGAAGAAAAGTGGTTTGGAAATTCTATTTATTCGTTTAGAGGAGATAGAATGAATGGAAACGTTGGGTTCTTTTAAAATCTCATCAAACCCTCTGGCTGTTGCAGTGTGTGTGTGTGTGTTTATGTGTGTGTGTGTTTGCTTGTTTGCTTGTTTGTTTGTATGTGGGTCTGTGTGTGTGTGTGTGTGTGCGTGTGTGTGTGTGCACTCTATTTTGTTCCCAAAATGTTTTTACATTTTATTATCGGGAAAGTTCAAATGAAACAATGGTGTCACCAGGACTCAATTTTCCTCTGCTTTCTTTGCCCAAATGTTTCTCTCCCCCCCATCTCACAATCACCTCTTATTTAGCCACAATCACTTAATTTAATTCCTCAGAAAAATTCATTTCCATAGAGTATAGCACTCCGGTCATCTAATCCATCTATAAAGTTCCCTTCATTCGTTTGCTGTTTAAACCACCACCACATTCAAGCATTGGGACTTTAGATTACTGTCATGCACGACCCAACATCGTTCCTTTGGGAACGAAGCGAGTAGAGCTGGACCAGGTTTTGATATCTAAACATAATTTAGAGCATTATTGCTGTGAAAAAAATAGGACCCCATTCTGGGCCTTTAATTATGTAACAAACGTTTGACTATTCAAGTGAAATTCCTATGAATATTAATTTCAATTCATTTGTTGAGTGTTGATTGTAATTACATGGAAACATGATTTACTGCCAAGATTGCTGCTGCATTAGCCAGGGAGAGAAAAAACTGGGTACATTTTTAAAAAAGGAACATTTTAACATGCAGAGAGAGAGAGGAGAATATCCCGTAATGGCTTACGGGATTTTTTTCAGTATATAAAAAAAAAAGTCTCAAGTCTTTCCTTGGCTGAGATTCAGAGGCGCTTGAAACAATAATTGTCTCTCGATTACATAATAACAAAGGGGATGTCATTCATGTGGTGACCACCACTTGTACATAACGAGGAGTTACTGCATTTTGATGGAGTTGCCGGAATGATATTTGTCCGCAACGGTGACAAATTCCAGGGTTAGGAACCACGGTGTGCCTCAATGTTGCAATTGATAATAATGATCTGTGAAAACGGATGTCAGTCTGTCAAGGGAAAATGGAAAGAGCAGGGATGGATAAATTGAGGCCTGCCCTGGTCTAATATTCTTATGATTGCCATAAGAAACGATGGAGGACAGGGGGAGAGGAGGGAGGAGAGGAGGGGAAGAGGACCAAGAGGTGATAGGGGAGATGCCCAGCTAGAGTGGAGATGTGACTGTGTATCCTCTTAATGCATCACATTAGCCATTTGTTATGCCATTCGTTTTGATAATGATAATTTGTTGCCTCCCTCTGTTGTTCTCTCTCTCATGACACACACATACACACTCGCGCACACACACATACACACGTGCACACAACCGAGAAAGCGAGGTACACCTACTGTGCTGGACAGTGATTTCTAGTACACCCTGTCCTGCTGCCTCATCAGTTGTTCCTGCAGAGCTTTTCTTTGTTGATCCTGCCGTGTGGAGAGAAAGGCCTCAGCGTTAATGACCTGTTCACTCACTGCTTAGTTCACAGACAGCACTCGATAATGTGTCTGCTGCAACTACCACTGTCTTACTCAGCCTTGTTCTATGTGTCAAATACACATCTATGTGTGTGTGTCCTTCCTTACATGCCTTTGCTCTAGTGTTAGCTCACACCTCCCACAGGGAGGCTGTTTACTCACCTTGTCCTCTTTCAGTATGGGAAGTAAACAAAGTGAGAGGCTACAGCGTCCTTCGCTCCTCCGTAGCTGTATTTATCACAGAATCAGCTAGCTAGCTGCCATACTCACTCCCTGTGGGTTTTCAGATGCTCTGAGTGAAAGCTAGCTGATTCTGTGATAAATACAGCTACGGAGGAGCGAAGGACGCTGTAGCCTCTTTCACTTTGTTTACTTCCCATACTGAAAGAGGACAAGGTGAGTATTCAACCCCTATATACTCCATACACAGGTCTTTTATAAGGGCGTTTGGGCGATGTCTTTCTTCATAAAAGGATGTTATTGAATAGGCATACTATGCATTCCTCTGTGTTAGCCACACCGACATGTTGTTTGTGTGTGGGCAGGCGTTAGGCTTATGACTTCGAGAGTGTCATAGCATTTGGCTACCAGACCCTTTTGCAAGCAAATTACTGGAGTTTGCAGCAGTTTGCTTTGTACCAAACTGCTCTAGTCAGAGAAATTGACACCGCTGCTTGGACTTGCAGTGCACCAACGTCTATCAACTCCCTAAGTAATGCCCCTTAAGATACCCCCCTACCCTCTCTCCCCTGTTGTATAGTATACAGTGCCTTCAGAAGGTATTCACACCTCTTGACTTTTTCCACATTTTGTTGTGTATAGCCTGATTTTAAAGTTGATTAAATTGAGATTTTGCTGGCCCACATACTATACCCCATAATTTCAAAGTGGACATTTTTTACAAATTAATAAAAAATGTAAAGCTGAAATGCCTTGAGTCAATAAGTATTCAACCCCTTTGTTATGGCAAGCCAAAATAAGTTCAGGAGTGTTAGCAGTTGATGTTATTCTTTAATAAGCAAATCAGGGGGAGGAAAATAGGTTTATTCGAAGACGATAAATCAGAGATGTTATTCTGAGAGGTAGATGGTCGATGGTCGTCCCTTCCCTGTCCTCAGTGATTCTCTCTCAGTTTTCTCTCCACAGAACAAAGGGACAGCGTGTAGTTTTATAACCCCGCCCAATCCTGTGGTTGACCAATTAGAATTCCTTGCAATAAAACTGGGCCAATGGCCAAATAACAAGTATCCTATTTCATACTCAATATATAGACAAATTCCTCCCATGTCTCTGCATTAATCCCCTATTACAGAAAAAAAACACTGTTTCCATTGATCGTTAGTACTCTATTGACTTTTAGTCCACTGTCTCTGCGTTGTGTATGTATCTTCAAAATATTCTTATAGGAGTAAACGTTTGCTTATTAACAAGTCACATACGTTGTGTGGACTAATAGTATTAAACATGACATCCCTGTACCCCACACGTACAATGATATGTACGGTTCCTCAATCGAGCAGTGAATTTCAAACACAGATTCTACCAAAAAGGCCAGGGAGATTTTCCAATGCCTCACAAAGAAGCACCTATTAGTAGATGGGTAAAAAAAAAATCAGACATAGAATATCCCTTTGGGCATGGAGCAACTTTGGCTGTTGGATCAATACAACAATTCACTACAAAGACACAGGCATCCTTCCTTACTCAGTTGCCGGAGAGGAAGGAAACTGCTCAGGGATTTCACCATGAGACCAATGGTGACTTTAAAACAGTAACAGAGTGTAATGGCTGTGATAGCAGAAAACTGAGGATGTAGTTACTTAAGTGATAACGCCAGAGAAGCCTGTGTTTGGAGGATATATTAGCATGGGTGCTGTTATGACCGAGAAGAAGTTGAGGACCGGCAAACCGTGCCAATATATCCTCCAAACATCGGCTTCGAGGGCATTATCACTTTTATAACGGGTTACCAACATATTCAAATAATGACTGACACATTTTCAATAACAATGTTATTTTGATGAATTTATTCATACCATTTCATCCTTCCACAAGATATAGTCCCAATACAAATCTAGGGTTGCTACCCAAGCCAGCTGGTCGTTCATTCTATATTGGTTCGGTTGCCAGAGACTTTTTGTTCTGTATCTATGGACGCGACCCAGTCTTTTGTTCTGAATGTTCCATTGCCATACTGGCTGGCAACATTCTTATCCCATTCTTAACATTCTTATTGTTTCCATTGAACTTGGCATACAAATAAAGACATTTTAATTAAGTATATTAAGCGTGGTGCTCCTTTCTTTTTGATGACCAATTTACCCCTTTTACCAAAACGCACCTTCTGTCAGCACTTCCCTTCCTTCTTTTTTTTCACTCTCCATATTTTCAAGCATAGTGGTACATCATGTTATGGGTATGCTTGAAATTGTTAAGGACTGGGGAGTTTTCAGGATTAAAAAGAAACGGAATAGAGAATAGAGGATAACCTGGTTCAGTCTGCTTTCCACCAGACACGGGGAGAAAAATGAACCTTTCAGCAGGACAATAACCTAAGACACAAGGCCAAATATGCACTAGAGTTACTTATCAAGACAACATTTAATGTTCCTGAGTGGCCTAGTTACAGTTAAATCGGATTAAGAATCTATGGCAGTACTTGAATATGGCTGTCAAGCAATGAGCAACAACCAACTTAGAAAATATTGTACCATCCAGGTGTGCGAAGCTTTTAGCGACTTACCCAGAAAGACTCACAGCTGTAATCCCTGGCAAAGGTCACTCAGGGGTGTGAATTCGTATATAAATTATATAGATGTTTCTGTATTTCACTTTAAATTTGCAAAAAGGGCAAAAAATACGTTTTTACATTATGGGGTAGTACATTTGATCCAATTTAATTCAGGCTGTAACACACGAAAATATGGATTAAGTCAAGGGGTATGAATATTTTCTGAAGGCACTGTACCTATTTTCTGAAGGCACATATCCCCTGGGATTGCCTTATTTATACTCAAACTGTAACCCCTAAACTCTTTAAACTTAACCCCTGTCCCCTGTCCCACAAATCCCCCTTCCACCGGACGTTCCTCCCTCTTTTAGTCCAGCTAGTGACCCCCACGCCGTCTCGTTCTCTCTTGTAGCCGTTCCGCCGAGTGACCTTCTCGGTGGTGAGCCAGCCCCAAGACCCCCACCAGCAGGGATCGCTGCAGAGCTGCTACGACAGCGGGCTGGAGGAGTCGGAGACGCCCAGCAGCAAGGGCTCTTCGGGGGGCCCAAGGCTGGGTGCGCTGCCCCTGCCCGAGGACAGCTACGAGAGGACCACGCCGGATGGCAGTGTCGGTGAGGCAGAGCATATGGAAAATGGTAGGGGCAAACACTAAAGAGCAGATATAAAGTGCAAGACACATTGACACACATATTCCACATAGCGTATATAGGTGAACACCAAGGTAGAGACATGCAGATGTTTTATTTTGTAGGTGTAGCTTGTGTTTAGAGCAAGCAGGTGGCTGTGTGCTTTATGGGTGTGTGGTTGATTTTGAAGCAGGAAGGTGAGGTGTGGATTGTTAGGGGGCGTTGGATGTGTCCTCTGGATATGAATACTGCAGATCGTGCAGGCTGAATTTAATCAGAATTTAATTTGAGACCATGCACGCATTCATCAGGTGAATATAGTCTGAAGCATCTCACAGGCAAGTTATTGCATGCGTTTTGCTTTAGCTTTTGATGTGCTCTCCTCGTCTCGTTTTGAAAGACCTCTGTTAATTTGATCAGAGCAGTTTTAGTAGATGTATTAGCCTTATTCATTTTCCCTATTAGATCAAGGCCTTGGAAGTCCCTCTTCCTTTGAGCTACGGTATGTAATTTGGACTGCATCCCTATTCAATTGCCAGTTGAATTTAATTTGGATTTGAAATATCTACCCGGCATGATTGATTTTCTACATGATCTTTATTTGGTTTTTGCTCCGATTAACTTAACTTTGTGAAGGCCAAACACTCACTTCCCATTGTATCCATCTGAGGCATTGAGTTTGATTCTAGAACAAGCTAACTGCAATACAGATATTCAAGGATACATGTTGGTTCACTGCCCGACGGTGGTTTATTTGTCCATAATCAGTGGTTTGCACACTGAAGATTGTAACAGGATGGATGATCACTTAAGGGGTTAAGATGGAGAAATGAAAGAAGTGATTGTATTGTACGAACTCGTGCTAGGCTAAGTTCCACCTCAGACTCTGGTGCTATGGTCATTGAGTAGACACTTTTTTCCAAAGAGACGTACAGTTTACACATGTACTCAGTGTTATGTAACCTGTGCTGGCATCAAAAACCACAACTCTGGTTTTGCAAGACAAGCAGCGGTTATTTTTTATATAGCCATTGCTGTATCAGTGGTGCTAGCTGATGTATTCTGTGGTATTGGTATAACCAGCAAGGTTTTAGGGGTTAGGGTAATGGACCCACTAATAGTCTGGTTTAGATCTATCAAGCTGTGACCGTCTTAAGACTGTAAGCCTGAGCACGGGCGGTTTTACGAGTGGCTGAGGATGAGAATATTCAAATTGCATAAGTCCGCTGTGATTTTCTTGTGCAATGTTTCAAGGCATTGTGCCCCACAGTTTATCTGCAGGCAAGTCAAACCTTGTGATTTGTGACTACAAGGGCATATATGCAGTCCAAATGATGGAGTCCATCTGGACTTCATTGTGTGCATCACACATTGACTTGGTTTTCATAATTCATTATCTAACATTTCTAGAACGCCAATACGAAACAGTCATTTGACCTACAGGTTGCGAATCTCTCTGGCTGTGAAATGAACCCGGCAGACAGAGATACCAACAGACAGACAGATCCAGAAAGGCAGACATGCAGATAAAATGTTGAACTCAAGAGTGTCTAAATGATCTTTTTAACTTTGCGATTTGCTGAGAACATTGAAGCTACTTAAATCAGATTAAAAGCACTTTGGATGTCAGATTGCTCAGGCCTACTCAGTGTGGGCTGGGGTCTGCCCTCAGGGTATTTAAGACCTCCCATTGAGAACAATGGCTGCCCATTACGGGCCAAATGAGCCTAAATTAAAGGCTCGTTTCAATTTGGTCTGCGCTTAAAGTAATTGCAATGAAGGAATCAATATGAGACAAGCAGATTAGATAAAAAACGGGAATCTGCCTACCAATCAAACCACTGAGGTAAAATACAGAAAGAAAAAAAACAGTAAAAAATATTGACATGAAAGTGGAGGCTGCGGCCTTTCTATTGCGCTTACCGCTCTTTCTGGGGAAAAAAAGGTCAAACACAGCAAGGTTGAAGAATAACTTTGTATGGAATAAGAACATTTGCCATGCTGGTTCACACAATCTTAAGGAGGATCAGTTGATTTGTTCTGTGTTTATGTGGTGTGTGTGTGTGTGTGTGTGTGTCCTTATTGCCGTTGTCTTCTTGAGTGTGTTCGTGCCAGTTTCTCAACTACCCTTTTCACCTCTCCACACCACCAACTTTATCTATACCTCTAATATAAACCTTTTCTCAATTGCTAGAATGAATTGTTTACTAGTGCGACACATGCCATTTGACAGAAAGCTTACACTTTGTTGCAGTATCTTTGCTGCGTTCCACTTAAAATCCTGCAATCTGATTAGTTGAGTTCTAACCTCCCATTCCTACTGACAAGAGAAAGATTTCTGGTTTGGAAGAAGTTGAATGAAGGGAAGAGACTGATCAAATCAAATCAAATTGTATTTGTCACATGTGCCGAATACAACATGTGTAGACCTTACAGTGAAATGCTTACTTATAAGCCCTTAAGAAACAATGCAGTTTTAATAAAATACATAAAAAAGTAAGAGATAAGAATAACAAATAATTAAAGAGCAGCAGTAAATAACAATTGCGGGGGCACCGGTGTTGAGGTAATTGAGGTAATACATACATGTAGGTAGAGTTATTAAAGTGACTATGCATAGATAATAACAGAGAGTAACAGCAGCGTAGAAGGGGGGGTGGATAATGCAAATAGTCTGGGTAGCCATTTGATTAGGTGTTCAGGAACCTTATGGATTGGGGGTAGAAGCTATGTAGAAGCCTCTGGTACCACTTGCCGTGCGGTAGCAGAGAGAACAGTCTATGACTAGGGTGGATGGAGTCTTTGACAATTTTTAGGGCCTTCCTCTGACACCGCCTGGTATAGAGGTCCTGGATGGTAGGAAGCTTGGCCCCAGTGATGTACTGGGCCGTGCTCATTACCCTCTGTAGTGCCTTGCAGTCGGAGGCCGAGCAGTTGCCATACCAGGCAGTGATGTAACCCGTCAGGATGCTCTCGATGGTGCAGCTGTAAAACCTTTTGAGGATCTGAGGACCCATGCCAAATCTTTTCAATCTCCCGAGGGGGAATAGGTTTTGTCTTGCCCTCTTCCCGATGGTCTTGGTGTGTTTGGACCATGTTAGTTTGTTGGTGATGTGGATGCCAAGGAACTTGAAGCTCTCAACCTGCTCCACTACAGCCCCGTCAATGATGTGGGGGCGTGCTCGGTCCTCCTTTTCCTGTAGTCCACAATCATCTCCTTTGTCTTAATCACGTTGAGGGTGAGGTTGTTGTCCCTGCACCACAGGGTCAGGTCTCTGACCTCCTCCCTATAGGCTGTCTCATCATTGTCGGTGATCAGGCCTACCACTGTTGTGTCATCGGCGAACTTAATGATGGTGTTGGAGTCGTGCTTGGCCATGCAGTGAAGTACAGGAGGGAGTACAGGAGGGGTCTGAGCACGCACCCCCGTGTTGAGGATTAGTGTGGTGGATGTGTTGTTACCTACCCTTACCACCTGGGGGATGGTCCGTCAGGAAGTCCAGGATCCAGTTGAAGAGGGCTGAATCACTATATCCCTTCCAAAGGGAGGTTATGCCATTATACTACTACCCTCATGCAGCAGTTGAAGCACACACGGACACCCCAGTGCTACATTAACTTGATGCTAACACACTGTCCATTAAAACGGGGAGTTTCTATGACAAAAAAGGGGGAACAAAAGTTAACAGATGGGCGCAGTGCCGTGTAGCCTCGGCACTTGGGTATCGTTAGGCTGTTGAAATAATTGTGTCGTTAGGGTTGCATGAGAGATGTGTCGTGACATTGGGAGATGCACGGGGTCTTTGTGTTGCCCTGCTGTGTGTGTCCTCACACCCCCGCCGTCTGACCAGAGTGTCGGGATTAAGGTCAGGGAGGAGGGAAGGAGAAAGGCTACACAATGCACCATGACTACCTCATTCTGGTTACTCTATCTTTGTGGAGAAAGGGGGTTGAAATGTATCCAGATTCACAAAGAAAGGATATAGCTGTCAAGTGCTGAGAGAGTGTAGATCAGAAAGTATAGGAAAGTGAGAAAGTGAGTTTACCCTTCACATTGAATTATGCTATCCATAAAACGCCCTACTCCCCAACTCCCTCCGAGTCTGCATGGACTTAGTCATTTTGAAATGTCACACGGTTGAGTCTTCAAGGTCATCGTCACACCTCTCTCTGCTATAGTCTGTTATTCCCATGTCTATTCCGCCCACTTCGAGGTTGAGTGGCATCCTTGGGAGCCGGACTGTTGGAGTTCTGTTTGGAGAAGCAGGAGAGCTTGTTCCAAGGCTCCAGGAGCCACGTGGGAAATCCTGACACTTGGATCATTGGTCGTTGTCAATCAGAGGAGGCTGGTGGGAGGAGCTGTAGGTGGACAGGCTCATTGTAATGGCTGGAATGGAATAATTGTAACGGAGTCAATCGTGGTTTCCTTATGTTTAATGTGTTTGTCTATTCCATTCCACCCATTACAATCCGCCTGTCCTCCTATAGCTCCTCTCACCAGCCTCCTCTGTTGTCAATTGATGATCCCGCAATCAATGTGGAGGCACAAGGCGCAGTCCACCACCACTGCAGTCCCCTGTCTCTTTCTCCCTCATTCTTTCTCTCTCTCCCTCTCTCTACCATTCTCTCTACTTCTCACCCCATTTTCATCTCCCCACTTAGAAACTACACCACAGAGTTCCATGTTCAGCACATTCCAACACTGTACAGCTAAGCATCCTAATAACTTGATGCTACGGCTGTGTGTTTAGTTATTCATCAGTTTACCCGTTGCTCATTAGATATTCATAAAAGCGGAGTGTCGGAAGTCAAACACTCCATTAGACAGTTACGGATGGCTAGGGTACGTCCCAGAAGTAGTGTGGGTGGGGTAGGGTTTTGGCAGGTCAGGACAGGCAGAAAATGTACATTGCTCTTATTGAGCACATCGCGAAAATACACGTTTCCACATCGTCCTTTCAACTGTAATGTGCAAAGTGTTACATAAGAGGGAGAACACACTATCCACAGTTTGTAGGATATGTTTTATGACATTGATTAGACATTGACTTGTGTTTGTGTTCAAGAGGTCATGGATATCCTCCTGTGACTACATAAGCCATTTCCTGTGAATCTTTGTGTAATGTTAGCCTTTATAACCTAGAGAGAGAGAGAGAGAGAGAGAGAGAGACAGAGCGAGAGTACGAGAGAGGGGAGGGGGGTGGGTATGAGCGAAATATTGTTTGTTATTTAGAGGTAAGAAAAGCATGTGTGATTCCAGAGAGAGGGAAAAAGAGAGAGATGGACATAGAGAAGTGGTGGAAAGACTGACCAAGGTGCTGCTAGCGTTATCATGCGTAGCGTGGTGTCTCTTGTTTTGCCCGCATCAGTCAGACATCCTCTCTTCACTCCTCCTCTCTCTCCTTTTCATTCTCTTTACTTTCTTTCCTGCTTGATGTTGAGAGGGAACTCTGGGTGATACCACTGATTCATAAACACCATCATTAAGTGCCTGGAACCCTGCTCAATGCAACGGGAGACACAAGTGCTACATCGTAACATTGCACTTATAAGTCAGGTACACTCTCTAGGGCAGCATTTCCCAAACTCGGAACTCGGGACCCCAAGGAGTGCACGTTTTGGTTTTTGCCCTAACACTACACAGCTGATTAAAATGATCAAAGCTTGATGATAAGTTGATTATTTGAATCAGCTGTGTAGTGCTAGGGCAAAAAACTAAATGTTGGGGTCCCGAGGACCAAGTTTATGAAACCCTGCTTTTGGCCTTTCTCACTGTCTGTCTGTCTGTCTGTCTGTCTGTCTGTCTGTCTGTCTGTCTGTCTGTCTGTCTGTCTGTCTGTCTGTCTGTCTGTCTGTCTGTCTGTCTGTCTGTCTGTCTGTCTGTCTGTCTGTCTGTCTGTCTGTCTGTCTGTCTGTCTGTCTGTCTGTCTGTCTGTCTGTCTGTCTGGCTGGCTGGCTGGCTGGCTGTCTGGCTGTCTGTCTGGCTGTCTGGCTGTCTGGCTGGCTGGCTGGCTGGCTGGCTGGCTGTCTGGCTGTCTGGCTGGCTGGCTGGCTGGCTGGCTGGCTGGCTGGCTGGCTGGCTGGCTGGCTGGCTGTCTGGCTGGCTGTCTGTCTGTCTGTCTGTCTGTCTGTCTGTCTGTCTGTCTGGCTGGCTGGCTGGCTGTCTGGCTGTCTGGCTGGCTGTCTGGCTGGCTGGCTGGCTGGCTGGCTGGCTGGCTGGCTGTCTGGCTGGCTGTCTGTCTGTCTGTCTGTCTGTCTGTCTGTCTGTCTGTCTGGCTGGCTGGCTGTCTGGCTGTCTGGCTGGCTGTCTGGCTGGCTGGCTGGCTGGCTGGCTGGCTGGCTGGCTGGCTGGCTGGCTGGCTGGCTGGCTACTTCTCTCACTCTCTCCCTCCTCTCTCTTTCCCATTCCTTCAGAGTATCACAGTCGATTATGATATTGTTGGTGTTGTTTCTTCTTCTCTCTCTGTTGTGCCCATCAGACTGCTGCTTAGGCTGGTTATTAGCGAGTGTGTGGCGCATTGTAGAAAAAACTCAGTTACAATCCGACGGCCAGATGGCAAAGAGAGCCCATTTAATTAAAGCCATTCATATTTCAAGAGCTCAGCAGCACTGGTGCAGTCGCCTGTCTTATTTCCCCGACTTGTGAGGAAATGAGGATGGAAAGTGTGTTTGGGTAAAGGCGGAAGACACACACACACACACATTGAAAACACACTCACACACACATTGAAAACACACACCTATCTTGTGTTGGATACGGGAAGGGCTATTGGCTGATTTGGATTTATCGTGTGATTGGATTAATTGGATGTGGATGCGTCAGCACGTGTCAGTGTATGCAATTTTGTGTGATGCACACACGTGTGTGTGTGTGTGTTGACTCTCCTCCTCCCTTTCAGAGCAGTGTAGTGGAAAATCACACCATCAATCTGTGTTTTACACTCACATTTTTCCCCCATCGACCTCTACAAGGTCATATCTTCCATGTGTACACACACTGTAGGAGGCATGGGAATAGTTCAAATCAATGCTGCTGTATACATCAGAAATGTTAAACCAGCCCCAGAAACAGTGGAATGTCTGCCAACAGGTACATCTTAATTAGTTATGCCTTCTTAACTCTGAGTATGTGTGTGTGCATGCGTGCGTGCGTATGTGTATCAGGGAGCCAGTATGTGTGCATTGCTCTAATGAATGGTAGGAGTCTCTAGTAGGGATTCATATTTTCCCCAAAATCTACCAAGTTCTCACATATTTATCCCGGGAATTAGTGCAAAAATTGGAATTGCCCATTTAAAGCGTTTTAAACCAAGATCTCTATGCCATAGTTTTCCCCAAATAAGAGCGGTGCTGGGCCACTTTGGCTGCGCCACTATGTAAAGAATCAAGAGCAATTGAAACCAATATTTAGAAAAGAGTAACTACCTTTGATCGCCAATAATGTTGTTGTGAATTGCGAAACAGTCCATCCATAAAGTCAGAGCGTTAACATGTTCCTCAATTAATTCAGCACATTTCAGCAGACACCGAATGCATTCAGGATGCACAGAGCACACCCCAAATATAGCCTTGTCGAATCACACATACTTTTTAACGACAATCAAATAAAATCAAATGACCAAGCTTGCAAGATAACCTCCTTCAACGAATGACATAATATCTTCTATATCTTCTATATTTGGCACATGCTGTCCGATTTGAAAAATGCTTTACATAGAAAAAGCACAACATATGATTATGTTAGGTCATAGCCAAGTCAAAAAAAACACAGCCATTTTCCAGCCAAAGATAGGAGTCACAAAAGCAAGAATATAGATAAAATGAATCACTAACCTTTGATGATCTTCATCAGATGACACTCATAGGACATCATGTTACACAATACATGTATGTTTTGTTCGATAATGTGCATATTTATATCCAAAAATCTCAGTTTACATTGGCGCCTTACGTGTAGTAATGTTTTGATTCAAAACATCCGGTGATTTTGCAGAAATACTCATAATAAACATTGATAAAAGATACAAGTATTATTCACAGAATTAAATAAATACTTCTCCTTAATGCAACTGCTGTGTCAGATTTAAAAAAAACTTTACGGGAAAAGCATAATCTGAGAACGGCGCTCAGAGCCCAATCCAGCTAGAGAAATATCCGCCATTTTGGAGTCAACAAAAGTTAGAAATAACACCATAAATATTCACTTACCTTTGATGATCTTCATCAGAAGGCACTCCCAGGAATCCTAGTTCGACAATAAACAAATTTGTTCCATAAAGTTCCATAATGTCCATCATCCAAATAGCCACTTGTTGTTAGCGTGTTCAGCCCAATAATTCATCTTCATGAGGCGCAAGCACTTCGTCCAGACAAAAACTCAAAACGTTCCGTTACAGGTCGTAGAAACGTCAAACGTCAAACGATGTATGGAATCAATCTTTAGGATGTTTTTAACATAAAAGCACGGGAGCGCACGTCATGAGACCAAGGCTCTCTGCCAGACCACTTACTCAAACAGGTCTCATGAGCCCCTCCTTTATAGTAGAATCCTCAAACCAGTTTCTAAAGACAGTTGACATCTAGTGGAAGCCGTAGGAAGTGCAACTTGACTCCATAGACACTGTATATTTGGTAAGCCAAGCTTTGAAAAACTACAAATAACAGATATCCCACTTCCTGGTTGGATTTTACTCAGGTTTTCACCTGCCATATGAGTTCTGTTATACTCACAGACATCACTCAAACAGTTTTAGAAACTTCAGAGTGTTTTCTATCTGATACAAATAATGATATGCATATATTAGCATCTGGGACAGAGTAGGAGGCAGTTCACTCTGGGCACGCTATTCATCCAAAAGTTAAAATGCTACCCCCTATCCCATTTCCATGTCTAACAAATGTATTCATCAACATTTATTTCTGTAAAATCATGTGGCTCTCTGCAATATCACCGGATGTTTTTAGGAACTAGTGAATGTAACGCGCCAATGTATACTGAGATTTTTTTTATATAAATATGAACTTTATCAAACAAAACATACATGTATTGTGTAACATGAAGTCCTATGAGTGTCATCTGATGTTGATCATCAAAGGTTAGTGATTCATTTTATCTCTATTTGTGCTTTTTGTGACTCCTCTCTTTGGCTGGAAAAAAATGGCTGAATTGTTCTGTGAGTTGGTGTTGACCTAACATAATCGTTTGTGGTGCTTTCACTGTAAAGCCTATTTGAAATCGGACACTGTGGTGGGATTAACAACAAGATTACCTTTAAAACGGTATAAGATACATGTATGTTTGAGGAATTTTAATTATGAGATTTCTGTTGTTTTGAATTTGGCGCCCTGCACGTTCACTGGCTGTTGTCATATCGATCCCTTTGACCGGATTGCAGCCCTAAGAAGTTTCAAGACACTAACAACTTACAGACGGTAGGCAATTAAGGTCACCGTTATGAAAATGTAGGACCCTAAAGAGGTCTTTCTACTGACTCTGAAAAACACCAGAAGGAAGATGCCTTAGGCATGCTGCAAGGAGGCATGAGGACTGCAGATGTGGCCAGGGCAATAAATTGCAATGTCTGTACTGTGAGATTCCAAAGACAGCGCTACAGGGAGACAGGACGGACAGCTGATCGTCCTCTGGGAGGCAGACCACATGCAACAACTCCTGCACAGGATTGGTACATCCGAACATCACACCTGCGGGACAGGCACAGGATGTCAACAACAACTGCCTGAGTTACACCAGGAACGCACAATCCCGGCATCAGTGGTCAGACTGTCTGTAATAGGCTGAGAGAGGCTGGACTGAGGGCTTGTAGGCCTGTTGTAAGGCAGGTCCTCACCAGAAATCACCGGCAACAACGTTGCCTATGGGCACAAACCCACCTTCGCTGGACCAGATAGGGCTGGCAAAAAGTGCTCTTCACTGACGAGTCGCGGTTTTGTCTCACCAGGGGTGATGGTCGGATTTGCGTTTATCGTTGAAGAAATTAGCATTACACCGAGGCCTGTACCCTGGACAGGAATCGATTTGGAGGTGGAGAGTCCGTCATGGTCTGGGGCGGTGTGTCACAGCATCATCGGAGCTTGTTGTCATTGCAGGCAATCTCAACGCTGTGCGTTACAGGGAAGACATCCTCCTCCCTCATGTGCTACCCTTCCTGCAGGCTCACCCTGACATTACCCTCCAGCATGACAATGCCGCCAGCCATACTGCTCGTTCTGTGCGTGATTTCCTGCAAGACAGGAATGTCAGTATTCTGCATTTGCCAGCGAAGTGCCCGGATTTAAATTCCACTGAGCACGTCTGGGACCTGTTCAATCGGAGGGTGAGGGCTAGGGCCATTCTCCCCACAAATGTCTGGGAACTTGCATGTGCCTTGGTGAAAGAGTGGGGTAACATCTCACAGCAACAACTGGCAAATCTGGTGCAGTCAATGAGAAGGAGATGCACTGCAGTACTTAATGCAGCTGGTGGCCACACCAGATACTGACTGTTACTTTTGATTTTGACCCCCCCCCCCTTTGTTCAGGGACACATTTCTGTTCATCACATGTCTGTGGAACTTGTTCAGTTTATGTCTCAGCTGTTGAATCTTGTTATGTTCATACAAATATTTAAACATGTTAAGTTTGCTGAAAATAAACGCAGTTGACAGTGAGAGGACATTTCTATTTTGCTGAGTTTAGCTACCTTGACTATCTTCATTGACCCTTTTTGCATTGACTTTTTGACTCACCACATGCTGCTTTTGTTTATAATCTATCCCTTTTATCTAGTATTTTTATCCACTATTTGTCCTAGTCACTTTATTCCTACTTGTACAGTATCTACATATCTACCTCAATTACCTCGGACCCCTGCACATCGATTCGCTACTGGTACCCCGTGTATATAGCCAAATTATCGTTAGTCATTGTCTATTTAGTTTTACTTTTATTATTATGTGTTATTACTTTTCTATTATTTCTCTATTTTCCTTCTCTATGCATTGTTGGGAAGGGCCCTTAAATAAGTGTTTACTATTAGTTTACACCTGTTGTTTACAAGGAATGTGATGAATACATTTTGATTTGATTGGATAATGTGTTATTTTTGGGGGGGTGGGGGTTAATCTGATGCTGCACATGTTCTGTGGGGCCTGCATTTGTGCCGACATTGGGGGAAATGGTCATTTCTCAGGTCTTTATTTTTTTCAGGAAATGTGAAGAGTGTTCCTGGGACAGTCCTGGGATCCGATGTACTGTATGCCTATTGTATGCCTAGCTCGAAGTACTGTATGCCTAGAGCCTCTCTCCCCGTATCTTCTCTCCCTCCCTCCCTTTGTTATCCACTCCTCTGTTGCTCACATCATCATGAGGCGAGAGAGAGCGAGGGAGTGAAAAGGATAGAGGGAAAGTCTAAGAGCGAAGGGCGTGTGAGGTGAAGCTGCTGTTTGTGGCGGGGGAGCAAACCATGCACGTATTCAAATCAGTTGCTGGTGTCATACAGCATACGTACTACCATACAACAAATGGCCAGTCAGGCCAGCTAGTCTATAAGCTACCAGTACAGCGTAGTCTCCTTCCTAAACCTCAGTCAGTAACAGAAAATAGTATAAGAAAAGAAGAAACACTAAAAAGATTAAAAACCCATGCTCCAGAGGTTGGCGTTCTCCTCTGAGCTGTGGAAGAGAAACACACACTAACCCACACACACTGAGCATTGTGGTGTTTGTGTGTACCGAAGCACAGACTGACTCCCACTCCGACCGATGTGGATTTATCTAGGTCTGGGGGAGATTAGAGTAGGGATGCTGCAGCCATTCTAAGACTAGTACAAAGAGAAGCGCCATAGAGAAGAAGGTGGCCATTTTGTTGGGAGGGAAATATTTTTCACTTCACATTTAGCCACTTTCATTGTTATAAGTCTGAGTTCACTATCGGTGCATAGTAAGAAACAGGTAAGCTAGAGCTGTAGTCATTCCAGGAATAGTAAATATAGAACAACCACAGGAAAAGACACCAATGTTTTTTTGGAAGGAAATATGTTTTCACCTCAAATATTGCCACTCCTAGTCGAATATTACAATGTATTATTTCATATCGTTTCCACTATGTCTATGGATTGACAGAAATAGGCATTGGCTTATAGGCAACACAGAGGGACTAGCATGGTCTTTCAAGCCACATTGGAAGGAAACATGACTGTTTTGTGAATGAGGGACAGTACAGTCCTTCCAAACCTTTGTATACGGCTGGACCTTTTAGGTGCAACCAAGCGTCAACTAGCAATTTGGCCCGCTTCCGAATCACACTGGCACATGCTATTTGGGAGAAAAATCACCCTCCGCGACAGATGTTGATTTGAAATGTTCCTGCTTTTGAATTTTTTTATTTATTTATTGTTGCTTTGCTCCCTCAATCTCTCTTCGTTTCAGCGGAAGAAGGGGGGAAAGGTGGGCCAGTTTTCAATGAAGACAAACACCTTGGAGGCGCTCAGCCAAGTCCTCCCCCTCCTCTCTGTTTCTGTCCTTCTGTCTCTCTCTTGTTCTCCCTCCCTTTGTTCTATTTTCTTCTCTCCTCCCATCCTCTTTTCTTTCTCTCTCCCTCTCCTTTCTATCTCTCTGCGTCTCTCCTCGCTTTCTCGCTCTTTCTCTCTCTGCATTAGCACAATTCGATTTGCGTGAGTGTGTGTGTGTGCGAGCGAGTGTGTGTGTGTGCATGCATGTTTACGTGCGGTAAACATGTTCAATGGAGTGGAGGCCGCAGGGCGGGGGAGGCGTATGTCGGTGTGCGTTGACGCGTCGGGGGCCTGTGTTGGCAGAGATGGGGCACAGTGGGTGCCATGTCTACTCAGTGTGAGACACATGGCACAGGGGGTACCCAGCTCACCAATCAACAGGGTAGTTGCCAGCTGCATATCATCCTCTGTCTGTCTATGTGTGTGGTCCATCTGTCTCTTCTCTCTGTCTCTTATCTGTTTGTATAAGGCAGTATAGACTGAGTGTACAAAATTTTAGGAACACCTTCCTAATATTGAGTTGCACCCCCTTTTGCCCTCAATTTGTCGGTTATTGAACTCTACAATGTGTCAAAAGTGTTCCACAGGGATGCTGGCCCATGTTGACTCCAATGCTTCCCACCATTGTGTCAAGTTGGCTAGATGTCCATTGTATGTTGGACCATTCTTGATACACACTGGAAACTCTTGAACATGAAAAACCCAGCAGCGTTGTAGTTCTTGACACACTCAAACTGGTGCGCCCGGCACCTACTACCATAACCCGTTCAGAGGCACTTAAATATTTTGACTTGCCTATTCACCCTCTGATGGCGCAAATACACAATCCATGTCTCAATTGTCTCAAGTCTTATAAATCCTTCTTTAACCTGTCTCCTCACTTTTGAAGTGGATTTAACAGGTGACATCAGTAGGAAATCATAGCTTTCACCTGGTCAGTCTATGTCATGGAAAGAGCAGTTGTTCCTAATGGTTTGTACACTCCAGGTATATAGCTGTAATTTTACTCTTCAGTATTTGGCGTTATATTATGCATTTGTGTGCGTGTCTGACATTGCGCATATGTGTGTATTTCTGTACACGTGTATGTATGTGTGTGTGTTGTCCCCAGTGTGTTGCCCCCTCAGCATTAGTTTGGCAGAGCTGTGTGGTGGGGGAATAGGCATGAGGTCTCTGTGCTTAAAGAAAGGCCTGCTCTAGCTGAGTGTCTCTCTCAGGAGGGTATGGAAGTGCGAAGGAAGGCCCTCACAACACAGGCTGCATGGGGCTGCATGCCAAAGAACTGCACCAGGGGCGGATGGATAGCCACAGAGATAGGGAAGGAGAGAAAATCAAATAATGGAGAATGATTTTCCAGCTTGAGGAACATGGTGAGAGAGCGCGCTGAAATATAGAGTTATACACAAGGCACCAGGTTTTGTATATATACACGTACTGTATAGATGCATATACTGTTTAGCTTTTTGTGTATTGATATGTGTATTTTTTTCTACAGGGCTCACTTGGTCTCAGCATGACTCTCTGTCAAAATAACAAATATACACATGCATGTGCATGGGCACACACAGAGGTACCTACAGAGGTATAGCGGTCATCTGTATGTAATAACCTGAGAAATGTGTTTCTCTTTAGCTCTGGCATAGCTTTGGTGTTTGTTCCCTGGAAGCTTCTCAAAAGCTTCCAGTTGCCGGCAATTTCATTTGGCGGTGAAGGTATGTAGACGTGATTATAGCAAACAACCAAATGTACGACACAGCGGAAAATTCAAACGAGGGCGGAATAGGTGAACAAGATTTTCCCAAGCCCATGCAACAAACCCAAACCAGATCGGACCTGCTTAAAACCAATACACAAGAACTGACTTCATTCACCGCTAGTAGACATTTTTTTTTTTAGGTTTGTGTATGTGTTAGTGCACAAGTGTTTGGGGATGAACAGTTATTTCAAATGCTGACAGAGTCTACAGGAATTTGCCTGAAGGAAGAAGAGAGGGATGATACCTGCTTCATTTCTCTGCCATAGCTGAAGTCTGGTCTACTTTCTGACAAATGAGAGTGAATGGGTTCAGTATATTTGAAAAACTTGTTTGTTGTTTGCAACTGTAGGCTTGTATGTGAACGTACCACCTCTCTACTTGACCTTTTGTGGCATGTTTAGGGCATGTGTCTTGCTTTGTTTTAATTGCGTGTGTTTATATCTTTGTCTCTCTATGTGTGAGTGTGGGTGTGTGCTTTCCCGTGTTTCTTTGTCTCTGTGTGTGAGAGTGCATAACAGCTTGACAGTGGCTTAACCTTTGCCATTTCAGTCTCTTCCCAGCCTCTTCTCATGTCATCATAACCTTCCACTCCTAAAGCTCCCTTCGCATAATGTCTCTTACAAGAGAATAAGCCAGTAGGAAGCTGGAAACCACCAGTGACTGACCCTGAACCCATGGCATTTAACCCCACTCACTTCAACTCTTAAGCACATTCACAGAAAGAACATTGAGGCCCATAGCATTTGAATTGGTTTATTGTGTTGCAATGATTCCGACATTGTCACAGTGAGAGGTTTTAATGTATTGTCATATCATACAGTAGGCGATCCTGTTTGTATAGCTCCATTCATAGACAGGACTTGGCTTGCATGCCCTCAAGGAGTGAATACCTTGGTGGAACCGTGACTCTGTCGCTGGCTAAGGCTTCAACCACTAATAGAAACGACCTGAATTCAAGCACTACTTAAATTACGGTACGTAGGCCTATGTATGTACTGTAGACATACGCACACTAAAGCCCTTTGACACACACTTGGAATGACAAAGTGACTGATCAAGGACCGACAGAACGCTGTAGCCCTGTGGCAGTGTTAGTCCTGGTGATGCATGTGTGTGTGTGTGTTTTGTGTGTGTGTGTGTGTGTTTGGTTATTATTAAAGACAGGGCTTGGCCCCTGGCTCAGAGGCCTTTTAGGTAAGTGACAAAGTGCTCTGAGCTGATCTGGGGTCTGTGGCCAGACTTCGAAGTACCTGCTACCACATCAGCCATCAGATCACTTTAATTACCTCAGAGAAATTAAGAACACATACACACACACGCACACACACATTTTAAGCAGGTTGATTGATTGGAGAATTGTATAAATAAATAAATGCTAACCTAGTTGGCTGGCTGTTGCCCAAAATCACAGTGACTTGATGTTTTATATCTATACCCATCCCTAGGGTCTGTGTTTTTGTGTGTGTGTCTGCCTATATTTACATGTATTGATCTCTGTGTCTGACCTAGGACAGATAATTGAATTGATAGAGGTATTGCAGAATAAATGGGTAGGATGAATGTTGCATTACTTCTCACCATCTCCCCCTTCTTCACTGCCACAACTGAACCTTCCACATCCCCTCAGAATAATAGGAAAACATTGTGACACTTTCTTTCCGTTTCCTTTCTCACAGTTTCTGTTTGACAGGTTTTTTATTCAATTCTACAGTTGGCAGGCTTGCCAAATAAATCTGTCCCTGTATCAAGGTATATTACTGACCTAGCGCAGGTGTTCCGCTAGCGGAACCCCTCGACAACATTCCGCTGAAAAGGCAGAGCGCAAGATTAAAAAATATGTTTTAGAAATATGTAACTTTCACACATTAACAAGTCCAATACAGCAAATGAAAAATAAACATCTTTTTAATATACCCATCGTGTCTGATTTCAAAAATGTTTTACAGCGAAAGCACAACATATGATTATGTTAGATCACCGCCAAGTCGAAAAAACACAGCCATTTTTCCAGCCAAAGATAGGAGTCACAAAAAGCAGAAATGTAGATAAAATTAATCACTAACCTTTGATGATCTTCATCAGAAGACACTCATAGGACAACATGTTACACAATACATGAATGTTTTGTTTGATAAAGTTCATATTTATATCCAAAAATCTCAGTTTACATTGACGACTTACGTGCAGTAATGTCTTGATTCCAAAACATCCGGTGATTTTGCAGAAATACTCATAATAAACATTGATAAAAGGTACAAGTATTATTCACAGAATTAAAGAAAGACTTCTCCTTTATGCAACCGCTGTGTCAGATTTAAAAAAAAACGGTGCTCAGAGCCCAATCAAGCCAGAGAAATATCCACCATTTTGGAGTCAACAGAACAACGCTATAAATATTCACTTACCTTTGATGATCTTCATCAGAAGGCACTCCCAGGAATCCCAGTTCGACAATAAATGACTGATTTGTTCCATAAAGTCCATTGTTTATGTCCAAACAGCCACTTGTTGTTAGCGTGTTCAGCCCAGTAATCCATCTTCATTAGGCGTGAGCACTTCGTCCAGATAAAAACTTCCGTTACAGGTCGTAGAAACAAGTCAAACGATGTATTGAATCAATCTTTAGGATGTTTTTAACATAAAACATCAATAATGTTCCAACCGGAGAATTCCTATTTCTGAAGAAAAGCACTTGAACGAGAGGTAACTCTGTCGGGAGCGAGCGTCACGAGCCTGAGACACTCTGCCAGACCACTGACTCAAACAGGTCTCATGTTCTATATCTATACCCATCCCTAGGGTCTGTGTTTTTGTGTGTGTGTCTGCCCATATTTACATTTATTGATCTCTGTGTCTGACCTAGGACAGCGAATTGAATTGATAGAGGTATTGCAGAATAAATGGGTAGGATGAATGTTGCATTACATCTCACCATCTCCCCCTTCTTCACTGCTACAACTGAACCTTCCACATCCCCTCAGAATAATAGGACAAAATTGTGACACTTTCTTGCCGTTACCTTTCTCACAGTTTCTGTTTGACAGGTTTTTTATTCAATTCTCCAGTTGGCAGGCTTGCCAAATAAATCTGTCCCTGTATCAAGATATATTACTGACCATGGGCGCTTCGGTGGAGAGCAGGATGGAGTCTGTGTGTGTGCGTGCGTGCGTGCGTTTGTCCGTCCATGTGTGCGTGAAATGTGCATATTATGTGTGTTTGTGTGTGTGTTTGTCAAAAGAGATGCATCAAATTCTCAGAGCAACAATGCCACTATGGCACAGATCATTTTTTCTCCCCTATTTTTCTTCCTTCCCCCCTACTCTCCTCCTCTCCCCTTATGAAAATAGATGAAAGCATCTAACAATGGGAGAAGAGGATTATCCCTCTCTCTCTCTCTCTGTCTTTCTCTCTCTGAGGACACTAGTATTTTGAGATGGAAGGAGGTAGACTGGTGAAATGATTAAGATAACATAGTTTACCGTAGGTGTCTCTCTGCCCCAGGGCAATTCCATGTGGGTGGTTTCAGGGAGTAGTGTGTATACACCGGTAGTCTCACGCTATATAGGGTGACCTTCTTGAACACAGGGGGACACCCCCAGGGGTTAATATAGTACACACACAACAGCTTGTCCAGACGCACGCACGCACACACACACACACACACACACACACACACACACACACACACACACACACACACACACACACACACACACACACACACACACACACACACACCAACACACACACACACACACACACACACACAAACAACCATTTGTCCAGGAGGCACAATGACCCAGCGATTTGTTCCTGTGGAATTTCATTACTCCCTTTCCCTACTGACAAGGTTTCTTATTTCCTTTTTTGGTGGGTTTTTCCTTCAGTTACAGAACTCAATTGCTCAGGGTCACATAGGCCTTGAAGAAAACCTGATGCCAGCAGGTAGTATTATACCACTTTTTATATGCTGCTTTTACACTTTTCTTTCCCTCCTACATTCATAGTATTGGAATTTATTTTCATTTTCTAAGCTTTCACAAAATATCCAACAGCGTCACAGTAGATACAGAGGGCAATGTTGCACAGAGTGTATTGTTCAAAATGGCTATAGAGTACTCCATATGGTTTTATGTATTTTCTGAAAGAGTTTTTTCAGGTTCTTTCCATTTCCTATTCTACTCTAGCTGGCCTCCTTCGTGTACAGGAGGCATGAAGTGCACATGAAGACTAGCATTAGTACATGCATGTTTTATGAAGCCCCGAAGCTAATTCACGCTACTTCAGCCAACTTTCGATGACCTGTTTGTGTCTGTGTTTCTTTGTTGGCTGTGAGTGGGAGTAGCAGTGTGTGGAGAAAGGATGGCGGTGTATTGCAGTATTTCTTGTTTATGAATTGGAAAATGTATGTGTGAATGGTGACATTTGCGAGTGAGTGTGTGCAATGTGTCCCTCTCAGACGAACTTAACACATCCTATGCTCGCTTCAAGGCAAATAATACCGAGCCATCCAAGAAGGCTATCACTGCTCCGGACAACCAGGTGCATTCGCTCTCTGAGGCTGGCTTGATGAAAACTCAAAAGGGTGAATACTTATAAAGCCGGGCGACCCAGATGGCATCCCTGGCCACGTCCTCAGAGTGTGCCCTGAGCAGCCGGCTGGCGTCTTCTCAGACATCTTCAAATTGTCCCTGTCCCAGGTTGTAGTCCCCACTTGCTTCAAGCAGACCACCATTGTCCAAGTGCATGACACCAACACCATAATCAAGTTTGCTGACGACACCACGGTTGTAGGCATGATAACCAGTAATGACAAGTCAGCCTATAAGGAGGGGGTATGGGAAGGAGCTGATTGCTGAATTCAGGAAGCCGAGGAAAGAACACGCCCCGATCCACATCAACAGGACTGCAGTAGAGAGTCAACAGTTTTAAGTTCTTCGGCATGCACATCACCAAGGACTTGGACCAACAACACCACCACTGTTGTCATGAGGGAGCAACAGCGCCACTATTTCAAATGGCATGCCATCCCCCGGGTCCTTTCCAAATACTACCACTGCACCATCGAGAGTGTTGCATCATGGCATGGCACGGGAACAGGAATGTCCTGCAGCATCATCAAGGACCCCACACACCACAGCCAAGAGCTCTTCACTCCCTTACCGTTGGGCAGATGGTATTGGAGCATGAGGTCTGATACCAACAGGCTCAGAGGCAGTTTATATCTACAAGCCATCAGATGGCTGAACACTTGAACTTGACTGACCACCTGCACTGACTATCTGCATCTTAGCACACATCCACTCACTCACGCACATACCCACACAGGCCTACACACACACACACACACACACACACACACACACACACACACACACACACACACACACACACACACACACACACACACACACACACACACACACACTCATGTTACACATTCATCACAATTGATGCCCCCTTCTCTGATATTGTACTATAAATTGTGCATTCCCGTGTTATACTTATGCATAAATGTTTATTCAATTCCACTGAGCCATTTCCTTTATGTTCATAGTCTTACCTTTTATTATTTCTTATTGTCGAGAAGGAATCCGCAAGCAAGCATTTAGTTGGAAGGTGTATACCATGTGTATGCTGTACGACTAATGAAACTTGAAACTTGAAAAACTCACATGCAAGTGTGCGCACAAACACATTTTTGCACAGATATACACTTATAGAACTCATACACAGGGAGGCATACTTCAATTGAATGTCAATGAACGGAGAAGAAGAAAAAAAACATTCTATTCTTTATTCCAGGTGAATAGGCTACATTCTCTCTCTCGGTCTCTCTCTTTCTCATTCAAATGGGGTATTTGAAGTTGGATTGTGGTTTGAAATTACATGTCACCAACAGAGTGCTAGGTCAGGGAATAAATTGGCACAGGTTTATAGTAAAATAAAACATAATGTATGACAATTGGAAAATTATTTTTGTGTGCTGGAACGTTTTACTGTTGTGCTGAGATGAATTTCCATTGACATAGTAATGGATGTGTTTGATGTTCCTTTGCCTCTGTGACTTGATACGTTTTATTTGAGTCCTTTTCCATAATTCAACGTTTCTCTGTGTATTTCTTCTTATTCTGGAGAACCTGTTCTGTTCTCGCTCTATATAGTTTCTCACAGACAGCGAAGACATGCACACACTTCGTTACCACCCTTTTGGGAGCGGTTGTTTTCACCTAGAGGTGACAAGCCAGAAGTCAACATAACTTATTTTTTTACCTTCATTGTTTACCTTGGCTCAGCCTTTCAAGTCCACTAACAGGGAAATCCTCTCATAAAAGACAGACAGAAATATGCAGTTGGACAATGAAAGCACTGTGAAGGGTGGATGAGTGTACCATACCTTAAGAAGGGGCCACAGACCTCCATTCATCCCGCAAAGAAAAGCTCAAAAAGAAAGGCAGACAATCACCACAAGGTCACGTGACACCGAGAGAAAGAAAAAGCGAGACTTAGAGGAAAAGGGAGGGGGCATTTTGTTTCTTTCTCCCGGACTGAAAAAAAAAGCATTTGCTCGATCGTTAAACCCAAATAGACGCACCTGGTTTAGGGGCCCTAGCTTTGAGACAATAGTTGTGCCCTTTTCCTCTCTCTCCCTCTTTGTTTGCCATCTCACAGACAGTAATAGCTAGGGCCGGAACCATACCACAATACCTTTCTGACTTCTCTCCTCGCTGGCTTAAGCTGGCCCTCCGGCAGGTCAGTTTAGCTGTTTAACAGTTTAGCAAGTAGAAAATGGACACAGGATTGACTGGAGGGTGAGACAGATACAGTGCCTTGCGAAAGTATTCGGCCCCCTTGAACTTTGCGACCTTTTGCCACATTTCAGGCTTCAAACATAAAGATATAAAACTGTATTTTTTTGTGAAGAATCAACAACAAGTGGGACACAATCATGAAGTGGAACAACATTTATTGGATATTTCAAACTTTTTTAACAAATCAAAAACTGAAAAATTGGGCGTGCAAAATTATTCAGCCCCCTTAAGTTAATACTTTGTAGCGCCACCTTTTGCTGCGATTACAGCTGTAAGTCGCTTGGGGTATGTCTCTATCAGTTTTGCACATCGAGAGACTGACATTTTTTCCCATTCCTCCTTGCAAAACAGCTCGAGCTCAGTGAGGTTGGATGGAGAGCATTTGTGAACAGCAGTTTTCAGTTCTTTCCACAGATTCTCGATTGGATTCAGGTCTGGACTTTGACTTGGCCATTCTAACACCTGGATATGTTTATTTTTGAACAATTCCATTGTAGATTTTGCTTTATGTTTTGGATCATTGTCTTGTTGGAAGACAAATCTCCATCCCAGTCTCAGGTATTTTGCAGACTCCATCAGGTTTTCTTCCAGAATGGTCCTGTATTTGGCTCCATCCATCTTCCCATCAATTTTAACCATCTTCCCTGTCCCTGCTGAAGAAAAGCAGGCCCAAACCATGATGCTGCCACCACCATGTTTGACAGTGGGGATGTTGTGTTCAGGGTGATGAGCTGTGTTGCTTTTACGCCAAACATAACATTTTGCATTGTTGCCAAAAAGTTCAATTTTGGTTTCATCTGACCAGAGCACGTTCTTCCACATGTTTGGTGTGTCTCCCAGATGGCTTGTGGCAAACTTTAAACAACACTTTTTATGGATATCTTTAAGAAATGGCTTTCTTCTTGCCACTCTTCCATCAAGGCCAGATTTGTGCAATATACGACTGATTGTTGTCCTATGGACAGAGTCTCCCACCTGTAGATCTCTGCAGTTCATCCAGAGTGATCATGGGCCTCTTGGCTGCATCTCTGATCAGTCTTCTCCTTGTATGAGCTGAAAGTTTAGAGGGACAGCATGCCAGGTCTTGGTAGATTTGCAGTGGTCTGATACTCCTTCCATTTCAATATTATCGCTTGCACAGTGCTCCTTGGGATGTTTAAAGCTTGGGAAATATTTTTGTATCCAAATCCGTCTTTAAACTTCTTCACAACAGTATCTCGGACCTGCCTGGTGTGTTCTTTGTTCTTCATGATGCTCTCTGCGCTTTTAACGGACCTCTGAGACTATCACAGTGCAGGTGCATTTATACGGAGACTTGATTACACACAGGTGGATTGTATTTATCATCATTAGTCATTTAGGTCAACATTGGATCATTCAGAGATCCTCACTGAACTTCTGGAGAGAGTTTGCTGCACTGAAAGTAAAGGAGTTGAATAATTTTGCACGCCCAATTTTTCAGTTTTTGATTTGTTAAAAAAGTTTGAAATATCCAATAAATGTCGTTCCACTTCATGATTGTGTCCCACTTGTTGTTGATTCTTCACAAAAAATACAGTTTTATATCTTTATGTTTGAAGCCTGAAATGTGGCAAAAGGTCGCAAAGTTCAAGGGGGCCGAATACTTTCGCAAGGCACTGTAGGAATGTTTTTCAAATTGAGGACTTATAATAAACAACGGTCAAAAGATAATTAGTAGATTAAGTTATGTTTGGATGTTTTGAAGGCCACTCTGCTCTCACACTATTTTAGCTCCATGTGACGCACTCAATTATTGTCTTTAGTACTGATTCAGTTTTATTTTCTTGGTTCACTTTTTTGTACTTCTCCTTTTTAAAATTGTCTCTATCTAGCCCTCTCCCCTCGCTCTCTATTTTTTTCTCGCCATCTCTCTCTCGCAATTGTCACTCTTTCCACATTGTTTCATCTGCCGGCATGCAAGTCCGACCACGACGGCGTCTTGCGCCTACCGTCTTATAGAAAGAAACTCAAGCAGGACGTACCAGTGACTAGAACCATTCAACGCTGGTCTGAACAATTGGAATCCACACTTCAAGATTGTTTTGATCACTTGGTTTGGGATATGTTGCGGTCAGCCTCAGAGAATTACATCAACCTATATGCTGACTCGGTGAGGAGCATGCACAGACCAGTTGGCTGGACATATTCAATCACTCATTATCCCAGTCTGCTGTCCCCACATGCTTCAAGATGGCCACCATTGTTCCTGTACCCAAGAAGGCAAAGAAAACTGAACAAAATGACTACCGCCCCGTAGCACTCACTTCTGTCATCATTAAGTGCTTTGAGAGACTAGTCAAGGATCATATCACCTCCACCTTCCCGGCCACCCTAGACCCACACCCAGGGCATTCCGCCCTAACAGTTCCACAGACGATGTAATTGCCATCACACTGCACACTGCCCTATCCCATCTGGACAAGAGGAATACCTATGTAAGAATGCTGTTTATTGACTGCAGCTCAGCATTCAACACCATAGTGCCCTCCAAGCTCATCATCAAGCTGGAGGCACTGGGCCTCAACCCCGCCCTGTGCAATTGGGTCCTGGACTTTCTGACGGGCCACCCCCAGGTGGTGAAGGTAGGAAACAACATCTCCACCTCTCTGACCCTCAACACTGGGGCCCCACAAGGGTGCGTGCTAAGCCCTCTCCTGTACTCCCTGTTCACCCACGACTGTGTGGCCACGCACGCCTCCAACTCAATCATCAAGTTTGCAGACGACACAGCAGTAGTGGGCTTGATTACAAACAATGACAAGACAGCCTACAGGGAGGAGGTGAGGGCACTCAGAGTGTGGTGTCAGGAAAACAACTTCTCACTCAAATATCACCAAAACAAAGGAGATGATCGTGGACTTCAGGAAATAGCAGAGGGAGCACCCCCCTATCCACATCGACGGGACAGCAGTGGAGAAAGTGGGAAGTTATGTTCCTCGGCGTACACATCAACGACAAACTGAAATGGTCCACCCACACATACAGTGTGGTGATGAAGGCGCAACAGCCCCTCTTCAACCTCAGGAGGCTGAAGAAATGTGTCTTGTCAACCAAAACTCAAACTTTTACACAGCCACAATCGAGAGCATCCTGTCGGGCTGTATCACAGCCTGGTACTGCAACTGCTCCGCCCTCAACCGCAAGGCATTCCAGAGGGTGGTGCGGTCTGCACAACACATCACCGGGGGCAAACTACCTGCTCTCCATGACACCTATAGCACCCGAATCTCACAGGAATGCAAAAAAGATCATAAAAGATAACAACCACCTGAGCCACTGCCTGTTCACACTGCTACCATCCAGAAGGCGAGGTCAGTACAGGTGCATCAAAGCTGGGACCGAAAGACTGAAGAACAGCTTCTATCTCATGGCCATCAGACTGCTAAACAGCCATCACTAAGTCAGAGAGGGCTGCTGCCTACATGGAGATACAATCACTGGCCACTTTAAAAAATGGATCACCAGTCACTTTAATAATGCCACTTTAATAATGTTTACATATCTTGCATTACTCATATCATATGTATATACTGTATTTTATACCATCTATTGCACCTTGCCTATGCCGCTCGGCCATCACTCATGCATATAGTTATATGTACATATTCTCATTCACCCTTTTGAAATATGTGTGTATTAGGTAGTTGTTGGGAATTTGTTCGATTACTTGTTAGATATTTCTGCAATGTCGGAACCAGAAGCACAAGCATTTTGCTCCACTCGCATTAACATCTGCTAAACATGTGTATGTGACAAATAATATTTGACTTGATTTGAAGAGAAGATAGAATTGGAGAGGGACTGACATATTGACAGAAGACGCCCCTCCGCGCGCCTCTGCGCCTCCAAAGAGCTGACAGAACAGAGCATCCTAATACGGATGATGTGCCTGCAAATCCACTCACAATACCAGCAAACATCCACCTGCCAAACACCCCCCCCACCCACACACACACACACACAACCCAACAGCCCCCGCAAGCCAAATAAACAGAGACACAAATTTGAATTAAATTCTACAATCAACATCCCTACCATCCTGCATACAAGGAATACAAGCTCAACCATCTGTGTTTAATCTGAACAATAGTCACAGAGACTAACATATTGTAGTGTACACACACACAAACGCCACACACACATTCATTTTATCTCATATCCCCGCAATGCTTAAAGTCTTAACGCCAGATTTACACAACTCTAGGTAATTTGAGGTCATTTCTCTTTACTGTAATCAACAGCCAACACTGTTCAGATAGACATTAAATGTTAATAGCTCTGTTTCCCCACACTTTCTTGGGGCTCTATTGTTTTCCACACATGATAGAGAAGAGTGAGAGGAGAGGTTGCGTAATAGTTGAAGGGCTGTTGAATATGCATGGTCCCGCCGGTACCTGCCTTCCGTACACTACCTGAGCTGTTCATACATAATCAAGTGTGTTCTTATAGCAGCCTTTACGTAAGCCCAGGAGCATGAGTGTGTGCGTGTGCGTGTGTGTGTGTGTGTGTGTGTGTGTGTGTGTGTGTGTGTGTGTGTGTGTGTGTGTGTGTGTGTGTGTGTGTGTGTGTGTGTGTGTGTGTGTGTGTGTGTGTGTGTGTGTGTGTGTGTGTGTGTGTGTGTGTGTGTGTGTGTGTGTGTGTGTGTGTGTGTGTGTGTGTGTGTGTACATGTGCGTTTGCATGTGGTATTCTCTATTCACCGAACAGGTGAAACAGGGCATTCACATTACTGTACAGAGATACTGTGCTAAGAGGCTTACTCAATGCTAATAGTGTAGGCTATATACTGTACTGTATAGTTTCCCGCCCACACACAGAGTAGGAATTTCATATGAGGCACCTATGTCAGAATGAATTCACGATTGGAGAAATAAGTTCTTCATACTTTTTAAATGTACTTTTTCCTCTGGTGTTTTCATTATCTTACAACACCCACACATACACGCACACATGCACATATAGGAAGTACAATTATATTATCTTAGCCATAACCTAAGCTCACCCAGAACACCAGATGACGTTCTAATGGTGTCCACTGGTATTGTCAGAGACAGAGTGGTGTGGACCAAAGTTATCCATTAAACCAAGCTAGATGTCAGAGCTCCTTAATGGCCAGTGAGTGGGGTTTAGAACCTTTCAGCCAGTTAAATTAAATGTAATGGCCTCAAAGTTTTAATGTTATTAGAGAGAGGGAGAGAGACATGAATGATTGGACCTTCATCCCCACACGTTGTGAATCTGAAGTCATGCCAGCAACGCATAAATCATCTTAATCCCTGAGCTGCTAAACACATGGCGAGGGCAAACACACGCTTGAGCGCTCACACAAACACACACACATGCACACAAGCATGCACGCACGCAGACACAGACTTGCACACACATATATACATGCAGGTCACATAGGCACACACAATCATATGCACACATACACAAACACACACACACTCACACTTCACTTGTTCCACTGCGTCCACACACAGCTCTCCAAAATCACCTTTAAACGACTTCTCTTCATTTTAAAAATAGTATTTTCGTAATTCATGGGCTCGGGTAGCTTTAATATTAATCAAAACTGTCACCAGATTATCCGCTCTTAGACCAGATGGTCCGGGGTGAGAAATCACATTTTCCTGATGTTTTTGATTTGTACATTTATTTTCTCCCTCACTCTCTTCTTTCCTCTTGTTGATTTCATTTTGTTCTTATGCGCATTACCTCGGATTAAACTTGCTGATCCCGTACAAGGCTGCATAACCAGCCAAAACCTTTCGCCATTGTCATTTCTCATAATCTATCTCCATCCATACATGAAATAATCTTCTCATTCATTTAAAAGAGAGAGTTGATAGAAGCCATTGTGAGGCGTTTGAACTCAATGCCTGAACAAAATAAATTGTTTTAATGCAGGCAGGCTCAGGGAGGGGGCTTGGGAGGCATGCAAACAATATGACTAAGCTTTGGGAGGGGATTTTGAAGAGAAACTGAATGAATAAAGAACCATGATCCTTTGTGATGCCAGAGTTTGATGCAAAGCCCAGAGGCAAAATAGTTTATCTGAGCAAGATGAGGAGAGGGAGGAAAAGAGAAGAAAGTGAGAGAGAGAGAGAGAGAGAGAGAGGCAAGAGAGGGAGGAGGAGAGAGTGGATTTCAAGTGTTTTCATTGTGCGTTGTGTTGCTGTGTTGTTATTGGTGGTGGTGGAGGGAGAGTGGGGAGGGTTAATTTAGAGAGCTAGCGTATGACGATCTGAGCAGGGACCATAATGAGCAACAAAGAAGGCTGGGCTAAGACTTGGGGGCACTCTGCCTAATGAAACACATACTTGTGTGTGTACATACGCAAAAACATGCAATGCAGGAAGAAGCACAAATGAGGAAAATTACAGTGGTTCTATTCAAAACTGACGTAGACCAGTGTTTAGGAGAAAGTGTTTTCTATTTATATCATTGTCATGAAGAAGAGAGGCTTAGCTAGTTTTTCATTCGTCCTTAAATCTCTTGTTAAAACCATTGGACATGCAGAAGAGAAGGCAGCTGTTTCAATCAGGTCAGAGTGTTGAATCAGGTGTGTGTGTCACTGGTGTAGCACATCCCCTTCAAGGAAGGAAAGGGGGCCACAACCCCCAGATAGTATATGAATAAATCCTAAGCCATCACATTTTTGGGGGGAATTACGTTAGCTTTAGAAATGCAAAATTGTATCTTAAACTCATGGCAAAATGTGTAGAATAACAGGAAATTTGCTCTAAAAAGGCAACATATTCTCTCTGACACATGACAGCTTGCTCGGACCTTGCGCTATACCACTGGTGTGTGTATGGTGTGTGTGTGTGTGTGTGTGTGTGTGTGTGTGTGTGTGTGTGTGTGTGTGTGTGTGTGTGTGTGTGTGTGTGTGTGTGTGTGTGTGTGTGTGTGTGTGTGTGTGTGTGTGTGTGTGTGTGTGTGCGCGTGTATGAGAGAGAGATACAGACAGAGAGAGATACAGGAAAGAGAGAGAGAGATGGGAGAGGCAGAGATAAATATTGTATGTGTAGCAAGCTAGCCTGCAGCGGGTGTATGTGTTCCACCAGGACTGAGGCTTCAATACAACTGACAGGCGGAGAGCTGTAAAAAAAAATCCCAACACATTTCCTCTCAAATCTTCTCCAATGGTGTGAGGCTTTGTTTTCACAGCTGCTTTTCTTTCTATCCTTTCCAATTGTATGTATTTATGTGCGTGAAAGTGTGTGTGTGCGCAAGTGTGTCTATTCCTTGTTTGTGTGTGCATAAACCCTTTCTCTCTGCATAAGAATAGAAAAGGAAAACAAAAGATAAATGCCAAGTCATTGCAGGCACAGAGAGACACAGTTGTTTTGTTCCGCCTCTGAACAAACCCCCAACTTATTTCGCTTCCCTTCACTTCACTCAGACGCCCATTGTCAGCTTTGTAATCATCTGTTTATATGCAAGCGTTATATCATTGCGCCATAATCGGCTTGTCATGCCACCTCCCGGAGAAATTAATGTTATTTCTGGCATTTGGGGGAATTCTTTCATTGAAAATCTCAGGGGTTGCTCGCCAGTCTGTCGGGCCGTGAACGGCACGAGGAGTTGCGGTGTCAGAATCAGGAAGCGGCATCCTACGTATCCAATTAATGGCTAGTCATTTAACACGATGGGTTTGGGGCCACCCCGCCGCCACTAATAATAGAATAATAACACTGCCGTGTCGACGTCCCCCATTCTCCCTCCTACCCCACGATCCTTTACATCAGAGGAGTCTGGGGGTGTCAATGTCTATAGGGCATTCGATTGTGGGAGGGGCAACAGTAAAGAGAGACAGTGGGAGAGAGGGGGGGCAACAGTAAAGAGAGACAGTGGGAGAGAGGGCTCTCCCACTGTCTCTCTTTACTGTTGCCCCCCCATTCGAAGGTGGGAGTAATGGGTGAGACTGTCCAAGCCTGTTTGTGTCAAAGCCTGTTTGGCTTGGAAAGATAGAGGGGACATTGTAAGGTCACTAGGCAACTCCATTGTGGTAGCTGTTCGCTGGGTGTGCTGTCTTTGGCTGTGGTTGGTCTCGTTTGGCTTCTTTCCAATGTACTGCAGAGCTCATTCCAGTCACCAGAATTTGTCTTCAGCTACAGACTTGTCTAGGCTCTGATTGGGTGTCTAGCTTCCACCTGGAAATGAATTGGTTCTTGTCTAGGTTTTTTTTTCAATGTCCACTCTGTATCAGTGAGAGACACTTCTACATTATAACACAATGCAATAGAAAAAAACAGCATGTGGCGTTGTCAACACTAGCTAGTAGTCTACCAGAGATGTGTGCACATCCCAATGCCTTATATTTTCATCGAAGGCTTTGACAAAACCAGAATGGAACCCACACAGAGGAGGTGAGACCGGTAAATAGATGAGCCCCACTGTACCACTGTCAGAGGCTGTCAGGCCCATGATTGCATTGTTCCTGTGTGTGTGGATGCAGCCACCAGGCACCCAGGAAGAGGCCTGTGTATTAGTGGCGGTGGTATTGCTTATGGAGCTCATTCTCTAGGACATCCTGTGCTACGGCATTCACCGGGCGCCAGGGGAAATATAGCAGGCCAGGGTCAGACGTCCTTGGATCTACGCTTGCAGATTTACTATCCCTTCCTCTCCTGCTACCATCCTCAAGGTCCTGCTGACAACAAACAGGACAGAAAGTTGTGAATGATGGTTTTTCACTCACAGAAACAAGCTAGAAAACATGTTTTTAACTTGGTTAATGAATGTTTGAGGGAGAGCGATGTGGACTTTGGAGGCAAGGCTATTGACCCTGAATGTATACCTGTTTATGGTGAAACTTGAAGTGAAGTGTGCTGGTGGTTCTGCTCAAATAATGTAGGTGAGTGTGTGAGTCTGAGGTGTGAGAACTGGGCAATGGGAGATGTGTAGGTTGGATAGGTGTGTGTGTGTGTGAGAAAGATCTGTGTGCATATGTGTTTTTGTGATTAACATGTGTACTTGGGCTGAGGTGGGCGTGCAAACACACAGTGTTATTTCATTTATTGAACCTTTATTTAACTGCGCAAGTCAACTAAGAACAAATTCTTATTTACAATGACTGGCTGTCATCCATATACCATGAAGCAAGGTGCCACTTACACACGGACATGGCGTAAATGCCCGTGGGACAAAGGGCTTAGGAGCCTGCTGTTTAAATGTCAGCCTTTCACAGCACATCTCTGACCTGGCTATTACTGTACTGCCACTTCGCATGAGGCCAGCGAATAAGTACGGTTTCAGAATCACAATGCATTGTGAAAGTGACTAGTCATTCGCTCGCAACTTGCATAGAGAAACCTTTTCCAATAATGCAGGCATGTAAACAAATGTAGGCCTGTCCGCATTCATAGGATCGGCCGATGGGGGTGTTATGACTGTAAATGCATCCTCACATGCTCATAACTGGATTATGCTCAATGGTTGTAGTTGCTCCACATTACACATGTCCATTCTCTCTCACACACACACACACACACACACACAAACACACACAAACACACACACACACACGCACACGCACACAGGCCAGAGAGATCAAACAGGCTGGCTACTTCTTTAAGTGAATTATAGGTGTGTCTCTGGTCCAAGGTTACCGCCACACTAATCACGTTAGCATCGACCATGAGAGAGAGGTGCTGTTGTCTAGTGTACACAGACACTGGCTAAAGTGGTTATGTCTATCTTATAGTACCTGATATTGTATGCCTTACCATGAGGATTTAGTTAGGATGGCGCTATGTTGGCCTCACGCTATCTCACATTAGCACCTGAGTACAAACACGCATATCAACATGCACAAACAGACTAAAACATATAGACAATTTGGCATTGTGTGTTTATAAGAGCGTTTGTGTGTGTGTGTGTGTGTGCGGGGGGGGGGTATGGATTTACACCACTAATACACTAATGTGCATTAGAATTAAGCTTATACAGGCTTGTGAACTGCAACGGTTGAAATGAATCGTCAAAGTTAGAGGAGAGGTGAAGAGGAGGATAAAAAAAGGGAGAGAAAAAAAGGGGCCGGCAAAATTCTGAATTTAATGTTTGTTTCCCTAAAGTCGCGGATAAGGTCGGCACAAATGATTCCCTCCGACGTAAGCTGCGAAATGAAGCCGGTGTTTTCAATGGGAATAATTAGCTAAGTTGACAGCTGATCCCCTTCAGAACAGCACAGCACAATTTTCCCTCCACCGCTCGCTCCCTACCGCGCCATTTCTCTCTTGGTTTCTGAATAAAATCACTCATTTGAGTGTGTGTGTGTGTGTGTGTGTGTGTGTGTGTGTGTGTGTGTGTGTGTGTGTGTGTGTGTGTGTGTGTGTGTGTGTGTGTGTGTGTGTGTGTGTTGTGTGTGTTGTGTGTGTATAAATCTTCTGTGTTAGTGTGATAAGATGACAGGAGGTGGACTTGAAGAGTCTTGTAATTAAAATGGCCACAATAATATAAATCTTCTGCAACTAATTAGAAGTGATAAGATGACAGGAGGTGGACTTAATGCTTCTTTGACCCTGGCAGGGGGGCCAGTGTGTGTGTGTGTGTGTGTGTGTGTATGTTACTCGGGGGTTTATCAGTCTGTAAAGTCAGGGGGAAGGAGTGAAGAGATGAGTAAGCAATGTGCTTCTCTCTGCAGAGCACAGAACGTACCCATCCATCGACCCCCTAATCTCCATCCCTGGTTCAGCATGGAAACACACACACACATGCACTCAGGTGTAGGCTTTAAGGGTATTATATAACTTAAGCGAAGCCTACTCTCCTATGAAAGGGATTTTGATCTGTTTTTCAGACTTCCAAACTTTTATGTTTTGTTTTCTGTCTGTCAATGACAAGTGATGGTTATCATACATGATATGAAAGGCCTGACCCTGCCTTTGAATTGTGGGACACACACACACACACACACACACACACTACCAGGCCCAGTTTCTGATGTAGACAAATATCTCATTGTAGAAATTAGATAAAGCATCACAAACAGAAGCTTTGATTTATTTTTATTCTTTAACGCAGACTGTTTATCTCAACTCAAAAGGGATTGTCTGCCAGCAGAATCTTGGTGAGGTCAGTGCTGTCTACTTTGTGTGCAGGAGAGTGTCTGAAGGCCCACTTAAGATCCTCTTTAGTCTTAAATGTGCTGAGTTGGGCACCAGGGTCCGTCCGGTCTAGGCTTTGGACAGAACACTTTAAACTCCCGAGTGCTCTCTCGTTCTCTCATTCTCTCTGACCTATTTTATCTTCGAAGCTTCAGCAAGAAGTAGACTTACTCAGTGGTGGAAATAGTACCTAATTGTGATACTTGAGTATAAGTATAGATACCTTAATAGAAAGTTGCTTATGTAAAAGGTAGTCACCCAGTAAAATACTACTTGAGTAAAAGTCTAAAAGTATTTGGTTTTAAATATACCTAAGTATCGAAAGTAAATGTAATTGCTAAAATATACTTGTTTAAAAATTTTACGGATAGCCAGGGGCACACTCCAACTCTCAGACATAATTTACAAATGATGCATTTGTGTTATGTGAGTCGGCCATCAGTCAATCTTTACATCAATCCACACATCTAATTCTGGTTGTCAGTATACTTAAGTGATAATTCCCTCGAAGCTGGTGTTTGCAGGATATATTGCCACGGGTGTTGTTAGGCCTGAGATTAAGTCTAGGGCTGGCAAACCGTGTCTGTAACGGCAGATCTCCTCTTCGTCTGAAGAGGAGTAACAGGGATTGGACCAAAACACAGCGTGGTAAGTGTCCATAATTCTTTATTACGAAAACAACTGAATACTCGAACAAAACAAAAATAACGTGCATCAACGAAACAGTTCCGTGTGGTGACAAACACTGACTCGGAAAACAAACACCCACAAACCAACAGTGAAACCAGGCTACCTAAGTATGATTCTCAATCAGAGACAACTAACGACACCTGCCTCTGATTAAGAACCATACTAGGCCGAAACAGAAACCAAACATAGAAAAACAAACATAGACTGCCCACCCCAACTCACGCCCTGACCATACTAAATAAAGACAAAACAAAGGAAATAAAGGTCAGAACGTGACAGTGTCAATATATCCTCTGGCTTCAAAAACATTATCAATTTTATACAACGGGTTACCAACATATTCAAAAAATGATTGACATATTTTAAATAAAAAGTTATTTTGATGAATCCTTACACGAGATATAAAATTAGGGTTGCTACCCAAGCCGGCTGGTTGTTCGTTCTATTGGTTGGCTTGCCAGAGACGTGACCCAGTGATTAAGTATTTTTGTTCTACAGTAAATGTTCCTTTGCCATGATGGCTGACAACGTTCTTATCACTTGCTTGCTAGCTAGCCAACATTGGCTAACACAGTCACGTCAATCAGTGCAGCCAGAATAACGGTAGCTGCATTTACATTTGTTTATGCTGTTTTCTATAGATTTTGGGGGGGATACATCCATAACAATGAGCTAATGATGCGAGATTTCGCCTGGCATAGAATATGTACTCTCTCACAAGGACACTGCTCAGTGTCAAACTGAGGCTGAAATGACAGCAATCTAGCTTCATTTCGTGTTTTTCTATTGACATTTCTTTGTATATATCCATAAAAATTATGCTGATTTATGATTTCGACTGGCTAAGAAAAACTGCCAGACTGTGTGTCTCGTCCCTACTCCCGACACGTTCATTGCTATGGGACAGCTGGAGATCAAATTTCAATGTTGAAAAAATGTTACAAATGTCGGACAGACAGCAAGGTTAATACAAATCTCGGCTATTGAAAACCACATGCTAGGCTAAAATAAATGTGTTATTATGTCTAGATGGTTTTGACAGTGGAGATCAAGTTCATACCTTGCCTGGCTGGGCTGACGAGACAGTGGATTGCGCAGTCAGATGGAATTGTGCATAGGCATTTCAACTTCGTAGCCTTGGCCGGTGGTAACTTACGGAATAGACACCGGCTGGAACACAGTTTTAACCAATCGGCATCCAGGATTAGAACCACCCATTATATCAAGACGGATAAATCTGCTGTAGCTTTTCCTTTGCCATATGTTGACTGTGATTGTAGTCATGTGTGTCCCTGTAGATGACACATTTGCTGACAGTAGGGCCTATCCATTGCATGAATCTAGCGTTGTTGCTAGTCAATGTGGTAGAAGAGTGTGTGCATGTGCATCTATTACTTGTGTGTGTGTGTGTGTGTGTGTGTGTGTGTGTGTGTGTGTGTGTGTGTGTGTGTGTGTGTGTGTGTGTGTGTGTGTGTGTGTGTGTGTGTGTGTGTGTGTGTGTGTGTGTGTCCTGATCCCTGTGGATGAGAGTGAAAGATGCTGACAGGACTCCTGACTCTCACCTGCAGTATGGAGCTGTGTGGAGGGGTCATTACCCCAAAGCTCTGTGGACCCAGGCTGGTAAACAATACTGTGTGATGGTTGAAAACACTGTCTGGTGGTCTTGTGGTCTGCTGGGCTAGACACTGGAGGGCTCTGGGATGACACTGAGGGCGTGAAAAAGAGAGAGGATGGGGCAAATACTCGAATGGCGGCATGAATACAATGACAGATTTCCATCCATAATATTAAACCACAAAAGCAAACATCTACTTTTTTGTGTGGATGAAATACTATTTATACAGTACCATTTGTTGAGCTGACATACAGTACAGACTTAAACAGGATAGCACTTGTTATTGTGGGTGTAAGAAGTGTTTTGTGTGTGTGAAGTAGGGCAGTCAAACCACACCACCTCTCCAACCCCATGCTGTGAAGTTCAACATGACCAGGTATGACGCAGATGAGATAAGACCAGAACGGGGGAGGGATTGGGAGATGAAAGGAGGGGTGAAAAGAGGTAGTGCTAGCCTCAGGGGATGCCGTGAGGCGGTGTGTGTCTTTCGCTCACCTCCACGATGAAGACCTGTCACACCATATCAACCATAGAAACATGCTAAGGAATGGCACTCACACCACTGCCATTTTACCTACTTAGAATGGATAGAGGGATCGGGGATGGAGGACAATTTCACGGTAGTAAATGTTGTTTCAACTCTGCAAAAGAGTGTATTGTACACACAAGCAGACACAACCTTCTCTCTCTCTCTCTCTCACTCACACACACACACACACACACACACACACACACACACACACACACACACACACACACACACAGTGTTTTCAGAAAGTATTCACACCCCTTGACTTTTTTCCACATTTTGTTGTTACAGCCTGAATTTAAAATAGATCAACTGTAGATGTTGGCCTACACACTGTACCCCATATTGTCAAAGTGGGATTATGCTTTTAGAAATTTAGAAAATCATTAAAAATGTTGAGTCAATAAGTATTCAACCCCTTTGTTATGGCAAGCCAAAATAAGTTCAAGAGTTAAAATGTGTTTAACAAGTCACATAATAATTTGCATAGTGTTTAAGATGATTTTTGAATGGGCAAATATTGTACAATCCAGGTGTGCAAAGCTCTTAGAAACTTACCCAGAAAGGCTCACAGCTGTAATCGCTGCCAAAGGTGATTCTATTGACTCGGGAGTGTGAATAATTATGTAAATGAGATATTGATGTGTTTAATTTTCAATACATTTGTCATTATGGGGTATTGTGTGTAGATGGATGAGAATGTTAGTAATTTAATCCATTTTGAATTCAGGCTGTAACACAAAATGTGGAATAAGTCAAGGGGTATGAATACTTCCTGAAGGCACTGTACCAACCCTCTCACGCACCACACAAACTTTCTCTCACACACACGTTTTACTCCCCCACTTTTAATTTCATGAAGAATGAATGTGTTTAATCTCTTGCTCCGCTGGTATGCAGACTCTGCCGTCTTGGCCGGCTATTCAATAGATTTCAATTTCAATTTGGTGCACTCTCGCTGCCACCAACAGCTCATCTTAACCCAATCAGCTAACTCACTTAAGAGGAAAAAGCTGAGTATGCAGGAATGAATATCTGGTGTTTCGTATTGTGCTGAAATGAATTACTTTGCTGTAGATGTCTAAGTGGCTGAGGCTAATCTGGGGGATAGGATGGTGGCTAGGTTAGCTAGGCTGGTAGCATGCCAGAGACATGTGTCTGGGTCAGCTGGTGGGTCTTACAACACACACACACACACTCTCTCTAATCTGTGTTGTGGTTGAGGAAACAGCATGGCCATGGAGGAGGCTGCTGTTCTGTCATACTGTAACTCTCTGTAATCTCAGCCTCCCAGTGTGAAGCGTAATGCTTTATTTCCACTGCACTGCCACCTGAGCATCAGGAGCGCTACCATGTTCCACATGCAAGTGGAGATGACAGCGAACACACACAAAATAGGGCCTTGTTTAAAAGCCTCCCTGTCCCTGTAGCACTCCTACTTACGCTAAGGGCCATGCAGGGGGTCCCTCAGGAGCACAGTATGGGGGGCCACATGCTGGGCACCAAATCGGCCTGCAGGTTAGGTAAGAGTCCCCCTTGGGCCACAGATAAACCCTAGAGGAGCCAAGGGCCTCAGAACTAGAGTTCTATGATGTTTCTGCTGTATAATTGAATGGTACAGGCCAGGGAACATTTACATTTGGCAGACGCTCTTATCCAGAGCAACTCAGGGGCTCCCGAGTGGTGCAGCGGTCTTAAGCACTGCATCTCAGTGCTAGGGGCATCAATCCAGACCCTGGTTTGATTCCAGGCTGTATCTCAACTGGCCGTTGGTGCGGCGCACAATTGGTTAGTGTTTGTCCGGGGTAGGCAGTCATTGTAAATAAGAATTTGTTCTTAACTGACTTGACTAATTATATAAAGGTTAAATAATAAAGAGGAGCAATTGGGGTTAAGGGCCTTGCTCAAATGCACATCAGCCTGGGGATTTGAACCAGCAACCTTTTGATCACTAGCCCAAAGCTCTTAACTACTAGGCTACCTGCCTCCCCATGGTGTGTTTTTTGAAATAGTTATTGTATTAGTTATTGTATTTTTCTGAGGTAGTAGTTATTTGGGGACTAACAGTGACTTGGCTAAGGATTTAATTACTTTTAAGAGATATGCCGATATTGTTGTGTGTGTGTTTGTCTGCGTGTTAGTGTATCATTATTGTGTTCTCCCGGTCCTGCCCAAGTTCTTTTTATGTCTCACTGGAGGTTAAGAGACACCCAGACTCACCCAGGTCCTGCTGGTCTTTATGTAGCCTAGCCCTTCTCTCTCTCCCGTGTCCCAAACCACACATGCAAAGTCAACAGTGCAGGCCATCATTCCTTCTCTCTTTCTTTCACTTGCTTATGTATTTGTTTATCCATCTATCTATCCCTTCGCCAGTCCAGCCATCTGTCTTTCTGTCCTCGGGTCTATTAGTTAATCCATCCATTCGACTTTCAGT